>NW_027526203.1:368359312-368459902 GCF_048455015.1 Haemaphysalis longicornis | reverse complement strand
CTGCACGCACTTTCTCCTACACTTCTTTTCTTTCCTACCATCCCCAAATTGATATTTTCGCTCAAAAGAAACTGACTACCTCCCTTATGCCTTCCTTGGCGTACTTGACTGTTTGCTTTCTTTTTTTACACGTATCCCTGATTCCAAGAACCTATCATTCCCGTTTATGGTAAGCTACATGCAACAGCGAGGGCCTCTGTTCCGGCAATCGTCGTGCCACGAGGAGCACGATGCCAACTGGCCCAACACCAAGCTAAGCAGAAGCATAGAAGGGTTCCGATGCAGTCGACTGCTCCTGACCACCTGACATGGTACAGACGCTCGAGTCACGGCCGGGGTGGGGGAAATTAAGGGCTCTTGCAGGGTGGGCAGACATTCTGAAAGTGGAAATATCATGATACATGCGCTGCATGGATGCGTAATATACAGATACTGAGGGTTGATGATGGTGGGGTTTAACGTGCCGAAGGTATATATACCTGGGCTGCGAGGCGCGCCGTAGGAGGAGGGGGGGGGGGGGGGGTTAATTTTGAGCTTTTGCTCCAAAATCTCGACGCACGGGTGTGTTTGTGCTCATCCCCCCATCAGAAATTCCAGCCAGCGCGGTCGGGAACAAACCCGCGTCCTTGGGCTCAGCAGCACAACGCCTTAACAACTGAGCCACCGCGGCGGGTTGGCGTAATACGTGCCAGCCCTAATAACGTAGTTATTAGTGTGTTAGCTGCTCGACCGCATAGCTCGAGAACTCCCTACCTGAACAGGCCCTTCTATTACGTGTACCCACGGTGCCCAAACCTCCTGTGTACCTGAAGCTCCCACAGCTCCCGTGGCCAAAGCTCCCAAAGCCCCAGCTAGCTTTATGCTCTTGAGTGCAGTATAGGGGACCTCCTCCCCCTACTTCTTTTATTCATATACTTGGCGGTTGAATTTTCCTCTCCTGTGTGGTGTATTCATGGGCACGTAAGTGTGTTCCGCGGATAGAGGTGGTAGCCACATGCGCCGATCCCACTGGTTTGGATGAAGGGCATCTTTGTAATCTCCGGGTCGTGACTCGAGCGTCCAGGACTTGATTGATCAGGCGACCGGCGGGGAACCCTCACGCTACCTGGGGCACCAAACGCCCAGAACCGAGAGAGAGAGAGAGAGAGAGAGAGAGAGAGAGATAGAGAGAGAGAAAATTTTATTTTCCCTTTAGGCTAAGGCCTCCTCATTCCAGGGGGCCACTGGAATTCCTCGTTAGTTGGTCTTCCAGGGGTCTAGCCGGGAAGGCGGGGTGCCTATGGTCTTTTGGACGAAGCTTGCCAACGATAGCTGCTGCTCTAGCGTGGCCGGTTGAGTCAGCCACTCCCTGCGGATACTGCTTCTATCTACCTTGGGGCATAGCCATAACATGTGCTCTTGATTGATCGGTACGTGGCATTCATCACACTCTGGCGGGGAAGTGTTCATACAGCCTTTGTACATGTATACTTTGTCGGGTGTGAGTATCGTTTGCGTTTGCGTCAGCCTTATAGTGGTTTGCTGTTGCCTGGACAATTTCTTGTGCGGAGGAGTGAATTTGCGTTTGCTGTCTGCGTATTCTTTAAGCTGCAGTTTTGGCGGTGTCACGGGCTTTTGGGTTTGACCACAGTTGGCAGGTGCCCGGAGAAGCGCTTCGCGGGCGAGCAGGTTTACTCTTTCGTTTCCTGCCAGACCTGTGTGTCCCGGTACCCAGTGTACCCTTATCGTGCCTTTAAGGTGCTTAAGCTCTTCCAAAGCCGGTTTGGGAATGAAGCCTTGTGTTAAAAGGGTGCAGACTTTCTTGCAGTCAGTGCATATGTTGGTAAGAGTGTGC
Source organism: Haemaphysalis longicornis (assembly GCF_048455015.1). Taxonomy (NCBI): domain Eukaryota; kingdom Metazoa; phylum Arthropoda; class Arachnida; order Ixodida; family Ixodidae; genus Haemaphysalis; species Haemaphysalis longicornis. The sequence continues at coordinate 368,458,068 of NW_027526203.1, read as the reverse complement.
TGTGTCGCAGTGCAGGCGGCTGCCCAAGCTATTGCAGTGGCCTCGGCTTCTTCGACGGAATAGCCATTGCCTTGGTTTGTGCCTTCCTGGCCTGAACTGCTCGTGAATGCAATGCCATAGCTATATCCTTGCACTGCCGCGTCGGTGTAAACATGGATCTGATGGGCGTCTCTGGTGGCTTTCTTTGCGTAAAATTTGGCCCGGATGAGTCGTCTTGCTGGGTTGCGTTCCTTGTCCATATTTCTCGGGATGGGTGCTGTCTGAATGAGGTTCGACAGTTCTGGTGGCAGTATAGCCAGTTCTCCGGTAGGGGTTCGCAAGGGGTTGTAGCCCGCAGCGCGGAGAATGTCCTGGCCTTGCGGGGATTTTCGCAGTCGATCCAGTTGGTTATGTCTGTGGACTGCCAATACCTCTTGGAGTGTATTAATGGTGCCTGTGTCGAGTAGCAGCTTGGTACTGGCGCACAAAGGTACGCCGAGGGCGATCTTCGTGGCCTTCCGCAAAAGCGTGTTAAGTTTGTTCTCTTGAGTCCTATTGATATTGACGTACGGTATTTGATATCTGATTTTAGACGTGATGAGAGCATCTCTCAGACGAAGGAGGTCGTCTTCTAGGAGTCCTCTATTTTTGTTAGAGATTCTCCGAAACATGTGCAGAATCTGTTCACCCTGTCTGATAATGTTATTCACCGCCATGTGTCCTCCTCCGTCACTCTGTAGTGGCAGTCCTAGTACCTTGATGTGCTTTCCCGGGACGACGGTGTGCCCGTTCAATAACAAGCGAAGTTCTGGAGGTTTCCATCGATGACTATGGACTGCCAGAAGCTCTGATTTTTCCACGGAGCATTTTAGTCCTATCCTTACAGCGGCAGCTTCTGTGGCGTCGAGAGCTTGTTGTAGCAGGTCTTGTATGTGCCCAGGACTACCTGTGTTGACCCATACGGTAACGTCGTCCGCGTACAGGGTGTGACGGATGTCTGGTACCGATTCCAAAGCCATGTGAACCTTCAGCACAGCCAGGTTAAATAAAGCCGGAGATAGTACAGAACCTTGTGGGATTCCTCGCTGCGGGTGTGGATTCTTCTGATGTGTGCTCGCCAATTCCAACCGTGAGTACCCTGTCTCGTAAAAAGTCTCTGACATAATTATAGAGACGTGCCCCACAGTCAGTCTTAGCGAGCTCCTCTAGCATTGAATCATGATCCACATTGTCAAAAACTTTCTTTAGATCTATTGCTAGTATTGCTTTGAGTTGCGAATTGCTGCGTTCCTTATTGATATCTTCGTAGATCTGAAGTAGTGCATCCTGTGTGGAAACGTTTGCTCGGTACCCCACCATGTTGTATGGCAGAGCTCCTTTCTTTTCAAGGTGATCTTGAAGGCGGTATAAGGCCATAAGTTCCATGATTTTGCCGGCGTTGGAGGTTAATGTAATCGGTCGTAGGTTTTCAAGTCGGATTGGCTTCCCTGGCTTGGGTATAAAAATCATGTTCCCAATCTTCCATTGCTTCGCCAGGGGTTGTTGCCCCAGCCACATACTGTTAATTTCTCTCAGAAGTGCAGACAAGTCTTCTTCCGCTAGGTTCCTTAGATGTACCGAGGTTATGGCATCTGGACCCGGTGCCTTGTTTCCTTTGCAGTGGCTGAGAGCGCGTTTCAGTTCTGTCATGTCGAATTTTTCATCGATGTCTTCATTTGGGGCACCCGTATACTCAGCGTATTGTGGTTGTCTAGGTGCTGGGATGTAGGTGTCTTTGATGGATTCGATGAGCTTGTCCGGATCGTTTTCGTGTTCTTTCATGAGTGCCTGTAGCTTGTGCTGCGTCATGGTTTTCGTCGCGTCCGGGTTGATGAGCGCTCTGAGTATCCTCCACGTTTTCCCAGTGCTAAGCGTGCCTTGTAGCTGTTCACACGTTTCCATCCACTGCTCATGACGTAGTTGCGCTGAATAGGTTTGTATGTGCTTGTTCAGCTGATTTATCCGCTTCCTAAGTTTACGGTTGGTCTTATTCTTTTTCCAGCGTTTGACCAGCGCCGTTCGTGCTTCCCAGCAATGCGAGATGTGTTTATCCGCTGCTGGTTGGTCCTTCGTTTGAGAGTATGCTTTAGTGTGCTTATTCTTTGCTTGCTTGATTTCTTCAGTCCAGGCGTCTATAGTAGGTGGGTCGCAGCCTTGTCTGTCTAGTCTGTATTTGTGCCAATCTGTGATGTGCTGTTTCTTCCACTTTAGACGCTTCGGCGTAGCATGAATGATCACTTGTATGATAGCATGGTCGCTGCCAAAGTATTCTTGAGTGTGTGACCATTGGATGTTAAGCTGTCTTGTGGAGACAGTGAGGTCCGGGTTGGTGTGTCTCTCGACAGAATTTCCCAATCTCGTATATTCACTGAAGTCGTTATGTACAGTGTATTGGGCTTCGTGTAGCAGACGGAGTAATCTGCTGCCCTTGGTAGTGTTTCTGTGGTAGCCCCAAGCTGTGTGCGGAGCGTTGAAGTCGCCTGCCAAGAGGTGTTCATATCCTGCACGTGAGTCGTTGGGTTTGAGGAGTTCTTTTATTTCCTGTAACTTGCCTTTGGGGGACTATAAACATTGGTAACGTGAAGAGGGCCTTGCTGTGTAGACACAGATATTGTGAGGCTTACATCCGTGTCATGTTCAATGTTGGTGGGTATACGTTTGCTGACCAGAGTGGCGATGTTGTGGCGTCTTTGATACGTCATGTAGCCTGGAATTTTCAGGTTTTTGCCTGCTTCTTGTAACAGGATGATGTCCGGAGACTGGGATAAGGATGTGATCCATTAAGAGAATGCTGCCTGTTTTCCTTTGAAATACGGCAGTTCCACTGTAGGATCCTAATATCGTTATTGCTGTGTGTTTTCATCGTAGCTGGGCATGGGGGGGGGGGGGGGAGCTGAAGGTGGCATGCTATTTGTTCTACCCTGGTAAAGAGTGGGCTTATCGCCTTCAGGACACGTGCCTCAAATGTTTGTTCTTGCTGAGTAATAAGGTTGGTTAGGTCCCGGCTACGCATGTAGCTTATCATAATTAGGATAGAGGGACTCGTTGGACATGCTACAGTACTTCAAGTTTTCCCACACTTGTACCCACTTGGTTGGGAGCAAGGTTCAGGTTAAACCACTTTTCCGTGTTGGTGTTATGGGGATACTGACACGCTGGAATGCCTACATTCGAGGTGCTAGCGTAGGTACATGGCGCAGGGGCCTTATCTGCACCGTTATTAACGCGGCAGCGTTAGGACCATTCCCGTGGAACTGGCGCTCTCGCCAGACGTGCTTTCCAGAAGTGCCCGGAACTGACCCCATCATGACAAATCGGAAACGACAACAGTTCCAATGACGTCACTTGACTCAAGAAAACGGGGCAGGTACAGGAATCGAATCAGAGGCTCGCTGTGACAGCCGACTAACTTAAGCATTACTCTACCCCGACGTCACGCAGAACACGTAGTTCGAGGCACTTTAAATACGAACGAAAGGGTACCAAGAGGAGTAACAAATCATGAAACTAGCGCTCGCCCCTCGTGACTCCGTAGCGAGTGCCTCAGACATGATCAGATTGCGGTGCGCGTGGTTGGGAGCCGCCTCACGAGAGATTCACAAATGCCGCAAGAAGGCACGTAGTTTGAATCAAGAAGCAGAAAGGTATCCTATGATAGAACTGTCGCTACTGTTTCCGGCTGGGGAGAAGCTCATGTGAACATTTTGAGACAAAATCTTGAGGGCCACGCACGGGCACGGGCGCACCTGCCGGCGTCCACCAAGAAGCTCTGTAAACAAACACCTCTTGCTACACTTTCGCGCCAACATCTGAAACCCCCGAAGCGTAGATGTCCTGTCCAACATTTTGTCACTGCTTTGGGCGTCTATATCAGAACTGGAGAAGCAGGGTGGTGTTTCGAGTGCTTGGTCATTGGCGTATCCTGTGCTTCACGGTTTATCGCACTAGATGCGCCAGCAGTGAAGTGGGGTCCGCTGTCCTTGTTGAAGATAGCTGCAGGTCCTGCCTGGCTCAAGAAGCTCCGTCTAGAGTTACTGGTGTTACGAATCAGAAGTTATGTTCCTCAGGTGTTACGTACCACCAATTCTTCTATTAAGCGCGAAGCGTCTGCCCGCTGCAGCGGAGAAATTCGAGCGCCCCGTCAGCCACAAAGACGCCAGTGACCCGAGCCTACATATTGGAGCTCGTAGAAGTCTGTCATATTGGTCCGGTTGAGAAACCTTCTGCGCATGCTCTCTCTCTCTCTCTCTCTCTCTCTCTCTCTCTCTCTCTCTCTCTCTCTCTCTCTCTCTCTCTCTCTCTCTCTCTCTCTCTCTCTCTCTCTCTCTCTCCTCTCTCTCTCTCTCTCTCGTTGAATCAATGCAGCATAGCTGGCTTTCTATAAGATATACAGTAATCCCTCGTTATAACGAACTCGCTTTACTTGAAATACCGCTTTATTCTAAATTTATTCTGGTCCCAACCCAAACGCATGCATTTTAGACCGCATTACTCGAACCGCACGAAGTGCTGGACCCGCTTAGGGCGAAGTGGCAAGCGGAGGCGTCGCTGAGCGGCGGCGACCCAGCGGCGAGTCAGATGGTCAACATGGTGGGTTAACAAGCTGGTGTTTCCCGGGCAATTTTCTTGAAACGGTCAAGCTCTATTCACCATCCGACTTCAGAAAAATGGTCCAAAAGCGTGGTAGGGTGATTGAATTCTGTTCGTAGACATTGGTCAATAGCGTGGACGCGACGGTGCGCGACCATTGACACTCGAAGCGCAGAATTAGCAGTGTCGTCGACAGCAGGGCGAGGAAAAGCTCTTGTTTTGTAGACTTCCCCGCTGCACACCTCAGGAAAAAATTGCGCAGTGATCATGCAAGACCCCTAGTGCAAAACCGGTCAGTTTTCATGATTACGTTGTGTACCCACAATGAGCGGTTAAACATTTTTTGAGCTCAACAAGCACAACCTCTGACTGCAGCCACGGCATTGGCGGCGCTTTCCAGCGCGAAACTCTCGTAGCGTTCCATGACGCCGGCACCCCCCCTCCCCCCTCTAAAAGTGGCCACTGCCTTGCCCTCCTCACGCGCTTAGCAGTCTGCGAGGCGTTCGGATGCCAGTCACTGCTTGGGCCAATGGAGCAGGGGCTGCTCGCGCTCGGCAAAAACATGAAACAGCCAAAGCCCACTGCCCTTGTTGCACCGGATAAAGTTTTGGTTCACAGAATACATTGGGTTTTTATTCTTGGCACTTGTGGCGCAGTTGACTCTCAACTAATTTAGCTTTTCTCAAGTGGTTGCTTATATCGAAATACGGCTTATAACGAAATTTTTCGCCGTCCCGCTGACTTCGTTAAAACGAGGGATTACTGTATGTTTGTTTTAGATGCGAAGCATCTCATGGTCGGGGCTATGTCCCTCCCTTGTTGTTGTTGCGCCGTCCACACCCCCACTGCGCATGATCGGCTTGCTGCCTGGAGCGACAGTGTTGCCTGTGCCTTCCTGGGCCGGCACGAGACGAGCACGCTTCACGCGCCTTCGACGTTTCATCGTCGTCGGCAGCGGCGTGCGTCGGCGAGTCTCGGCGGGTCGTGATTGCAAGCAGCCTACAACCATCCGGGGAACGTGCATCGACCTTATCTTCAGCAACTTTAGGGTTCATCCACTACAACAGCCCTTGACTTTACATTTCACAGACCATAAGGCGGTCATAATCAAAGCGGAACGCCAACCACAGCTCGACGTCACCTACGTTGAACATGATGATGATAATGCCTAAATAAAGACAAACCATACCACGTACAACGTATCGCTCTCTCTCTCTCTTTAATGCCTCTCCACTCTAACACCCCCCACCCCCCTCCAATAAAATTACACCATCTTCCCCTAGGGGAACCCTGAGTAGTATGTGAAACAGGCATGGGGCCAACGCAATTTCCCATTTCGTAGTTCCGGTAAGTGAAAAGTGTGGTAGTTACCATGGAAACCAAATGGTAAATATAACGGTAGCTGCGTACCTCGACCTAACGGAAACGACGAACTGAAAACTAATGGGCACTTGAATCGACCCCATGGCTGCTTCGCATACTACTCAGGGTTTCCCTACGGGATGTACGGATGGTGTAATTTTTTTTTTACTTCAACTGAGTAGGAGGTTGTCGGACGGAACGTACATGGCCGTGATCGTACCTATAGAGTGTGTCATCTTTAAAAAAGAGGCAGTGCATGCATTCTAGTCAGTGTTTGCTGCGCAGTGCTAGAGCGCTGTTATGCTGCCGGAATGAGTATTCTCGGATTTGAACCTTTTTTGCAGCCCTGTTTCTGTGTTTCATAATGCTATTCATCTAATAATGAACTAAACAAGTAATTTAGTTTGCCTTTGCCTTCTCTTCATCTTTTCAGAGGGAACTCTGACTCAAGAAACCCGCCGTTCACGCTATCACGGCGCGGGTCGTCCACGGAAGGCCCTGTCGCACCAATAAGTATCTTCTGTGTAATAATTCACGCGGGAATTTGGCTGCAGAAGAGCCACCCCCCCACCTCCCAAACACCGAAAATGTGTGGTACTCACATGAGCTCGACGCATAGGCTCCGTGGTCAGCGTTCTGCCTTACTAGTATCAAAATCATTAACATCTTTATAGGCGTTATCGTCGCAAGGGAAAACTAAGTGACAGAACTCCTTAAGTGTGGTATAGGCGATAGCCTTACTCGCCAATTATCTCGAGTTGGCATGTAAGGGTGGGTACTTTGACGCCACAGCCAATGGGAATCGGTGAGTCAGCTGTGAGCTTCGACGGCAGCTGCGATCGTCATTGGCCAATCCTTCCGAGTTAGTATGTTGTTAGGCTTGTATCCATCACACTAAGAAAAAAGGGTAGAAAAAAGGAGAAAATCGCGGGTTTTTTTCCACCAGCCCAGCGAGTTTCTCCCTTTAGCTCATTAAATGTTGCGCCCTTTGTACGGCCTCTAACAAACAACGAATGGGGGGCGGAAATGTTCTCTCCTGTCCTCTGCGATCTGCCGTCGGTGCAGACGCCGATAACGAAACCGTTCTTCGTTGCACAGTAGCTTTCGCTGATCTGGCGTACCCGACGACTCTGTACAACACCGCCCCTGCAGTGTGCTGCTTACTTGTCCTCTCGCTGTCCTTTTTTTTTATCACCATGAGCTCGCCACGTGAACTCACGGCTCGCCAGCCGTGTGTTTGGCGCACATTCTGTGGTCACCGCTCCTTGCTTGCTGTGTGCGACTCGCCTGCTCCTTTTCAACGTTACCGCTACATTTGTGGCAAGAGCAAAAGAGGGCAGCGATGATACTAAACTAAAATACCCCTTCTTTCATCACCGAGTACGGACAGCAGAATATTGATGCATCAGTTACCAACCGCACAAGGCCCCCATTCGGTAGCATTTTGGCTGGCGTCACGGAATGGTTGCCAGACCAGTGGTGCGCTTTTCGCTAAAAGAGCGAAAGCAAGCCAATGAGTGTTATTACTCAGACATACGCGTCGTACTGTTCCGTTGCACGTTTTTTTTCTTCTTTGAGTTTTTCGACTGCTTCTTACAAAACTTGAAACTAATAAAAGGTTGCAATTGCAAAGGGTTACATTTGACGCAATAAGAAAGCACAGTCGAGGCTCACGCAATGCTGTGGGTTATTTAAACAAACAAGCTCATTGTTCCTACTTGCATGCTCTGTGATCAGTGTTATAAATACTTTGTAGCCGTTTAAGGTTTAGTCACGCGAATGTTATAGACATGGGAAAAGTGTACTATGTGTTGTGCAATGTGAATGTATACGTGTATTATGCCTGCGCTATTGCCTACTGCGGGAATTGTGCATCGGCAGTGCTTAAAATGAAGTGCATGTCGGTGTGTTGTGCTATGTTTCTTCCCAATCTGTGCTCGCCAACGTGCGGCCTCTGTAATATTGCCTATATATGCGTTAGCCATATATAGAAAACGCCTAGGCGCCCATCACCGATAGTGATGCTTAGTAGCTGCCACTCCTCTCCCCACCCCCACTTTTTTAGATGCGACGCATCTCTTTGACTCGCCTTGCCCATCCATCCATCCGTAGTCCGCACGCCTCTCCCCCATTCTCCTCGCCACGCCAGCTGCGCGGTAACGCCGCTCTAACCACAGCGCCATCTTGCGTTAGCGCTCGCTCCCCTCGCCATGCCAGCTGTGCGTCAGCGCGCGTTAGCGCTCGGTGAACACATGCGCATGCGCTGCTCTCTCTCATTCCCCTCACCGTTAACGCGCGGTACATAGAAACGCGATAACTGCGCCGTTCCACTCAGTCGCTCCACTGCCGCCCTTCCGATGACATCCGATGACCACCGATGATTTGAATGGAGACTAACAGGTCTGCTATCGCGATGGTCGGCGCAACCGTAACAAGCACCGCCCAGATGCGTCGCATCACCCCATGGTTTTCCCCCGCGGAAAGATGTGGTCAATTTTTCTTGTCGTCATCCATCGGTCATATTTAAACATTAACGATTCCCTTACGTCGAGCTCGCTAGATGTCGCTCGGACGGATGCGACAGATCCATTTTTCGTGCCGCCTGCATCTCCTTTGCGCTGAGGTGCACGATTGCAGACGATCTGCATTTTCTTGCATCGGTTGTAGCAAGGTAAGGCGACTAACAACTATAGTTGTTATCAAACGGCCACATTGGATGTTGTGGTCTTGTGCGTCGGTGAACGGCGGGGTTACAAGCCTGAAGGAAACAAAGGCGGCACTCTGAATGCAATCGTTGCCACTTCTGCTCTGCAAACAGCAGCGCGTTAGCTCTGAAAGCGAGGGCGGAGCGGCTCCCGCGGGACGAATGGAAGTCGCGCATACGGATGGCGTCATGTCTTGCTAACCGCAGTTCTGGAGCTCGGTAGATGATGTCTTGGTTATTTTAGCTCATTTTAAGCGCACTCAGCCCCAGTAACCTACCTATTTGTACTTCCTCGATCCTCAAGCCGATCAGTTCGCTAGACCTTTCTCGCATAACAAGCCTTGCTCGGGTAGCGCCGCCATTCTGGTTTAGGGGAGGAATGCTTCTCCATTAGCTCCCGAAAAGGGGAAATCTTCCTCCACTCCCAGGGGAAGAAACGCGCTCCTCCCTCTTAAAGGGAGAACATTTCTATACTTCTTAGGGAGCAATATATGATACATTCCTGTTTCACCCTTAAGGGAGAAACTACCACACCTTTTTTAGGTGAGCACCCTAGGACCACACAATGTCCGTCCGCGTCCGTGCGCATAGCATTTACAATCGCGAGAAATTACAGGCACCGGCAGGATTCGAGCCCGTGTCTGGTAGATCAGACAGAGTTATAATACGCCTCGAGCTTCGCGATCGCTGCGCCGCCTGCCGCCGCTTCTCCGCGGCGTTGACGGGATTTGCGCTGCGTGACTGATAGGGGCTTGTGCAGTGTTTTGGTTCTACTTCGCTTCTTTTCGCCTTTCCGCGCCCTAAAAAAACTTGTTATGGTGACGACTATAGGCAAAGAGTACGTTTAGGTCACTTAATAAGCAGCTGCGTCTTCGTAGAGTACGCGATCGCCTGCAAGAGCTACCCGGGGACGCGGTTCTGCGCGCTTCGTCGCCGAACTTCCGGGCGTCGGCGAGGGCAGCAACATATCACCCATGTCACCTCCAAAACATCAGGCACAAATGAATTCTACTGACGCCTCGTTTAGACCTGATACTGGCACAATGAGAGGTTGGCTTCATTTTTCAGCGTGGACAACGAATGCGGCTTCGTTTCGCATATATACGCCGCCGAAAAATATGTTTCGGGGATGTGATTACCCGATCCTGGACAATAACTTATTCCTTTTATAAGAATATAAACCATGTGAAAATGTAAAGTATATTCCAAGTCTGTGCGTCGTTAAATATGTGCCCACACACGCCATATAGCAAGAACGAAGGAAATGAAACCACAGAAAAATAAATGCTGTGCCAATGCGGAATTTAGAAACATAATAGCTCTAACGGAAATGAAAAAAAAAAAAAAAACAGCGCAGCTTGTGGCATGCTAACTACGTTCGTCTAAACTTAAGCCAGGTAGGTTCACTAGACCACCTATACGCGAAATGCACTGCGAGAAATCGGGGGGGGGGGGGGGGGGGGGGGGACGCCGTGTACAAATGCGGAGCGGAATCAAGCAATGAACGTTTTAGTAATCCCACACATAGATCTCGCGTTCACTTTCCTTTTGTTTTTCTACTTCAACGAAGAGCTGATCGTACGGCGGACGCATTTTTGGAAGGGTAGGCTGTTCAACAAGCGATGAAATGTGTCGTTGGAAGAGTGTGGTATGTGATAAGGCCATCTGATTTCAGTTTCTGGTTTATTCTGCAGGCTCCCTGTGCCATATGACGATATTTCGAAGAAGCATTTAGTCGCGGACGCGGATTATATTGTAAGCCCGTCTCCGCGCTGCTCGCAGAGGATATATGTAGCAGATGAAGGTCTGCGGGCGCGCACCTCACGACAAGACGACTCTGTCGTGTGCTGATCCCCGAGTATAATTATGCATTGTTCATCGTTCTTTTGTTGAATATTCCCGAAATTAACACAGACTGGCTTGTAAATGGTGGTGATCAATATCTGAGGCATAATATTGGCAAACGTAACGGGTGTGCTGTCAGGTATGAGTGCTCCGCTGATTATGTAAGCGCAAAAAACCGATTTAAATCGTAGTGTATAGCCGTAGCATGAACATCTGAGGAACCGGTGGTTACGGAGACACGGCTAGTAAATTCAGGTCAGTGTAACTACAATCGGTTCCGCGACGCTGGCCTGTGACACACACCTGGCGCTTATACAGACCGAAAGTACCACACTAAGATCACGTCGGAAACGTTTACACTCTCGTAAACACACCCCATTTGCGAACAGAGTGACTGCTCCACACAAACATGAATTTCAAACGCCCACAAACGGTAAATCTCAGTCGTGAACGTGCCGCAAAAGCAGCGGCGGCACTGGGGAGCGGGGCGCGGACTCCCGCGCCTGCTTTCGAAACGGGCCGCTAGGGGGATTTCAGTGGCGCCCCTACAGGCCGCGCTCGAGGCGTATAGTGTCAGTCGTCTTACCCATTGGGCTACGACCGTGAGTTAGTACCCGGGAGTCAAACGGCTTACTCCCTCGCCTGTAACGGCGCGGAGTACCTTAGGACCTCCCAATGTCCGTCCGGGTCCATCCGTTTGCGCACCACCATCAAGAGAAATTTGATTTGAGCCGTGAGTGGCAGTTTCATTTAGGGAATAATCAAGGTGCAACTCACTGCTCAAATCGAATGACGGTCGGGGCGCAAATCGGATGCCACTCGGGGCGCAACTTGGATGTCATTTCGAGTCCCCGTACTCCGCACCCTCGCCGTCATCCACGGAGTGGAGATGCTGCCATTTTTAAAGACGATAGTCTTTCTTGGGCTACTTAAACCCAGAAATTTTGGTCTGTCTGTATGTCTATCTGTCTGTCTGTCTGTGACTCGATTCAGCCACCCAGCCAAAGTAAAATTGATATTGCGCAATAGTCTTATATACTCACAAGCCACATGTAAACGTCTAAGCCCGGTTTATATGTTCATACTTGTCAACTTTATTGAACAAGAACAAGACATTACGCAAATATAAGACAGGAAATTAGTACACAAGGGATATTTACAGTGTTCCTTTATTTAAAAATTCATGGATGCTTGGTTTTTCGATAGCAAATGATATTCTACATCTACTGCAGAAAACCGCCGCCTCCTGGCGGCATATGAAAAATCGCGCGGCAACAGCAACGAAAGGTTCCACTAGCTATTGGTTCCACGTTCTGCCAGGAACGCACGTGGAGCACGGCGACGCGGCTCTATAAACCTTCTAGTCGGCCGCCTCCATTCACGCGCATCTCCGCCGTCCTGCAGCGCTGGCATCAAGGAACCCGGCCAGTAGCAGTGGAACGCGGTAAATTCAAATCGCCTTGCGCAAACCTTTAGTGTGTTTACCTTGGGATGAGCGCGACGGTACAGGAACAGCATGAGAGGTGAGCGGGAAAGCAAAGGGGGGCATTTCCTTGGCAAATGTTTACAAAGACTATCGTCTTTTGACGACATTTGCAACGAAAGGAGCAGATACGCGGGCATTTTTTTTTCTTAGAGTGCATCCTTGACTTTAGGTTACCTTAACGTTGAGCATAACGATGTACCAAGCAACGTAAAACTCATTGTCCGTCAAGTTGCGGGCACCGGTTGACGACGTTAGGCTTAAGAACGGGGCTCCGCATACCACCGTTCGCAGCCACATGACGCGTCTCAGCCAATGAGAACGTTAGGCCAGAGCATACCCCCATTCGCAGCCGACAGCCACTATAGGGGTCAGGTCAGCGCATGCCCGAGTTCGCCGCCAACGGAACGAGAATTGTGGGTGGGTACGTTGACATCCCAACCAATGGTATTTTGCCACCATCGAATGTCGCACCGATAATGCCGATGACGCCGACGCCAGATTTTCGCAGAACGGCTCATGCAAGGCTATCGCCTTAAAAACGTAGCTTCATGAGGAAACCGAAAGAGAAACAATTTTCGCCCCATTTACCGCGCTGATCTTAGCAATTATAGTTGTGCTCCAACCAGCTGAGTTTTTACTTGTGCAAGTTTTCATTCCTCAGATTAGCAAGTAAATGAGCAGTAGTATTTTTTAATTGTATTAAAGGTCCCGCGAGAAAACAAACAGCGCCCCAGCGCGGTTGCAGGATGCGACCAGAAGAAGCGTGAACTGTCTCGAACGCATCAGAGAGACGGGGCCGGCGGAAAAAGAAGGGCGGACGCTGCCAAGTAATTAAATCGCAAGTGAAACGACGCGCATCTTTCCTTCTATCCATCTTATCACGGGAGATGTCTGTGTACACTACCGGCGCTATCGGATGCTCGTGGCGAGGGGGTTCTACGCTGCTCCACCTCCTGCAGACCCCTCTGCTTTCTTCTAATAAAGAGCTCTCTCTCTCTCTCTCTCTCTCTCTCTCTCTCTCTCTCTCTCTCTCTCTCTCTCTCTCTCTCTCTCTCTCTCTCTCTCTCTCTCACCTCCGACGTTTTTTGGCGTCCTGACCGGGTTGTGCGAAGAATTTAGAATATCCGAGTAAGTGACAATTGTATTTAGGAGTCTCACTGCACCTCGCAGTAGGTGGGGTTGTACCTTATCCCTCTTGTTGAAGGGCGGAAGTCAAGTCGCACTTCTAGGGAGCCATGAGTTTTGCCTATACATAAAGCAAACATAGCGGAGTCCTAGGCTTATCACCAAGGTCAACGCGCAACCATCTATGAACGCTTCCTTCGTGGGATCGCCCCTAATTGGAAGAGACACCACAAGTTTTAATACAGCCGTTGAATTCCGGTAATTGGTGCCTATCAAGAATCTTGCAATCTTTCTCTGGGGACAGCGGCAAAGGCTCTCGCGTTCTGGAAGTAGTACATGGAGTAGTGTTTATTTCCCGCTTGAGATTTATAGTTGGGTGTAGTGTTGTTTAATAGCCAAATTCTTCATCCACAAAGTTGTGCTGTGAATTAGTGGATGAATATGCGTTGCGTTAAAGACGTGTCGCGAGATGTGTTTGGCGTTGATACGTTTGTATATTTATTAATGAAGCCGACATGCGCGTAAGTGTAATTTGTATTTTGCTTGGATTATCACCGAGGTCGCGTTTCGCTGTGTCGCATAAGAAGATTGTTTTCTTTCCAATTTGAGGCCCCGGCTCCTTCTTTTCGCTGCTGCTGGCGAAAGCTGAGCACCAAAGGCCAAAACCCTTTGCCACAAGTTATCGACAAAGAATTCACTCCACTCTACTTCGGATACGCTCCAACCTGTGAAAGATCGGGAAACTTAAATACGTACATATTCGTTATCCGTAAAAGTCTGGCCAAACAAACAAACAAACAAGTTGGCATAATTAGTTTCTAGGTAAGTCATCGGCTGCGTACATTAAAATGACGCGCTGACAGCCCGTATTGCGGCGGTATATTCAAAATCCACGGAAAGGGGTTCACTGGCTTTCCCAGGAATCAGTACTTATTCCTTGGGTTTTCCGGTTTTCTCCGAGCAGGATAAAGAATACCTACAACGTATGCCATCCGTGATCGCCGTGCAACCTACGCGAAACGAAACAGGAAAAGAAAAACGAGGCGTTCTCAAGTTGGCAGGCGCGCCGAACACTCAGCTGCGCCGACTTTCAGGCTCCCGGAACGTAACTGTTAATCTCGCGCGTCAAGTGTGACGCGGTTGCCGGGGCCTGAGCGGCACCGCAAGCGCGGCGGCGGCGGCACGAGGAGTGCCTGGTGCCGAGTGCGCCCAGAAAAAGAAAGGCTGCGGCTCCGAGGGCGAAAGCGGCTCGGCGTCAGCTCCCGGCTGTCGGTGGTCAGGAAGCTCCAGCTGTGCGCGCACTTCCCAAAGACAGGCGATCTCACGCCGCTCTCCTGAGCCTCCGACAGGCCGGCCTTTTCAAAGGCCAGCCGCCGCTCCGTCGAAAACGAGAGCTTCAGTTTAAAAGCGTGGTAAATCGATGATTTAGGGACGTCAACATCTTCTTTCCCCGCTGTCCAGCACGCCCTTTTATCCCCGCAACAGTATCAAGCAGCGAATTCACGGCAACGATGTTATGCACTCGAGTCAGCCGCTACGGGCGCGCATTCTTTCGTGGCCCTCTCGCTGCCGCCCCCAGGGCAAGCGTCGGGCACCGAAAGCAGGTCAGGCGCTGAGGCACTCATGCCACAGTGACCACTCCGCCTCTCAGAGGCGGCGTGACATGCGGGGCGCCATACCGTCACTTTCGCCTGGTCGCCTCCCGCTGCTGGCCTGATGCATGCACGCTGCAAACGCGGACCCAGGCGTTGCCGAAAGCGAACAATTACGCTGCTGTCGCCCATCAAGGCTACCAAGTATAGGAGGTGAACAGCCTGCTTTGCAACTGATCCTCGGTCCTTTGTTACGTCAGCGGCAAAAAAGAGTTGCGCGAAACTTACTGTTCATTGAGTAACAGTTCTTAACCTGTCTCAGAGGCATTTGGAAAAAGGTTCATGACATTTTCCCTATTTCCCTAAAGGCCATTGGATCACAAGGAGAGACATGTTACGCCTGATCCTGCGGTTTCTGAGGGACACAAGCCACTGTGACTCCTGGTGATTTCCCGCGCATAGCGGCATGAAGGTGTTGATCGGGGGAGCAATTGCCGGCATACCACGCGAGGCTAGGTCCACCCGTTAACAAACATCATCACCACCACCACCACGATAGACCTCAAAAGCGGCTGCCGCAGAACTGAGCCGCATTAAAAATGCTGGGACAACACAAGTCAGATGGACTATACCAGTTCCCGGTCGTGTCTCCTGAACTCTATACTTGGTCCCAGAAACGTTAAAAAGGGTTATAGGCATACCTCGGCAAAGTTGGCGCGGCTCACTCAAACTCAGTCACAATTTTTTTTTTCAAATCACCACTCACTCAAACTCAGACTCAATGCTGAGCAGCACATCTGCGCTCACTCAAACTCCAACTCACATTGAGCGCAAAACTCAGAACTCACTCGGACTCAAAACTCAAAATGTACTCAGAACTCAAAATGTACTCAAACTCAACATGTACTCAGAACGCAAAATGTACTCAAACTCAAAATGTACAGTCGGTAAAACGCTTGTCTATAACAGCGATTTCAACTTCAACCAGCCACATCCGAAAACTGCCGAAACATACTCGTTCCAAACATGTCGGAGGCAAAAGCGAAGAGCTAAGACTTCAGAATTCCGCAGTAGTTTTATTCAAATCCCGCACCGGCGGGGCAGGATAAGGCTGAGAGTACGAAAGCTGTGTTATAGACAAGCCTTTTACAGGCTGTACTCAAAACTCAAAATGTACTCAAACTCAAAATGGACTCAAAACTCAAAATGGACTCAAAACTCGAAATGCACTCAGAACTCAAAATGTACTCAAAACTGAAAATGTACTCAAAACTCAAAATGTACTCAAACTCAAAATGTACACAAACTCAAAATGTACTCAAAACTCAAAATGTATTCAAAACTCAAAATGAACTCGGAACTCAAAATGGGCTGAGAACTCAAAATGAATTCAAAACTCAAATGGCCTCACAACTCTCTCGTGCTAGGAATTTACTCGGGCTCAGATGGAATCTGATTTCATTAGCATTCGGTGTTTTCAAATTCACGCGTGGTAAAAATATTACGGGTGCAAATTCGTGAGCTCAAACTCTTGCATTCGGTACGACATGACACCGTAGCTCCTGTGAGGTCGGAAACAATTTTCCTTGCAGATTTAATACAGCTACACCTCTTGCCCATGATGACTAGCACTGGTTGCAAGCAATTGTACGTATATATTGGATACGAAACTCTTGATGTAGGCTCCGTGTTCGCGTTTATGACAGAGGTGGTCCAGACTCGATGGTGTGCTGTGTTCCTGGGTCGAAACAAGCAAGATTGGGCGAGGGGACGTGCGCTCACTGCTCCGTTCATTTACGTCGAAGCTGTTTAGGGTTACGGTTCCGTGCTTTCTTGCTCTGCATCCTGAAAAGACGCCTTGTGTCAAAGCGAACTGTCCCCGCGAATCTCTGACGCGCGAGGTGTTCATGGATATGCCTTTGCTTTTTTAATGCGTAGCATTCTTTGCCGAGTACCCCCCTCCTCCTTCTCCGCCAGGATCGTGTAACGCCCTGCATTTACGCAAAAATGCAGATGTCACGGAAGTTCAACCTGTAATAATTATAAAAGCGTAAATGTAGACAACTGATCAAACTAAATGTTAAAAAACTAAAATAAGAAACAATAAGAAAAAATATCGAAAATGGCGAACCGTGTAACACGGGAGTCATGGATAGTCTCAGATTGGGTTAAAATTCAGAGATGTGGCGCTAAAGAATGTGGGGTATCAGATGCATATTACCAGCGAAAAAAACAGACAGGGACGAGGAAAGAAGCAGACGGGACACTCGCTAGACTTCAACTGAAAAGTTTACACAAGAAACACGTAATATATGAAAATGCCAACAGACAAGGATGATAGACCTTGCAAGTGATAAAAACAAACAAAAGAGATAAAACCGTCCACAATCTTAAATGCGTACGACCCACACACCCAAATTACATCCCGCGCATGCGGCCTTGCAAAAAATTCAGCTCTTTTGCCGTCAGAGCGATGGAAGGCTTACTGATACAGTTAACTGCCTCCTTTTGAATATAAAAAGCCTCAGAAATTTCGCGCTTTGCTTGGTCGCGCCCGCTATCTAAGACACCTGTAGCGCCAAATGCTGGAACACAACCAGGCTACTGCCCCTGGGAAGTGCGCCAAATGCTGGAACACAACCAGGCTACTGCCCCTGGGAAGCTGTTGCGGATGTGCCCAGCTGTCAATGAAGATAAGAGGCAAGGCTGCACAATAAAGCATGCCACCAGGTTTGTTCCCTGCAGAACTGGCGTTGTTTACAGCATTCCCTTGCCCTCCGGCAAATGCTATGTAGGGCAGACGGGGAGATGTATAAATGACCGTCTGAGGGAGCATCGGGCTGCAGTTTCATCGCTTGCTGGGGGGGGGGCACTTGGCCGACCATTGTAAACGGTGTCCTGGTTGTGTTCCAGCATTTGGCGCTACACGTGTCTTAGATAGCGGGCGTGACCAAGCAAAGCGCGAAATTTCTGAAGCGTTTTATATTCAAAAGGAGGCAGTTAACTGTATCAGTAAGCCTTCCATCGCTCTGACGGCAAAAGAGCTGAATTTTTTGCAAGGCCGCATGCGCGGGATGTAATTTGGGTGTGTGGGTCGTACGCATTTAAGATTGTGGACGGTTTTATCTCTTTTGTTGTCTGTTTTTTTCGCTGGTAATATGCATCTAAGTCAACACCAACTAGCCCAACTTTCAGCCTTAACTGTGGGGTATCAGATTGAGGGTCTCAAGGAGGGAAATCACGTGGGACAAACAGAAAAGTGCCTCGTTGTTTGCTGAGGCACTTGTATTAGTTTTTATTAGCCTTTGCTAGGTGGGATGAGATCTCGTAGCTCGGAAAAGCACCACGCTATCGTTGTAAGCAATTACCGCCACCGTACGCAGCTGAACTTCCAGCATGCACGCGTGTGCGTATGCGAGTGCGAGTGCGTGTGCGCGTGCGTTTACGTGTGCGTGCGTGCGTGCGTGCGTGTGTGTGTGTGTGCGTGCGCGCGTGTGCGTGTGCGTGTGTGTGTGTGTGTGTGTGTGTGTGTGTGTGTGTGTGTGTGTGTGTGTGTGTGTGTGTGTGTGTGTGTGTGTGTGTGTGTGTGTGTGTGTGTGTGTGTGTGTGTGTGTGTGTGTGTGTGTGTGTGTGTGTGTGTGTGTGTGTGTGTGTGTGTGTGTGTTGCGTTAGTCATCTGTTCTTTCATTGTTTTGACATGTAGTCGTTGGAGAACTGCAGAGCCCGAGTTAATTCTTTTCCTTTACATTGTTATCATGTGCTAGTTTTGATATCTTGCGCTGATTTCTTATTGTAATAAAATCAGTTCGAGTGCCCTGCAAACTACGCTTGCTTATTTTTCTGAAGTGTTTTCCTTCTG
Organism: Haemaphysalis longicornis; assembly: GCF_048455015.1. Classification (NCBI taxonomy): domain Eukaryota; kingdom Metazoa; phylum Arthropoda; class Arachnida; order Ixodida; family Ixodidae; genus Haemaphysalis; species Haemaphysalis longicornis. Next base: position 368,439,487 of record NW_027526203.1, on the reverse strand, counting down.
TCGCAATGTCTGTTTATGTCTTGGTGGCTCTGTTGCCTCTCTATCCCCTACACTCTAGCAAGGAGTTAATGTCTCACATGTAATTGGCCAATTCTGGATTCGAGTGCATGTTGGTACACTGTGGGAAGGAAATTACGGACACGAAACGCGGCCGCAAGGCTTATTCATAAACAAATGTGCCATTCGCCTTCCTGATAAGCTCTGATGCCCCCTGTTACCTATGGTTGTCCACAATTTCCACGACACCATATGTGTCGAAGGATTTGCTTGTTTGTTTGGAAACGGGGAAATGGAGGAAGTAATGTTTCAATGGCAGTTATTAGCAGAGAGTTTTTGAGTCTGGTGATTTAAGTTCGAGTGCTTAGCATGGCTTTTGTTTTTACCCCATGCCATCCGGCCTAGGTGATTCAGCATTTAGACGCCAATATTTTTATTACTATGTGCCGCATTGATGGACATCTCTGGACAAGCCTTCACATGTATATAGCACAACTGCCTTACGGGTTGGCAAGGAATTTTGGTTAAACCCGACCCAGCAATTAAAGAAAGATACCTTTCGCTATAGCCTCATAACTATAACCAGAAAGCTTTTTTATATTTGTCCCACGTGATCCCCCTCGACGAGACCTTTAATTTGATACCCCACACAACCTAGCAGGATCATATGAAATTCATACCAGTCAAACTAACCATGACTCTCATGACTGTAACCACGACGCATTATTTAAATGTCCGACGTGATTCCTCTAACTGAAACCTTCAATTTGACACCCCACATGCTTTAGCGGCCTCACCTTGAATTTAACCCAATCTATGACTCATAATGACTATCTCATGATTAGAACCACGAAGCCTTTTTTATTTGTAACACGTGATTCCCCTCGTCAAGAGCGTAAATTTGATACCCTACACGCCCTAGCGGGGTCACTTCGAATTTTAACCCAATATAAGACTCGCCATGACTATCTCATGGTTATAACCAGGAAGCATTTTTGTATTTCTCCCACGTGATTCCGCTCATCAAGACCATTAATTTGATACCCATCACATCCTAGCGGAATCAATTTGAATGTTAAACCAATGAATGACTAACCATGACTATCTCATGATATAGCCATACCGCATTTTTGTCCCACGTGATTTCCCTCATCGGAACCTTCAATTTGATGCCCCGCACACCCAGTGGCGTCATTGTGAATTTTAACCTAATTTATGACCCACCTTGAGTATGTCATGATAATAATTAGGAAACACGTGATTACCCTCATCGAGACCTTTAATTTGATATGCCACACACCCTAGCGTCATGAACTTGAATTTTAACCGAATCTATGACTAACCATGACTATGTCACGATATAACCATAACTCATTTTTTGTCCCGAATGATTCCTCACATGGAGACCTTGAATTTGATTCCCCACATGCCCTCGCAGCGTCATTTTGAATTTTAACCCAATCTATGACTCATTATGACTGCCTGATGACTGCAATCAGGAATGATTTTTTTTTATTTACCCCGCGTGATTCCGTTAATCGGGACCTTTCATTTGATACCTTAGACGCCTTAGCGTCATCAGTTTGACTTTTCACCCAATCTAATGCGGTCATTATTCTGTCTAAAGCGGCGTTGCCCAGTCAATTCAGCTAATTCATTTGAAACAGCAGAAGGGACAGCCCCCGCCCCCTTTTCCCTCCGGCTCTCACCTCTTCCTTTGTGACCCCTAGTATATCAAGCCGTTAACAGTAGCAGGTGAACAACCAGCAAGCAAGCGCCGCAGTGTGCTTTCCCACCACCCTTTCCCACCCTCTTAGTGGATCCATCAGGAGGAGAAGTTAAGACAACCCTTTTTTATGACCTCAGCAGTGAATTATCACTCACGCGCACATCCGCGAGAACTTGGTATACAGCAAGTGCTGAGGATCATAAAAATTCAACAAAAAAGTAAAAAAAAAAAATCAGACACCCCCTCCCTCCCAACCGATCATGCGGATGCGAATGGTGCCGTACCCGCAGGTAACCTGAATTCCGAGCCCACAGCGACGCATGAAACTTAACAGCCAGCCATAGCTGCCTGCTAGGGTACTCATATGTACTCAAACTCAAAATGTACTCAGAACTCAAATGTACTCAGAACTCAAAATGTACTCAAAACTCAATATGTACTCAAACTCAAAATGTACCCAAACTCAAAATGGACTCAGAACTCAAAATGGACTCAAACTCAAAATGTACTCAGAACTCAAAATGGACTCAAACTCAAAATGTACTCAGAACTCAAATGGACTCAAACTCAAAATGTACTCAGAACTCAAAATGGACTCAAACTCAAAATGTACTCAGAACTCAAAATGGACTCAAACTCAAAATGTACTCAGTACTCAAAATGTTCTCAAACTCAAAATGTACTCAGAACTCAAAATGGACTCAGAATTGACTAGGTCTCTGGCGTACTCAAACTCAGTCGGGCTCACTCAGCTCAAACTCACTCAAGCTCAAACTCACCATGCCACACTAGCCTCGCGCTCACTCAAACTCAAACTCACGCGTGAGTTTGAGTCCAAATGAATCTGAGTGAGTGGACTCATGAGTGAGTTCGCCGACCTCTGGTTATAGGCGCCATTTTAACTGGCCTAAAAGTGGTGGCCTATCTGCATAGTACACCTCAAAGCGGTCGCCGTGTTCGCGCTTAGCTTCGCTAAGCTTTGTGAAGAAGCTTGCTTGCATGCGTGACTGCAGTCCATATTTGGTGGTGGTGGTGGTGGTTCGGGGAAGGGGGGGGGGGGGGGAGGAAGGGGTCTAATGTGATTAACGTTTAAGCCTTAAGAGGGCTCTTTTTCATACGGGGACTAGGGCACGTCGTCAACGTCGAAGGCATGCTGCCCGATCTGGAGATGATCTCAGTGCTTTATTAGCCACCAGCCAGGTGGCCACCCCGTCTCCTTAACCCATCTGTTCATAATAAAGTTTTCTCTCTCTCTCTCTCTCTCTCTCTCTCTCTCTCTCTCTCTCTCTCTCTCTCTCTCTCAGTGTAAGAAAACTTTCTCATGGCTGAGGACAAGAAGGGCAAATTCCCAGGACTGTGATTTTACTACCGAAGTTTTGTTGAAAATTTGGCCTGCATAACTCTGAGCCAAGTAACCTCCGCCCACACGTGCGACAGAAAGCTTTCCTAACACGATTGCATTTCTTTCTATTTGTGAACTCTAAAGAGAAAGACGCTTTCTTGGTAGGCCTTGTTACGAATCAGCGCGAGGTACTTCGGCGTTGCCCTGTGCGCGCGAGATATGCCGGCTACATCCAATTTTTGAATTTTCATGTGTGGCGGAGAAGCCAAATCATCCATGTCGTAACGAGCCGAAACCTTGCTGCCGCGCGGTCACTCAATGACGGCGATTCACGGTCGCAGCCTTTGCGAGAACCGGAACAAACTGGCTCCAGCAAAGGAGCGTTCGAACAAACCTTCACATGATAGCCGTCCGATGTACTCTCCCCTTCCCCATCCCTTCCTCGGGCACAGCGTGCACCGGCTTCTGAGAAACGCATCACAAGACGAGTGGAAGGTGTTTTGTGTGATTCTACATTTTGGTGTTGTGCCCCACACGCAGAACGCCTGTTGGCGTTTGGGAATTATGCGTGTTTATTATCGCTCCTACGCGGGCCGAGGCGGTGCGTATTCGGGCTACACTGAGGACGTTCCTCTGGCCGTTCGAGTTGTCGTGTTGTAACCCCGCCAGTGTGCTGCTACCTGTATTATCGCTGTTTTCTACTCGTCATGCATTAAACCAATCAAGTGTTGCCTTCAGCTTTTCGTCGTCAAAATGGAGGCAAATCTTCTGTCTTACGATTCTGCGCGCCGCTACCATGTTCGCTCGTCCTGCGAAGTTTTGCGGAGTGCCCCGGTGTGTAAGAAAGTGGCCTCGGACAAGTATCAATGTGGCTGGAAATGGCCGCATCTCGGACGCCTGGCTGTCGGCGTGATTCAAAATGCGGCGTCTGCAAAAGCGGCGTGTTAAGATCTGAACCGGTGAGGCGAACGTCGCAGCAGAGATCTCCTCTCCCCCCTCTTTCGGACTCAACGAGAGCCGCTACTACCGACCCCTCACGAAGTCTGGAAAGGGTGTTGTGTGTGTGTGTACGATTTTCTCGCCGTGTGCAAAAGCACTAGGAGTACTGTTTGACCGTTAGCGCTTTGATGATAAATACGCGTGGCCCTGAGCGCAGAACCGCATTCGTTTTAAGGCAGCGAATCAATGCTGTCACTCTGCTCGAGTCCTGGACTGTAACCTTGTCCGGATGGGTATCGTTCTTGTATTTCCTCGGCTCTTCTCTCGCCATGAAGTAAACTTAGCCTTCGGCTCCTTGTCGTCATCTCCAAGGCAGCAACGTTTGCTGCCGGCTCGACCACCACGCTACCTCGCATGACAGAGGCTACGGAGGGCGGTGCTGGGACGCCTTTCCGTATGTAACACGTGCAAGCCACTCAACAACCACGCTGCCTCGACATGACGGAGTGCTGTACTCGTACGCCTTCGTACACGCAAAAGCCTCAAGCAACCGACATAGCAGCCCAACAGCACATCCATACAGAGCTGTGTTGGCTGTGTGACATCACCTATTACCTCGAGGGTGTTACATTGGCGAAGGAGTCCCCTACCGAGCTCCATCGCCTCCGTCATGTAGTGGCAGCGTGGTGAACGAGCGGTGAGGAGAAGAGCTGACTCGGTTTCGACGACTAAGAGCCGAGAGCAAATCTTAAAACCTTTGTGGCATTGCGCGATATGAACAGTGACGGTACAGGAGCAACATGGAGTAGACGCAGAGCGGCGCTCTCAGTTCAGCCCCCCATGTAGACTGATACGATCCACCGAGAGGGCGGAATCTATACACAGAAGCGGCAACGGTTCCACTGCCTCCCAGCGGTTTGCGCACGTCTCGAACAAAGTGCACACACACAAGAACACCCTTCCTGTTGTCGTGATAGCCGGCGCACGTTGAGTCTGAGAGAGGGCGAAAGGAGATCTTGCTCACGCCTTTAACAAAGTACACACACACAAAAACACCATTTCCCGATTCGTGATAGTCCACGCACGTTGAGCCTGAGAGAGAGGAAAGGAGATCTCGACGAGCGGAGTCTGTTCGTAAAGGCTCAATACGACCCCGCTTGTCGTAGCTTGTTTGAGGAGGACGGGCTTTGCTGCAGCACGCGAAGCTTCCTCGCACTACACCAAACTTGCAGCACGTGCGCACAGGGCAGCGACGCGCTGAATCGTAACAACGGATACAATGTCACAGTGCCAAGTGCCATTGTCACAGTGCCAAGCGCGACTTATTTACATTCTACCTAAAATACTTCCTAAAAACTCTGCCAAGAATTCGACACAACCACGACAAAGTAACGAAGTGTCTGTCTCTCCACTCTACCGGAAGGACAAAATCGCGCGGCAACACGTTGCCTGGGCACCTCGACACAGCATGTACACTAAAGATGATAAAAGCGAGGTACCTTGCTGACTTACAACCAACGTCAACCGCTATACTTTTGGAGCTGCCGCGACTGCCAGCCGCCAGAAACAGCGCCGAAGAGGCCCGTCAGGTTTCCTCAGCCTTTGATGCGCCCCTTTGTCGCATGAAGCCATCCAGATAGCCTTGAAGTCCGTCGGTGTTCGAGGCCGAATGTATGTATGGCTCGCAATTATCTATCCGGCAGGTCATTGTACATGTCCACGAAGGAATGCGACACAGCACTTCGCACTGTGCGTCGAGGTGCCCTCCAGGGAGGAATTTTAGGCCAAACGTTATTTAACATTTGCCTAATTGGAATCGAGCAGTGCTTGCCGCCATCCGTTCAAATTTCCCTTTATGCTGATGACATATGCATTTGGTGCTCAGGGAGCGACCGGCGGATTTTGCGTGCAAGGCTTCAAAGGGCCATTAACTCAATGACAACCCCTCTGGCAGCACGTGGCCTCGAAACGTCGGTGGAGAAGTGTGCTGCGATAGCCTTCACCAGGCGTCATCTCTCCCGGTATCTTCTTAAGCTCGGAGGCGTTCCTATATCTTACGTCGACAGCCCCAAATTTCAAAGAGTGACATTTGACAAGAACATGACGTGGTCGCCACATATAGGGCAACTGAAGCATAAGCTCGAGAGGTATGCATCGGTATTCCACATGATTTCCAGCAGCGCGGGAGGATGTTCGGTGGCGTCTCTCATCAGGCTCTACAGTGCACTCTGCGAGGGATTGCTCTGCTACAGTCTGCCGGCCCTCGAGCCTCTCACAAAAACCAACTCACGGCTTTTAGAAGGCTTACAAGACAAAGTGCTTCGCGTGTGTCTTGTGGCGCCTAAAAATACTTCAATCATTGAGACCCTCAGGTAGAGTAGGCGCCTCTCTCCAACTGTTCTCTGCCATCAACAACTTCTACGTGCACGCTTGCGGTTTGTGACCAGGACTGTCGACCATTTGCTGGCTGATGACCCGGAAGCCGAGGAACGTGCTATATTACCTCCAGTGTACCAGAGCCCACCAGAGCTTACCAAGCCACCATGGACATTCTTCTCCTAGAAAATTACACTAACTGTTCCCGGCATCCAGAGCAAAGCTAAGTTGCCTGTGCCTGCTCTGCAATTCTTTACATTGGAGAACATTGCTACTACCTACAAAAATTACTCAAATTTTCACGGATGGATCGGTGATGAATACTTCATCTGTCTTAGGAATATGGATCCCGTCAACCCGCACAAAAATTACCGCAGAACCGTAGGTCACAAAACTTCGTCGATGGTCACTGAACTTACTGCCCTGCGTGCTGCATTGCAACACATTTTAACTGCTCCAGTTCAGGCATGGGCAATCTTCACCGACTCTCGAGCAGCCATTCAGCACCTGATGGTGCTGCCCGAAGAGCAGCTTGCTCAATAAATTAATGACCTGCACATGAAGGCAATAAATAACCACCACGTTGTTGTTCTGTGGTGGCTTCTATCTCACTGCGGTGTGGCTGAAAACGACGAAGCCGACAGAGCTGCTGCGTCCGCGCATTTCAGCACAATTAATACTGCTGTGCTTTTCACACGTCGATACGGAGCGACTCTGGTGTCATCGGTTGCCATGAGCTCTCAGCGATTGCTGTGGACTGACCCAAATGAGACCTACGTGCCGTTGCACACAATAGACCAAGAGTGCCTATTTCGGATGCCAAGTGGTCTGTGCAAGCGAAATGATGCTGACCTGCATCGCATCAGGCTCAATGTGGCTTAAACTAAGCATTTGCTTTTTAAACTTCACCAGGCTTCCTCACCTCTGTGCCCCGACCTGTACAGTTCGCGAGGACCTGAAACACGTTCTCTGGGAATGTCCTCGCTACGAACTTGAGCGTACCACTGCTAAGCTTTCTCTGGGCCTGGCCGTGTCCGCCCAGATCTCTTCGAAGCATCTCCTTGGGCCCTGGCTTACAACCGGCATGGCAAGTCGTGCAACAAAGGCGCTCCTAACGTTCCTACGGAGCACTGGGCTTAACGGTGACCGATGAACTCTCGGAAAAATGGTCATATCGCCTGATTGTGTGCATCTGCATCTGCATGTGCATCTGCGTGCTTGAGCATTCATGTATAAGTGAGAGTCCTTTTCATATATTTTCATCACACCTTCACCACCATTTGGTGTAGCAAGTCGGACGGTTTGCCTGGCTGACCTCACCTGCCCATTAAAGATGTTTCTCTCTCTCTCACTCAGAAGGGGGGCGGGAATACAGCCACCCCGGGTAGCGGAATTGGTACAGCATCGGATGTTAACACGAAGTTTGCGGGTTGGGGCACCACCCAGGGCGCATTGTTCTTTCCACTAGCGTTTCATCAAACTTCTCTGAATTTATTTTCTATTTCTCCTAGAACACATCATCCACAACCGACTTTCACCCCACATAGAGGACAACGGTTACTTTCCGAATACGATGTATGGATTCCGCTCACATCTCTCACCCCAAGATGTTCTACTTCAACTGAAAGAAGATATCATTGACAGACTTACAAATCACCAGAAATTCTCGATCCTGGCTCTAGACATCAAAGGAGCATTTAACAACATCAAGCAATCCTCCAAGGTCTCGCCTCCACTAAGGGCGGCCAACGTCTCTATGACTACATTGCCTCATTCCTAACCAATCGCACTGCAACGGTGGGAATCGGGCACCTCCGTTCCAACGCTTTCCAAACTATGCCTAAAGGAACCCCCCAAGGCTCAGTGATATCTCCACTACTGTTCAACATCGGCATGAAAGACTGACTTCCTCGGTTGACAACTATGCCCAACCTGCGACACGCCCTATACGCCGATGATCAGATCTGGACTCCTACAGGATCCATATGTGACCAACAAGACGCCCTCCAAAGTGACATCCAAGTAGCACAACAATACCTGCAAGCAAGGACTTGGAATGTGCCCCCGAAAAATCCGCCTTACACAGTGTAAATCAACACCTAAACAGCGCGCCAACTCTATACCGCATCCTGAGCTCAGCATCAATAATCAACCCGTTCCTAACGTCCCCCACCTCCGAATTCTTGGGCTCACTATTCAGAAAGACGGGTCGGGTGCCCAAACAATCCTACCACTCCAACGTACGTCCTCACAATTAATGTACCTTAGCCATCGGGTATCTCAATGAAAATTTGGCCTTCAAAAATCAGATACTCGGCGCATAATCCAAGCCATCCTTATCAGCCGTATTGCATACAGTGCTCCGTACCTAACACTAAAACCCTCCGAACAAAACAAACTGAACACCGCGATACGGCAAGCTTACAAAACCGCACTAGGATTGCCCCCCAAAACGGCAAAAAACAAGTTACTACAACTGGGCGTCCACAATACGTGGGAAGAAATACAAAAAGCGCATCGAATTTCTCAATTCACATGCCTGCAACTCACCACCACGGGAAGAGTGACCCTCCGCCGGCTAGGGTATTCGACCCCATAACAGCAAGACGAGAAGACACGCATTCCCGGGCCCATTCGACAATACATCAGAGTGGCTCCAATCCCGCGTAACGTGCATCTGACCTATAACAAGGCACGGCGAGCAGCAAGGGCACGAGCAAACCATGTGCAGTATGACCACCTCCCCTCCACTCGCTATGCAGACGCCTCTCCATACCCCCACAAATCTGCCCACACTGCCAGTGTGACCGACGCCAACAGAAAAGAATTAACCGCCGTCACGACCATTACAAAACCGATAGAAACAGCTGAAGAAGTTGCTATCGCCCTAGCCGCCACTACTTGCAAAGGCTACACGGTTATAGTGACCGACTCCCAAGCTGCATTGCGCAATTTCCTGATCGGATGAATATCCCTACCCGCATTGGCTATATTAAAACAAATGAAATGAATTCCAGAACTGGAGTTTGTCCAGTCCCCTGGCCACGAATCCCTCAACGGAAATGAGTCGGCAGACGCCGTTGCCCCCGCCAATACACACAGGGCCGTTTCCCAAGAGGGTGATAACCATTAAGATGACAAAATCCCCAAGCATATGTCCCTGCGAAAATACGCCGACATACTCACCCACTACCGGCGCGGGCGCCAACAATACCCAGCACCCCACCCACACCTATCCAGAACCGAAGCTACAATATTCCGACGACTACAAACGAACTCTTACCCCCCCCCCCCCAATACCATACTCCATGCAATGTACCCCACCCTCTATCCCGCATCTTGTAAATACTGCCCCCACCCTGGCACCCTACACCATCTGGTATGGGGGTTTCAACAAACCCCGTCCCTTACTCCTAATCCCCAACCTACATACGAGCAGTCGGTGGCACTGCTGACCAGCTCCAACCTCTCCTCCCAGCGTAGCCTGATGGAGAGAACCCGGGTGGCCAGCGCAGGCCAGGGTATCCCGCACTTGAGGAAACACCCAACCAGGCGGGTGCCCGGACAGCCCCCCCACACACATACTTTACATACATACATACATACATACATACATACATACATACATACATACATACATACATACATACATACATACATACATACATACATACATACATACAGACATACATACATACATACATACATACATACAATACATAGAGTAAAAGCTCGTTAATTGGAACCGCAAGGAAACGCAGTTGGAGTTCGAATGAATGAAAGTTCGAACTAACGAAAGTGAAGAGTAATAACAATACACACCGATAGGGAAGCAGTACGGCATGTGAATAATGTATCGTTTGAAAAACACCGTAATTGTCGCCTTCCTTTTGCCTTATAAGGCGTATGCAAACACTGTTTGCTTTAAGAGCGAATAGGACGGAGGGCCTCCTCTTCACCTTTTTTTTTTAGAAATAGACAAGAGAAACCCGTCGCGGTGGCTCAGTGGATGTACGGCGTTGTGCTGCTGAGCCCAAGGACGCGGGTTCGATTTCCGGCCGCGGCGGCCGTTTTCCTGATGGCGGCGAAAAGCGAAAACCCCGTGTGTTCGAGATTATTTCGGCGCACGTTAAAGATCCCCAGGTGTTCAAAGTTAATCGGAGCACTCCACTAGGCGCGCCACATCACCTGAGTAGCGTCAGCGTGTTAAACCTCATAATGAAATCAACTGAACAAAAGACGGGCGCTATTCAATCCGACCCTGACATTTGAGCGTACAGACGCACTGGTGCTGCGTCATCCTCCTCTTCGTCGTCACTGGCAGCGACAGGTTTTTGCGTTTCTGAACTAAGAAATGATGTCCTGATCTGTCAGCGCAACACAAAGCGCTGCACTCGCGTTCTCACCGGCGTAGTCCGCAAAGAAGACGTCTTCAAATGCGTCCGCCATGCGGGTTTTAATTAGTTTCACCCAATTTTAGCTTCCCTCTCCTTTTTTCCCCAGTTTCCGGAGAACGGGGGGAACATACATACATACATACATACATACATACATACATACATACATACATACATACATACATACATACATACATGCATGCATGCATACATACATGCATACATACATACATACACACACATACATATACACACATACATACATACATACATACATACATACATACATACATACATACATACATACATACATACATACATACATACATACATACATACATACATACATACATACATACATACATACATGCATGCATACATAGTCTGGAAACAAAAACTCACAAAGGACACTAGCAAATAAGGTAAGTAAAGACAGGGACCCACGAGAAATAGAACAAAAAAATAAAGTTTACTGACGTTTCGACTGGAGGGTCCTCCAGTCGAAACGTCAGTTAACTGTATTTTTTTAACGTTTTTCTCGCGAGTCCCTATCATTACTTACCCCATATACTACATACATAATCAACAAATGTCCCAGTTCGTTACATACATTTGGTGGTGTACAGCTACGCCCCATGCCCCACTCCCCGATTATTCTGAACGTTATCCTGTGACCAGTGACATTTATTGCGGAAGCCTTTCCCAGCAGCGGCATCTTGAATTTCTTGATTGTGTTTTTCCAACGGCCATGACAGTAGAGAACCTTACTGCTCTGAATGACGCAAACGGCAGTCACGTACCCACTTATCTCGCACAAGGACTAAAACTTTCGGGAACATAGTTTCACAAGCGCGATAGTTCGATATCCCCAAGTTTTTGCCTTTATTACTAACACTGCAAAAATACTTCCTAGAACGTTCAAATGTCCTTGTGAATTTAGTAATCAAGTTGCTGCCGACAAAGTTATGACTTTCATATCCCTGGAACCTGGTAGAATTTGCAGGACACTCAATGTCTTTAGTAATTAGTCATGCAAGTAATGGGATGAGCCGGAATTCTGCACTCGTTTTACGACGAAGCTGCTTTAACGCAGGTTTCATGATTATGACATCACAGAATTATGACGTCACACGCACTGCCCATGATGCCATCACCCGTGACTGGGCGCACAATTAGATCTTGTGACCTAACGGAGACTAAAACGTGAGTCTATACAAGACTGTATCGAATTTTGAAACTCTTTATACGTCGGCACAGCAGGTGACAGGAATGCGTTACGCTGCGTGTCGACAAGGCGCCTTTGAAGCTTCTGTTGACCTGCCTTGCATCAGAAGCTTCGACAAACAAGGACCCGTCTTGATGGTGCGAGTGCATGCATGGTGAGAAATAGGCCGGTGGCCGGGCTGTTCTTCTCTAGTGCCTCCTCTATTGGATCGCCGAATGTACTTAGCAATCCAATGCAGGCGGCCCCTGCTGAGACCACCAGCGCTAAAAGGCGCCCGAAGAAGATAGAAGCCAGCCCCAGACAGGGGCAGATCGGTCGGCGCGCTAGCGCCACTTCAACCGCGTCCTTCGAGAACCTCGGTTCAGCGAACGCAGCGTACCGAGGCGTCAAAGGTAATACAAATTAGGCTATCATCGCTGAAAAGCCCGGCTCCATCAAGATCCCGCAAGGGGAAAATTGCGCACGACGCAGCCGTTATTATGACGTGTTGTGTTGTCATTTGGTCGGGCCCATGCCGAGCGCGAGGCGGGGGCCGCCAACGTGAGATCACGCATGACGGGTGGACCTGAGTTGCGCACACTCGGCAAGCGCTCCATTCGCTCCTGACATGACGACGTTATTCGCGGGCTCCAAGGAAGATGGATCGCTTCCGACGAAAACCGCACAAGCAAGGTGGCTGTGAAGCGGCCGCCGCAGAATGCCATTTCACTATAGATGTCTCTTTAGCGGCCCAAATATTGCGGATGTGCACGAGAGTGGTCATCCATCCTTCATTCGGCATGCTGTCGATCCGAGACAGACCGACCAAATCCGGATGTTTTGCTTGTGCGTGTGTCCGGCATATCGGATTCCTGTTGAGCGAGTGAAACTTCCAGCCGAGGCGCCACCGTTCAAGGAAATTGAGCGCCAGAATCTGGAACCGACAACAAAAAAGGCGCTTGATGCTGCCAACACCTCGAACGAGACAACTTGTTATGACCGACCTCTCGCCTTCTCACGGCACCGGCCAGCAGAATGGCGGCGCCCTTACCTTGTGGAACGAGGACATGGCGCTTGGAATGCGCTTACTTTACGGCCCTTTTCAACACCAGCCCGCATGCAGGTACAACTGCAGTGCAGTCACTGACCTCACCCGGAACTACTTCTGAAGGGAGTGTTTTCCACCTATTTCGAAATGGAGATTCGATAGATGAAAACGGATCTCCGTCGTTCATATATCGCATCTATGTATGCAGGGTATGCGCTTACTAATGTGACGTCTCCGTTACTATAGGCATGCATCGAGTTCATTCACAATCAACAAATACTTTCAGCTGCGTTAAACGATTCTCTAATGTTTGTGTGCAGCAGTACCTTGACACCAGATTGTGATTTTATAATAAATCTTGTGGACACCGGTTCCACATTTCAGCTTTATAATTAAAACGCAAAAACAAAAACACGAATATTCGTACTTATACTTTTGAGTTAATAATTGATTTCACTTACTAAAGTGAAAATGGACTACAAATGGGGTATAGCTTCAAGAGACAACGTTCGCAGTGTCACTTGTAGCAGTGTTTTATTCAGGATACCTGCTGATAAGGGATATTAACGGGATATCAACGGGCTTACGAATGCACAGGCGAAAAGGTGGTTTTTTGAGCGAAAACGTGTTATATTTTTGTAGGTAGCAATAAGTAAAATATAATTCATTGCAGTATCAAAAAAGTTCGGGTAATTTACACAACGCGCTAGGACAATTAAAGCGGCAGCTGGGTGTCACAATAGCCATCAATGGAAAGGTTAATATCACTTGCGCGTCACAATTGAGCCAAAAGGTTGACGCCTTTCGTGGGCAGTTCGAAGACGAAATGGTAGACAGAATAGTTTTATTCACCGTTGGCGTTAGGGGCAGCTGTTGGGGATGTACGCTTTAGATTTGCAAACGCGGCTAGGTTACGCATTTGGCGTGCTCAAGGTTCCTTGCCGTTTACTTGGCGTTTCTTTGCTTCGTGGTAGTATGCCAAGCACTGCTGCATTTCACTGCTGCCTCCATGTCGTGTCATAGTAGTAATGTGGCGGACATTTGGCATTTGCAGGCTCCCCGTGACTTGCCGTTAGCGGAGGCTTGGTAAAAACGAGCGTGGGTGGCGTGGCGGGCCGCAATTTGCGCTTCTGTCGCTTCGTCTTCCCGCCCTGCGTGCTGGCTCTCGCGTGGCGCCTTTTCGGCCGATTTCTCGTCGAAGAATACGAAGGTAGTGATGATTATTCTTCAGTGCGGCGAACACAGGCACGCCATTATGAGGTGCTGCTGTAAATCAAGTTCATATGAACTAAATAAATACGCACATTTAATTCGATGAGAGTAGCTTGGTGGTACCTTGTTGTTGTTTTCCTTTTGTTTTGTTTTCGTTCTTTCTGACTTCGCAAGTTCGCATGGGCCGTAAACGTGTGAGCGGGCATTAATTAAAGCTTTTAAGTGGCACAGGTTTGAACATAACAAGTCCTATTTTGCTTTTGTTATTTTTAGAGCGCAGCTCATGGGCCCCAGTTACGGCAGTCGGGCGGCGTCGTAACCGTGCGAACGAGGGGCAGAGGGAAGGGAGGAAGAGAGCTAGCGTGTGGCGCAGGGAAAAAGAAATGTCGCGTATTACTTCGCTTAGTGTGCTATGTACCGCGGAACACTTTGTTGCGCCAGTCACGTTTGATCATAATACCAAAAGGAGTAGTGTGCAAGTGCGCCGCATGTTTCTCTCAAATTTTTCGCCTCAGTATATTGATCAATCAACACAACTGAACAGCTGCGCTGAAGTTTCGCACTTGACAACATCGTAATTGTCAGTGATGTTTTCTTTCTTTTTTTTTTTTTTTTGTAAATCACGGTTACAACTTCAAGGTTGCGCTTCACCAAGGACCCCTTCCCTCCCTCCTAAACATGTTCTTCTAGTAGATTGACCACCGCAGTTTGACCAATAGTAGTAGTAATAACCATTTATTGATGTAAGTTTGAGGGTATGGATGTGGGTTCAGCCTCCTTGGTCCAGGAGGCCGCGAGACCGCGCTGCATCCAGGGCTCTATAGTCTCGAGGGCTTGCTGTGGCTCCGGCGATGATTCGGTCAGCACGGTCTCCCATTTCTCAAGGGTAAAGTTTGAAGAATAAATGACCATTACATATTTGAAATGAAATGAAATGAAATGAAATAATCTACAAATGAAAACGAACTCTCTAGAAAGATAAAAAATGGGAAAACCATGTGTTCACCTTTCTTCTCGAGTTGTATCAGCTGGTACATCATTAAACATTGTTCTTGTGAGCTCTATACGCTCTTGCCTTAAAACAACTGTGCGATTCTTGCCGACGAATATAAAATAGCAGTGACGAATGAGTAGTGGCGGAAATCCAGAAAAATCACAAGTGGGGACACACATTTTGCCATGGCGGCCAGTTTGTTTCTATAAATATAGATTTTAAGAAATATGCCGTGCAATAAGGTGTGGAGGGGGGGGGGGGGCGGGGGTTCGCCCCCCCCCCCCATCCTTCCCTTCTCTGAACCTCCATGATTTACGCCACTGTGAATGAGAATGTTCCGTTGCGACACTGCTTTAGATTGTAGATTGCAATATCGATCGGAATCCTTTGCGGCTTTATGGCAGCATGTGATGCATCCCCTTCATATTCACATAAGCGAAAAAAGTGCTTTGTGTCGAACTTTCAATAATAATTTAAAAATTAATCAGAGCACCAGGGTGTTTTATCTTGAAAATTTAATTCAAATGTAGAGCAATCTCCGAAGTGGAGAAGAGGGGGATGTGGAGGGCTCGGGGTTTCGTAAAATTTGGGGTGATTTCCGGCTTTTTCTTTGGGGAGACGGGTGGGGGGAAGGGGTGGGAGAGGATGGTGTGCCGTGCAGCAGCATCAATCTCTGCTGACTGGTGGGTACTTCGTGACACAAGCTGAACCTAATAAAATGAGAGGTACCGTTCACGCCGTTCAAGCAAATATCCAAACTGCCTTCCATTTTAGAATTATAGAAAGGACCACGTTCCGAGATATTTTTATTGTCTGATGTGATGTATACCAATGACTTTGTGCGAATATAGTTTGTTAAGAGCACCTCATAGTGTACCTTGTTTTTTCTGTCTAGTCCATCAGTTGCTCTGAATTCACAAGTTTGTGGAATTACCTACTGCAGAATAACCTCACGAAACAAAAAAAATGCTGTAACTAGTGTCACCTAAACAAATTTGAAAGGAACCTAATTTATATATTTACATTGTATAATTACACGGACAAATACGCTGCCTGTAGCTCCAATAGGCAGCCCATACGGGGTTCACAGTTCTGAAGCGAAGTTTAGCTGGCCGAAGCGGCACTCGAATCATGATTTTCAGCGTGATTCAAAAGCATATTTCAGTGCATGCACAGGGATCTAAGCCTGTCTTTGAACTACGGTGCACCGTGGCCGTCCGTTTCTTGACAGACGGGGTTGTTGTGCACCTTGGCCATTACAGCAAGAGAACATTCGTTACCGACCTGCGGTAGAGCCATGGCAGCCCTCGCTCGCACTGCAGCCCCCGCCCGAACGTTTGCTGCAATTTTTTTTGCTCTCTACCGCGCCACCCCTGGAATTCTGCACCATGCCGTGCTCCTCATGACTCGTGCGCTTTTTCCGGGCTTGCCGGGCTTGCCTGCCGCTGGTACACACAACTGTACATCTGTGTGACGCACTCGTTCGCTTTTATACTCAGTTCGCGGCGAAGCAAGGCAGCGAGGCGGATGCTTAAATCTAATCTAGCTGAGTTACTTTTTACTGGACTTCATATGCACTTTAGGGATGTTTTCAGCATGCATCCCTTAACTAGTGACTGGCGGTGATTGAATCTCTCTTCACACTTTTCATTTCATTTCTTTTTCTTCCTTTTCTATAACAAAGGTTCCTTTTTGTTCCTTTTATTTTGTTCCTTTTTTGTAGTTTTATGGACACTATAGTATCCATCAAGGTCCTTTGTGACGTGTTCAGTGAGGAGACTCAAACTTGCAGTGGAGTCGCCGGGGGCTTGATGTTCCGCAACATCTCCAAAATGCATCTCCATTTACTTTTAGCAGCAGTAGTATTTTATCCTAACGTGACAGGTATTTTTACTGACATCTTTAGTCAGCGCATAAAACTTTCTGGCTGCCTCTGCGAGGGAAAGCTATGAATGGGAGGAATATATCTTTCCCGCCTTGAGAAATATCGCTGGTGCTATGTTTGCGTGTTGTATAACTTATGAGGGATTATGGCGAATGAAAAGGAACCAAATAAAGGCAGTTAACACTTGTTCGAAAGTGAAACAGTGCATTGAAAATTCACTGCTGCCTGTGCGCTTGCTTCGCGGCGAATGGCACCAAAGGGCAACGGCGTTTCTGCAGATTCACGCCCACCCCCCTTTCCACCGAACTTCTCTTCCTTTTTCTTGCTCCCAGCCGTCACACACATCCCCTCCCTCTCGCTTATTTCGCGAGGAATATAATGGAAGTGCCTGCAGTTTCACGTGCCGAGTTAGTTCCGCCGGACCACCTGTTTTTGCTAGGTCTTTTAATTGCGTTTCAATGGCAGTAGTCTTTCTTGGGCTACCTAAATACGGAAATGTTGGTCGTCGGTCTGTCTGTCTGCCTGTCTGTGCACGCGATATGGACGCGATATGCAAGCGATAATGCTCGAGATATCGCGGCCAATGCACTACTGTTATATTTATACGGCGGGATTCTAAAAATTACGCTGGCCTACAAAACACCTCTTATTTAAGTAGAAGAAAGAGTCAGAGTTTTCGCAAGGTCTAAAAGGAGATATTCCGTCATAAACATGCGACAAAACTGGACGGAGTCATGACCCTAGAAGGATCTGGAAAAGGGCGAGGAGGGCAGATTGCAGGAGCTCACTGAGTGCGGCCTTCCCCTGCCGGTGACGAATGATTAGGGTGACAGACAGACAGACAGACAGACAGACAGACAGACAGACAGACAGACAGACAGACAGACAGACAGACAGACAGACAGACAGACAGACAGACAGACAGACTTCTTAATACAACGGCGTCACATAATCCTCAAAATACGTCTGTAATGATAATTTCACACTCTTTTTATTTTTACTGATGAAACTTCAACATTACCACATCTAAGGTACGCCTAAACGTTCTCAACGCACTAACTGGTAATCCAACTAATCCACCTAAAAAGAAATACCTCCCCTATATTCGTCGCAACCACGCTCACCTATCACACTAACCAAGACGCAACCAACGTTAAGGACAACAGTTTCGATCATACAATAAGGAATGAATAGGCGAAGTTAGAAAACATGCGCATATCACCGGGATATGGGCATGCTTTCTGGCTGATGCTGCTCGCACTTTTCCAATGGTTGAACATCCATGCGAGCCGCACCAGCAACCCTCAGGGGTTACTCAGTACTACTTACCCACTTTATGACATTGTTCTGTCTTCTCCTACACGGGATACAGGGGGGAGCCGTTCGATTCGACTCAAAGGGTTTATCAAAAGTGAAACATTTTGCCTGCCGTTCGTAGACTGGCGCTTGCCACTGAACAAAAATTCAGAGCCCTTCCCCTCTGACCGGGTTTGATATGTTGGGGTTTAATTATATGGGGATTTTCTATGTTGCATTATGAGGACAGTGGCGCGATCTGTACGCCGCAGAATAAGGATACACTCGATTGGTGAGTAGAAAAAATGGCGTTTTATTATAGCGTGGCTACGCCAATCACGGCAGCCACCGAAGAGTGCGCGTCATTGCACATTGCTGGGAAGGGTTCGAGAGAAAAGCCGCGCGTGGCGATGGCCGCGAGGCCCACCACTGGAGAGGCCGGCGCTGCGATCGTTTTGACGTCACTCGTAGGATCACCGTTCCTATCTTGATGCGTAGTTGGCTTGCAGTGCGTGACACTTCGCTTAGGAAGCGGGTTCTAAAAGTATTTTCGTGCTAATTTCCTTCGTTTGAAGTTAATTCTCAGTGCGTCAAGCGCAGTTCGACCTAATGGTGACTGTATAACCGTGTCAACTGTGGTAGATTATCCGCAAACGCCATGAGCGTGGTGGTGTATTACGCATGCGACCGAAGCGTAAGCCTGAGCGGCTTGTTTCCCCGATCAACAATGTGGACTACGACGATCACCGAGTGAAGTTTCTAGATTTCCCTTGTTTGCAAGAAATGTATAAAGCAGGAAATTCTGAAGCGTTAACTGCTCGCAGAAGCACACGCAGCCGCCGTGCCTGCCCGCACAGCCGACGGTGCGGCTCGAACCGACGCAGGTCGCGGCAGCAACAACTTGTCGCCGCTTTTTAAAATCACACAAGTCGTGGAAAAGAAGTTCCAGATTGGTGAAAGTGGATGTTAGTGTGATGAAAAATTCTGATAGGTAGTGTCATCAGCTGTGGTTTTCAAAGCGATGCTCAAATAACTGCCGCGATTTACGCCGACCGGCCGCGGAGGTCGGTCCCGGCAGCGCCGGCCCGTTCACGCACGGTGCGGCGAGCGGCCAAAGGATGGCTATGCTTGCGCGCAAGAATCGGCCGAGGCCGTGCAGGTATCTTGATCGTCGATCGCTTCAACGGAAATCACCGCGCTTACAGAGTTCCCAGCGCGGTGAAACGTTCTGTTAGGGACTGTCACTCGCAACTCTAACGGCGATGAAATATCTGCTGCGACGCCAAGCCTGAAGTTCCCAACATCCGATTGCGTGCATCCGAAGCCGGCTGCGAGCTGTTAGCGAAGGCCCTTCCGTCGCGCACGCGCGCGTTGCGTTTGGGTTCCTGTAAATTCTTGGGGGCCCCCAACGCTCGGTTCTCCTATTCTAAATATCCCCATTACCCGAAATCATTAACGACGTGTTTCTCCTCGTACGCAGCCTCGCCTTCTGTGAGCAGTCGTGAATTTCGAAATTGATGCTTGAGAAATGCCGGCTTACTGTACACATACAAAACACGCTGCAATTATAAATGACCCCGACGAGCACCTAATGAAAACTAAATATAGCCTTGTCCGAACCCGCTCGAAGGCGTTAAAAACTCGCGTTCATACCGTTCATACATTGCGGACAAGTCGCGAAAAGTAAACATCAGTCATGCAGAGTACAGGCTACGGCAGTGATCGTTAATCAAATCCGGGCATGACTATAAAAATATCGTAGGGGAAATAGGCACTGATCAAGCCAAACTGCAAACCATAACAATAATTTTAAGCATGTGCGGCGAAGCTAGCTGATCAGCGTTCTCGCGTCATTCATTTACCAGGCAATAGGAGCAGTTCGCGCGCTGAGATCATAAGTGAGCGACGCGTTTCCGTCGCTGTTACAAGGTGTTTGCTCGCACACACATGTCCCGTCACAAGTATTTCATAATGAATTTACAGCGTACTTTTCTCGGCATCAGTTGCATCGTCCTTGGCGTTAGCTGGCTGCGTATGTAAGAGCTGTGGGTCGCGATGGTATAGCACTAAACGCGGCGGTGTCGCCGGGAACAAGCGAGTCGCTGATTGCTTGCCCGAATTATTTGGTTTACAGACAACTTTTTTCGCAATTTGCATCAAATCCACAAGGAGCGGGCGAGACGTTGGCCACAAGAAAAAAACACGCTTCCGCATACGCACGGGAAATCTGCTGTAGCAGACGACAACACGATTCGGCGTCCTACAAGTGACGTCACTCGTAGGTGGCGCCACGGTATGTCCTCGAGGCCAATAGACGACTCGGGAAAGAGAAGGCGGCCGTGGAGAGTAGTATTCGCCGCGAGCTCGACATGTAGGTGGCGACAGCGTCGCGCTGCTAGTGTGGATGCTCCGCTGAGCGGCCCGTAAGAATGCACACTGTGGGCGCGGTTCGTGCCTTTTTCCCGCCGTATGTGCGCACGAAAGGTGCAAACAAGAGTGGTATGCTGTAGTTCGGTTCCTCAACGTTCAATGTATAGCATGGAAGCGGCAGTCAGTTTTCATAACTACGCCAAAAAAAGCGACGGCTCATCGGGAATATCAGAATGGCCGTAATTGTGACAATGAACTTGTACGCCGTGGCTCGTAGCAAGCTCGATCTTTCCAGACTATGGCTTTGAGCCTTCAATAAAAGCATAAATAGAAACAAATCAGGAAGCCTCGATATCTGAAATTCAGTTTACAACGGCAATCTCAATCGCTTTCACTGGTAGCATGACGCATTCTTGCATTTGTGGGATGCTCTGAAATGGTAACACTACTTAACTGCCCCAAAATTCTTTCTAAGAGCTTACAATATTTTTTGTGTGTTCAAAAGGCAGCATAAAATTACTGAATTTTGATCAGCGCAGAGATATAAATGTAACCGCTCTAACGGGTCTTTTAAATGAAATTTTAACGACTCTGAAGGAAGGTTTGATGAATAACGCCTTCGGATCACTTATTTACGGCTTTCGTCGCAAGTGAACTTGCGAATTGAATTGTCAACGCACGCAGTACAATCAACATCTCATGTTTAGCTAGGTTTTCGGAAAGTGATAAGCAGGTTTACAGTGTGCAAACCAAGCTTCTGGGACCTCACAGTGAGCACAAAGTTTCTGTTACGGCTGCTCTGTTGACCATTTGCGTTCCTTTTAAAATCTAACAGGTGCCTGCAACAGCGAGATGTGTTTGCATTCTTGCGTATAAGGTCGCTTACGAACCCTAAAGATGGCAATAAATGAAGTTGCGCTGTTGCAAACATTTCCTTTTTATTTCTCGTTGCGAATCAGCGCAACGGGTTCCCGGTAACTACTTTGTTTTGTAAACTGAATATCGCCTTTGTCATGGCATTTAATTCTTGAGGATTGGTTAAAAAATAAAATTCTGTGCATTTAGTTTTTTTTCGGGAAAGGGGGTAAGGGGAGGGGGGTCCTGCCAACGATGAAAGAGCAGCGAGAAGAGAACGCATGTAACGCGAAAAGCCAAAAAACTATGGTTATCAGTATTACTTACAATCGAAACTACACTAGGCGTCGTGTTCTGTAGCGGTGAAAAAGCAGTACGTATTTTCAAAACTGATTAACCCCCCTTTGGGTTCGGTATTGTCCAGGAATTGTGGCTCGCCTTTTTCAAAATTGTATTGAAAGCAAGCATTGTGGGAAAAATTAAAACAAAAACAGCGAGTCATGGCACACGCCCCTCACACATGTGGGCAACAACGTGCATGATATTACGCGTTTTCTCCTCTTTCTTTAAACTTAGGTCCACCTGAAGAGGTTAAGACGTGACCATATTAGGCATCCGGTTATGCTGAGTGAGACACGTTTCTGGACAAGGTGATTCATGTGGGATTTGAAAATGATATATATGAAAATGACACACGAAATGCCACATGACAGACGCAAACTCACAACTGCTTAGTTTTACCAAAAAATTCCCCTAAATACTTTTGCGCATCCATAGAAACGTATTTTAAATAATACGTAAAATTAGCAACTTGATACAGTTGAATAAATGTTTATTCCTTCTCCGCAGTGTAAACAACGACTGTACAAAAATGGTATTTATTTTAGAAAAGGTACGGGGAGGACACGATCCCACAGGCGCTTGCGTGTGTAAAATACGTGTCCGGTAATGTATGGGCGATAGCACACGGGTCGTGTGCAGTTTTTTGTTTTTGTTTGTTTGTGTTTGTTTTTGTTTGTTTCTTTTTTCTATAAGGACACAGGGCAATTTTACAAGGGTGTGGAATTTGCACGCGTATGCACAGGTTTTGTCGCTTCTTACCCGTTTCGCGTACTAAAGTTTTATCCTTTAAATAATCACCACGCCACCTTCAAAAAGCACCCTTCGACGTTCCCGAAACGGCAGACGACTGCACTAAACTATAAGAAAAGTGCAATGTGTGGAAGCAATGTTTATAACACGTTTCACACTCAAGAGGTGACCAGGGCGAAGATGTTTCGTGGAATTAAACCAGCGCATTAACCCGCAACGGCCGCTGATCATTGCGTTTCTAGAGGAAATGCGCAAGCAGAGGTAACTATGTCATTGCTTACTGCCAAACGAGCACACATATTGGTTGTTCTGTCGTGTGCAGCACGCGTCTTGCGCCGCACGCAACGTGAAAAAGCAGACGACGCGAGAGCGCCATCCACACTAGGAGCGGTTCGTCCCGCCGCCGCCAGGGGCCGACTGTGTTCGCGCTCGGGGCGAATAACCTGGGGCTGTCCCCACACTCCCTCTCTACGTAGGTGGCCATGCTTCACTGGGCGACACATAATGTGGGAAAGCCAGCTTACAAAGCTCAAGCTTACACCTCTAAACAAATGCGTTGCTATGAATAATTTTTTTCAGAGGCCATATAAGCCGTCTTATATCAAAATATGAGGACCTATGATCTTTATTCCATACGCTGAAAATTGTTGGCCTACGCTGGGTCTGTCGTCGAAGACGATCTGCTGGATACTAGCCATGTACAGTTTTGCTGTAAAACAGGTTTCAAGGCACCGTACAGAAAAATGAAAGGTGATATAGCGTTAAGGCACGAGAAAAAAATCATGACAGTGTGCTTCCACCCAACCGATTATTCTTAGGGTACCATTCTAACTAATAAAGTTGCTTACAGCACACATTGTGTGAATAACTTGCTCATTTTGTCCATCACCTTCACCTACGAGTTGAGTCGTTTGGACTTGCCCCCCTCATATGGCGGAGAAGCTCGGCGGCGCCACAGCTCAAGAGTCGCCGAGCTAGAATGTGATGAGATATGGCCTGTTGGCCACAGTTTTTATTCCCTTTCAGGACGTCAGCATGGACCCACATGCAAGTCTCAGCACCCTTGTCATCGCGGTCCCGGGTAGACTTGGTATGCTGGCTGATGGCAGCAGTAGCCGAGTGCGAAAAGCGCGTTTCGAGCTCTCGGCACTTGCGCAGGAGCCTTCGCGGAGGAGCCTTCGCTGACACACACGTGGAGTCGGCATAAAGCACGCGGCGTGGTGTCGCGCCGGCGAGTCGCCGCCGCTCTGGCGGCAGGAATGCCTGAGAATCGCGGCTGCTTACCCTATAGCGCTCGGGCGGCCGCTTTAATTCAATTGCCGCGGCGGCGCTCCGAGGGCACGGTGACCGGGTTCCATAGCAGTGCCCCACGCAGCGTGCACCAGGAGCGCCTGCATGCCTCGCCACATCGCTTCTCGCAAAAGGGGGCGAGGAGAGCCCTCGCCTTGTTTCTCTCTTTTCTTTCGATCCGGCGTTTTTCTTTAATGGCGATTGGGGGGCTGTTAGTCGGCAGCGGCGCCCTTTGATGTGCCGCCGCGGTGACGACATAAGGAGGGTATTATAGGGGCGCCATGGGCGAGGCAACGCCCTCTGCGGACCACCGCTGCAGATTAGCCGAGGAGGGACTGGTTTCGGCAGTCTCTCCCGCGCGCGTTTAATGCTTCACGACGTCTTAACGCGCGACGACTCCTCGCGCGCCCTCCGGGGAGGCAGCGTCGCCGGCCTCCCGCAACCGGGCCGGATAAAGTAATTAAATGACAGCTAAAAACTGCTTCTCTGTCTTTCTCTTCGCCCGACTTCGGCGATCCATTATTTTAGCACTTTCTCGAGACAGCTTATGTAATAAGGCTCATCCGCGGCCACATTCGCCGCCGTTTTTTTGACTGGCAGGGGGCGCCCACCCCGCCGCGCTGCCCCGCGTACCGGCGGTAATTGTTTTGCGCCTTCCGCCCGCTGCCTTAGCGACGTCGGCGCCGGCCGAGCCTGCAGCCGCACGCGCCCACGCTCCGCCCCCGCCATCAGCGCTGGCTAGGCTTAGCCCGTGTCGGGATGCCGCCGCTGTCGGCCGGCGTTCCGAGGCGTCGTCGCTGCGAGGACAGATGGACGTTGACAGGGTTCCGTCACGGCAAACGAGCCTCCGTCGACTCGCTCTCGAGCACGCCTATCCTGTCTGTAAGCGTTGCAAGGGGTCGCGCACCCGTGCATGGCTGCAGAAGCGCGCACGTGGTAACCTACGCCTCGATGGAATATTTCCCCGCGGTTCCCAGGCATCGACGTCATCTAAAAACAGGGCACCCACTAACATGACGTGTGGGTTTTCCCCCATAACCTGCAGGTGGCATGGTGGAAAAAAATCTATTTTTGCGTTCCCACCATTCAAGGATCTCGGGGCAGTGGCAACAAGCTTACGGTTATCTGACATTCATTTCGTTGAGGTTTCGGGTAGTTTATGTTCGAACGCCGTTGCTCAAGATTTTAAAGCGAAATCTTTCTTAGTGGGACTGATGGCGTCCTGTCCAAAAACTAATGCATTTCCCCATAGACCAGTTGGCCGACCGAAAAGCTCTGATAAGATCTATGGACACGCGGCGCGTGCGTGAAACAGGGCTTCCATTGTGTCAAAACGGTGGCTTGAAAATCGCGAAAGAGGAACGGTTCCAGATATTTAGACCATGCGTGCATCGATCATGAAGAATGAGTACCTTTATTTCATAAACCACGTATAGGTATACATTTAGATCGTTCGTAGATGCGCTTATTTAGTTGACGAAAAATCGTCGCATGGGTTCGTTCTTCGATTGCGATTTCAGGCTTCGAAGGTTTGACGACCGATTGGTCGCGCTTTCAGCGAAGGTTGGACGCACTTTCGCGCTTCTTTAAACTTTCCTTGGAGGGATGGTAGATTTTTCGAGAGGTTTTAGCTTGGTCAGTGTGGTCCTGTTTTGACTGATACAGGAAGTATGCACTAATACAATTTTGGGGTTTTACGCGCCCAACAGAACCTGGGCCATGAGGCGAGAATAGTGGAGGACTACAGATTAATTAAGACCACCTCGGGATCTTAACGGCCGCTGAAATCTTGACACGCGAGCGTTTTTTTTTTTTTTTTGCTTCTTGCCAAAAGGAAAAAAGAAAGCAAAGTTGCACTTCCGCCACAGCCGGAATAGAACATCCGTGCTCGTGCTCAGTAGCTCAAGACCTTTTTTTTTTTTTTTTTTTTAGTCATGCGGGGCATTCGTAAGGGCGAAGAAATGTCTCTGATTTTTCCCCCATTACACCCAGCTAACAATGCACACGTACACAAACACACGATTGTGTGCAAAAAGTTCGAGGTTAACTACCGTGCTAGGGTGTTGGGAAGAACCTCGGATATCATTACACATAATGGGAGTACCGAAGCACACTCAGACACGCGCGCACTACACCGCAGTCTCTTGACATGAGCGATAAGGACTGCGCTACATGAAGCTGGCGTGTGCCTGAAGAGTGTGCTGATTAGTTTTGTTAAGCTCCGCAGCGATACGGTGAATATACCTGAGATTATTAAGGTGCGGGCCTAATATTCAGCTGTCCTTGTTATAAAGGGTCAGGACAGATTTTATATGCACCTCAGCTTCAAAAAATTTCCCCTCCGCTCCTTCATCCCATTCTGCTGAGTATATTGCAGAACCCTGAAGGTTTGAGCACCAAGTTTGTTAAATGCGGGACGAAAATTGATTTCTTGTCACTGGGGCGAAATGCTCCTTCATTTATGTCGTGCCAGATTTAACCTGAAGTGTGGTTTTGTTCTCCGACACCAGGGCAACCTGGGCACCTAAGGCAGCCTTGCATAGCGGCTAGTAGGAGGAGCGCACCATTTACCTAGCAGCGTCGTGAGACGGGTATTCTTTGAAAGACCAGCACATATTCAGTGCCGGAATATCCAGATATAAAAAATCGCGTCCCGGGGAAAGCTTGATGAGGTTCAACTGTCGGTCCAATTTTCAGCCGCTGAGACATGACCCGCCACCGGTTCAAGCAATTATACATTCGAAACATTAATCTTTGGTTCCGCACAGATGGGAATACTTCTCTAAGCCTCGATTTCCCGAGAAAGAAGCATTGCTGTAGCCTTTCGTGTACGCTCATTTGACTTTTTCAGCTTCAGGAGCCACTAATGACTCTCCGGTTGCTTCGCACCCGCAGTCTTGGATACATGCTGGTTCGAGTTATATTTTTCCCTCGTTATTCTATTGTTGTCCTGGTTCTGTAACACAAGAGGTCGGCGAAAGACCCTTTCGTAAATCAGCTCCGCTGGTCCGCGGCAACATCGCGATTTTGTTCTTCTCTTCTCCGGTCTGCGTAAACATTTCCCACACCTGCTCGGCAAAGTGCGAAAGGCCCTAAATCTGCTCC
Source organism: Haemaphysalis longicornis (assembly GCF_048455015.1). Taxonomy (NCBI): domain Eukaryota; kingdom Metazoa; phylum Arthropoda; class Arachnida; order Ixodida; family Ixodidae; genus Haemaphysalis; species Haemaphysalis longicornis. The sequence goes on along the minus strand of NW_027526203.1, from coordinate 368,412,356 downwards.
GAAGCGGACTTTAGGTGGTGCCGCCGTAAGCGACGCGATCGCAGCCGCATGTTTTCCCTCGTCGAGTTGCGTCAGTCAGCAGCTTCTTTCTCTTTCTCAAGACCAGCTCGCGTGCTTCCTCGCCGCCCCGACAAGCCGCCCACCCCGTAGCGCAAATATCGTGCGGCCGTTAATGTGCCACGGCGCTTTTTCTTGCCGGCCAGGCTTCCATTCGGCACTTCAAAAAGAGGCGCCCTTTTTTCGTCCGCGGTCTCGGTCGCCCTAACCGGTAACGTCGCGCTGCAAACAGCAGACCGGACATCTTTACTGGTTCTGCAGGACTGCAGGGAAACGCGAAGTAGCTACAGGCGCGCAACCGAGCGAGGATGATTCGCAGAGGTACGGAAACGCACCGCCGCGCCAGTTTGCCGCCGCCATGGCCCGTGCACCGGCGGGGCCTATTTCGGTGCGTGTTTCAGACGCCTTAGTCTGGAACTGCTGGGGCTGCCTTGGGCGTTGCCGCACTCGAGATTGCTATATGACGCTCCATGAAAACGTGAACACACGTGCACCGAGGAACCGTTCGCACCAAAAAAAAAAAAAAAAAAACCCTTTTCGGTATGTATATTCTGTTAGCAGAAATAGGGGAGAAGAAGAAGGGACGAGACAGACCAAAGAGAAAGTTCACCGCAGTCAAGAGCAGAACATTCTGGCTTGACGATTTTCATTATCCACGGCGTTACCTGGTCACTGCAATCATGCGAAGTGAAATGACAGGCGGGAAACTGGGCAATGAGAGACGAAAAAGTTGTTGCTCCCAAGGTTTCGGACTACTCCAGTGCTGCAGTGGGGTAACCACGAAAACAACGCATAAAAAAGGCTAAAAAAATTATACAAGTCTTCACAGGTGACAACGCTAGGTCGCAACATCACTAGTGCACGTAGAGCAGTGGGCGATCGTATTGCTCAGCTCCTATCTAGTGGATCACGTCTGGGCCATTCAGCTAGCCGGAGACCTTGTTAGAGCCCAAGGCTATTGGCCGACGTCTAGGATTGCCGGCTGTCACACAAAAAAACTTCTCTCTCTCTCTCTCTCTCTCTCTCTCTCTCTCTCTCTCTCTCTCTCTCTCTCTCTCTCTCTCTCTCTCTCTCTCTCTCTCTCTCTCTCTCTCTCTCTCTCTCTCTCTCCGTACCCAAGGCATGACTGGCCAGCGGATTCGCCGTTGTGGCGAGGCTGCCTTGGGAAGGCGTCGGGGCTGTTGTGACTTGTGACCTGCGGAAACCTGGAAGTGTGAAGTTTCCTTTCAGTAAGGAGCATGAAAGGTAGGCGCGAAAGTAGCCTATGACCGTTCACAACGAAACGAAGCAAGTAGCAGGCGAATGGAGAGTTTGCGAGCTTACTTAAGGGCTGTCTTAAGGAAGTAATGTGTTTCACTAAGGAATGGAGCGGTAAAGAATGTGACAGGTTTTAGAGGGATAAGTATACAGTGCTAATGCTGTTATGATCAAACAAGCGCTTGTGTCTATCAGCATGCAGGTGCTGTTTAGAGCGGTTTAACATCATTAATAAAGAAATAACGCTGCTTCGAGGGATACTCCGAGCTCAATGCACAACATGGACAGTGTAATAGATGGGTCATGACGCTCCCGACTCGTGGACGCGAAGACGGTAGCAATGCTAGCAGACATAGGGGTAACTTGGATGGCAATGAAATGAACTCTGTCAGGGCTGTCCGCGAATTCATTGCACTCAGGCACAATGACGGCGTTCTAGTCTGTTGTACCGTGTGCAATGAGGCACTTAGGAGATAATACTCGTGCACTTTCATTTCCCAAAGACAACATTGGACAGGACGGCTGTGGGACACTCCCAGTATTAGCGTGAATTAACTTGACCTGTGCTATAGGTCAGTGACATGTCAGAGTGAGTTGTCAGTGCAAACGAAATAAACATTCATTTCAGCTCCATTCTACCGTCATGCATCGACAAAGCGCTTCTCTGTGCTCTCGGCGGACACACAAAGAGTTTGAGAAGAGGGCGCACACTGAGACATTCCCGGGGCACCGGGGTCTCGTGAGAGCCCATCGGAGTCCCAGAGTCCGCTACCCCACACGTGGCCATTGTGGGAAAGCAGCTGTCAGGTGGACCCATTCCGTCGCGTCTGTCGGCCTGAGAATCCTTCTCGTGGTGTTAGCTGCCGTAATTGAGCCAAGCGATACCAGGATGTGTCCAGGAAGTGGCTTGCGTGCGTCGGCTTCGAACCGCGGTTCTTGAGCTGATCGCGGTTTCTTAGTGTGGGCCGTAAATGCCCCGCTGCTGCCTGCGTGCTGCTGGCGCAGTACAAAGAGAGGGCGCTAATGATTGATCATTACCAGGCCGCTCTGCGGCTGCCGACGCCCGTGCCGGTGGCCCGCGCCTCGCGCGCAACGCCTGTTGCGCCGGGCCATGATTGATTTGGGTAGTGCTTCGCGCGTCGTGTCAATACGAGCCTGCCGCATAAAAGAAGTTTCAGGATACGCGGTTCTCCGTACGTCTCCCTCGCCACCCACAAGACTCCGCAAGTGCGGCGCCTTTTAGCGTCTCCGTAAATGGCGTCATGTTCACCCGATGTTGCGTGCGCAGCCCACAAAGAGGCCGCGCGGTGCTAAACGTCCGCCTTCTGGGGAATCGTACTCTTGGAAAGATGAGCAGAACAATTCCCAAGGGGCCTACACTGATTGCTAGGCCGGCCTGCTACTGCGAAGACGCTCCAGGAAGCGCTGGGCCGTGACCATGTTGCAGAATAGCCGCAGCTCTGCAGCGGCCAACGTAAAATCTCGGCTAGTATATGGCCACAAAATATATAATACCCGTCGGTCGAACCGGGGAAAAAAATACCCGTTCGGTTATAGTTCGGGTTCAGGCAAATTCATTTTGTTCCGACTCAGTTCCGGTTCGACTAAATCATGCACCAAACCGGTTCGAGAATCGGTTCGCAAGCTTTAACCGGTTAGCCGACCGGTTCAAAGCTGAATTATTTGCGAATTGCGAAAAAAAAGTTTTGTAGTGTACTGTCCCCATAAATACAGAAACATTTTTGCTCAATCAAAATGCTTCTTTTTTTCTAATAAATGTGGGGCAATACTAAAACCATCTTTAAACAATTCGGCAAGATTTTAAGAAAACGTAACAGCTTCTTTCACCCCCAGCTCTTATTTTGTCCTAGGGACTGCATAAAGCCACCCCCAAGAAACAAAAATGACAGTGAGATTTATTGGTGCGTCTTGTTACGTTTTATTGTACCACTTGAATGCTAACAAAAAAGTTAACACATTGCTAACTGTTTTTATTATTTTTTATTACGTCCCTGCTGACGTCCTGTAGCAGCAAATTTGACAGTTCTTTAATGTTTCTTATCTTTTCTGGTAAAAACAACGTCATTGAGACCTAATGGAGTTGACTGAGTTAAGTCTAGTAGTTTCAAATTAGGGCAAGGTTGGCTTTTCATGGTCCATATTTAGTATCCCAGGCCAAGCGTGTAAGGTAAGCTCAGGCCAACCATAATTGGCCTGAGCTCTCGCAGGCCCTCGCAGCTTTGTGAACACATAAATCCACACATCCTATCGTCCATGAAGTTCTTTATCGACTTCAACTCCTGCACCACAACAATACCAGCATCCGCATGGGCTGGAAGCATGGCCACGAACTATCTTCTTCAGGCAGCCAGGACGCCCACGAGAAGAAGAAGGAGGAGGAGGAGGAGGAGGAGGAGGAGGAGGAGGAGGAGGAGGAGGAGGGGTTCGGTATTAGAGGAAGGATGAAAAGAAATGGACTGCCACTTTGGTTGAGTCCATCGCGCACGAAGACACATCAAAGGGCACAGTCTGGCGCCGTGACGCGTCCGGGAGATGGAACTCGACAGGTGTTGTGAAGCGTGGAGGCGAGGCTGCTATGCGAAGTGGTCCAGAACCACACTGAACCACTGGGCCGCAGTGTTCCACGGTGGTCCAGAACCTTTGGAGTTTTCTGGGGGAAGATTCCGCAAATAGGCGGGTAGTCGCGAGCGGGAGCTTACGCTCGACGGCTCGACGCATTTCGCAGAATCAAACACACAGGGCCGCGACATGTGGCTGGCGAAGATCGCGAACCGCTAGGGCCTTGGGTAAGGCCGTCGCGGTCCCCCTCGCCCTTCCCAGCGATGCCCATCCACATGTACAAGAATGATCGCCGCGCTCATCTAAAAAAACTAACTCCCGCTGCCTACCTCAGTCGTCTACCATCTCTTCCGTGCTCAGGCGAAATCTTTTTTAACAAATTTCTTTCAAATACAGCCTACACACCCGAAACGCATACTCCACATCGCGGGATTCTCGAATGAACGTCCCGTTTGACGGAAGAACTCGAGGCGGAATTGGGTCTCGGCAAGCGATCGCCAGCGCCTGGGCCGCATGGAGTCACCTATTTATGCCGCTCTCGGTCACCTTGGCAACGGTGCCCGGCACGCCCTTTTGAAATATTTAAACGAAATGGGGTGTGATGGCATAGTCCCTGAAAAATGGAGGTCTAGCCGCCTTATTCCGCTCTTGAAGCCTAGAAAATCTCTGCTGGACCAGGCGGCATACCGACCCATAGCACTTGCCAGTTGCGTTGGGAAGGTTACGGAACGATTTGTCCTTCCACGTCTGGAGTGGTTCCTGGAGCACTACGCCGTCCACCCTAAAGTCAGGGCTGGTTTTCGTCGTGGCCGTTCGTCTATCCATTCGATTGCGTCATAGACCTCGTAACTTTTGTGCAACAGTATAAGACACGTCAAGCGCATATGCGCTGCGCTGTTTCTGGAGGTGAAAGGATCGTATGACAACGTGGAGCATGATGTCATTCTTATAGCACTGCAGGCAGTGGGGCTTGGTGGCCGTGTCTACCAGTGCGTGCGGAGTTACCTCTCTGGAAGGTCATTCTTTGTAATGACTCAAGATTACCCAACGTCAATACACTATACCCACCGTGGTGTCCCCCAGGGAGGTGTCTTGAGCCCCACGTTGGTCAACCTCATACTCATCGGCCTGGCAAGCTCCCTTTCAAGAACGGTTCGTCTGTCGATTTACGCGGATGATATTTGCATCTGGGCAGATGGAGTGGTTCGACAGCACGTAAACGCCCGCCTATAAAATGCTACCGACTTGACTAGTGTCTACCATAAAATGCGCAGTGCTTGCGTTCTCAAGAAAGCCTATGTATGCGTTCACTTCGTCAATTAATGCCGAAAGGGTCTCTTATGTGAACTTCACAAGTTTCTCGGTGTGGTTGTCGAGATACCTTTCTTGGAGCCCCCCGTGCGTTGTTTCAAGAATAGGCTGTCTGCAGTGGCCCATATTCTCCAGTTCATTGGCGGCAAAACATGGGGGACGCCTACGAAGTCAATGTTGCAGCTATAGAAGGCACTATTCTTGGGCTCTCTACAGTACAGCCTGCTGTACTTTCTGGAACGTGCCGCACAAATATTCAGGAACTGCAAGGCATACAAGCGCAGGCCCTCTGAACTTGCCTTGGCCTACCACGGTGCACGTCAACAGCTGCAACCACTGCTGTCTCGTGATCATCCAACTGGTGCACTCAGGGCGCATATTAGACACTTAACCCGACTGCCTGATCATCACCTTGCTTGTATGCCATCTAAAAGCCCTTATGCGTCTTTCGCAAAGGTTGCAGCTGCCCACATCACCAGCATCCCATCCGACTATACGCCTGCGATGAGGCCGCCGCTCCCGCTTTGGTGTGCGACGCAGCCTCGAGCATGGCTTAACGATGAAGCGAGATCTTCCAACTGTAGCACTACAGCAGCTAACTCTCATTTATCTGCACGAGTGTACAGTGACTGCAACCATATTTACACCAATGGCTTTATAACACATCTGGTTCTGCCGGCGCCGTTGTTATACCACGAATGTCCATGTCTACAGAATTCAAAATATCCCATCTTACCACTTCTACGTCTACAGAACTTACCGCCATCAGTTTCGCCCCTCACACTACTGGGCAAACCTGATGCCGAAGATGGGCTGTCTTCTGCGACTCAAAGCCTGCGCTTCAATTCCTCCAGTCATCCCTATGCCGTGGACCTCATGAACAGCTGCTGTCTGAAATGAGAATATCATACGACCATGCTTCTCAAGTGGGTCATGACATCACCTTCCAGTGACTTCTATGTCATTGCGGCATTATCGGAAACGAAAGTGCGGGCGCTGCCGCCCGCTTGGCACACCAAAAAACGGAGACCACAAACATATTCTTATCAAGGACGAACGCAGCTAGGAATCTCCGCAAACTTGCACTGGGAGACCACGCTATCCAAATGGACTACCCAAGAGTTCACGAGGGCTCGTATTATTGCCCTGGACCCGCATCTTTAGCGTCCTCTTCCATTAGGCCTCTCACGGTCTGACGCAACCCTTCTTTGTCGCCTCTGGCTTGGAGTCGCATTCATTAATGCTTACTCGTAAGGAATGGCAGCCAGTGAAGCGTGCGAAGTCTGTGACACACCGGAGACCATACGCCATGTGCTATTCGAGTGCCCACGTTTTTCATCGAAAAGAAGTCTGCTCTCTTCAACTTTACGGAAGCTAAACTCTCGGCGACCGTTCTCTGAGGAGAAAGTCCTGGGCCACTGTCCGTCTCCGTCATCTACGCACAAGGCGACAAAAGCGCTCCTGTGCTTTTAAAATCGACGGGCTTGTACAGAAGACTAGGACAAAATACTACCCTCTATGAACTGACTGAACTATTTTACCTATATTGTCCTAACGCTGGGCGAACCTCTTTACGCTTTGTCCTTACCTTTCCCCTTCATTGTCTGCTTTCTTTTTCTTTCCCCATTGTTCCCCTTTTCCACGTGTAGGATAGCATACTGGGCCATAGCCTGCTTGACATTCCTGCCTTTCCTTTAGCTTCCTTCCTTCCTTCCTTCCTTCCTTCCTTCCTTCCTTCCTTCCTTCCTTCCTTCCTTCCTGCCTTCCTGCCTGCCTTCCTCAGTCTACCCACTAAAAAGAACTTTACTGATGGTGACATATCAAATAGCTCTGGCATGATTGCCAAACTGTTGGATTTATTTACCTAAATCCTTCAACAGGTCCCGTGAACGCACAGCTTACCAGAGTGGACGCATTTGTTTTTTGCTTTTTGTGCATCAGCTATCGATGCTGATTGTACATTCCTAAGTGTTAATTGCTGACATTTTGTTGGGTATGACTCGGGCGCAAACAAACGCATTGCATTGGGCTTATACGAACCCGTTTTTTAACCACTATTTGTTTAAGGGCTAGGCTTTTTATTTATTTATATTCCTAATTGTATTCAAAGTTCAATATTTTTATATATATAACTGGTTAATTTGAATTTGTTTCAAATTACTTTCTTCTCTTGCATTGCCCTAGTGTTTTAGAAGTTGCCCGTAGCAGAGATGGGTAGCAGAAGTTAGTAATATTAGTCTATGTCACTATCTTTCTCATGCTAAGAAACTTAAGGCAAAGGACGATTATTTCCGGAACCTATTAGTGCCGTTTCGTATCCCCCCAGCAAACTTTTACTTGGATACTACTTCGAAATGTTACTTTCGTTAACACACTTGCCTTTCTACAATAAGTCACCGAAAGTTTCTGCCAGAATAGTTATTCTTGATTACTCCGGTTTCTGTGGAACCTGATTAAACTATACGCCTCGAGATTCGCGATCGCTGCGCCGCCTGCCGCCACTTCTCCGCGGCGTTTGCGGGATTAGCGCTGCGTGGCTGATAGGTGGTCATGCAGTGTTTTGGTTCTCTTTCGCTTCTCTTTGCCTTTCCGCGCACTAAACAACTTGTTAAGGTGACGTCTGTAAGCTAACTGCACGTGTAGGGCGCTTAAAAAAAACAGCGGCGTCTTGGTAGAGCGCTCGAACGCCAACAAGAGCTACCCGGGGAGGCGGTTCTGCGCGCTTCTTGGCCGCTCTTGCGGGCGCTCTTGCGGGCATATCACCGCTGTCACCTTCGAACACGTCAGCACAAGTGAATTCTATTTATTGTCACCTCGTTTAGACCTGATATTGGCACCGTAAGAGGTTGGTTCGTTTTGCAGAGCAGACAACAAATGCGGCTTTGCTTCGAATATGTACGTCGTAGAAAAATATGTTTCGGGGATGTGATAACCCAACAGCGTACAAAAACTTGTACCTTTTATGGGAATATAAGCCACGCGAAAATGTTAAGTACACTCAAAGGCTGTGCATTGTCAGATACGTGCCCACTCATGCATGCCTTATGGTAAGAACCAAGGTATATGTTAATGACCACGGGAAAATGAATGGTTTGCAAGTCAGGAGCAATAAATAGAATAGTCGTACGGGAATAAAAAAAAACCCGAGTGCAGCTTCTGAAATGCTAAAGACGTTTGTTTGAGCAAGGTAGTATTCACCAGACCAACTAGATGCGAAATGCACTGATATTTCGCTAGACATGGGGGGGGGGGGGGTGAGGAGGAGGACGCTCAACTGTCGTTGTTTACAAATGCGGAGCGTAATCAACAAATGAACGTTTTATTAATCACACACACAACTGCGTGTTCACTTTTCGTTTGTTTTTCGCCTTCAACGAACGGCTGATCATTCGGCGGACGCAGTTTTTGAAGAATATAGGGTAAGCAGTTCACAAGAAATACGAGGTGTCGTTGAAAGAGTTGGTTGATTGATTGCAGGGTTTAACGCGCCGACGCAACGGAGACGATGAGGCACGCCGTAGTGGACGGCTCCGGATTAATTTTGACCACCTGGAGATCCTTAACGTGCGCCGAAATCTCGTACACACGGGCTCGTTGGAAGAGTGTCGTATCTGATAAGAGTCTCTGATTTCGGTTTATGCTAGATTCTGCAGTCTCCCAGTGTCATACGACGATGTTTCGAAGAAGAGTTTGGTCGCGGACGCGGATTACTCTATAAGCCCATCTTCGCGCTTCTCGTGGAGGATAAATGTAACAGATGAATTCTTAGCGAGCGCTCACCTACGTACGACCCAGCGTTAAATTTGCCGTCGTGTGCTGACCCCGGAGTGTAATTTTGCATTATCCATCGTACTTCTTTGGTACAATGTTTGCGAAATTTACGCCGCATTGGCTTGTTCAGGGTACTGACCAATATCTGATATGTGATATTGGCAGGCGTAACTTGCGTGCTGTCAGGTATATACCCGAGTGCTCCGCTGGATTTTGTAGTGCACAAAGTCGATTTACATCATAGTGTGTATGGCCGCAACATGACCATCGGAGGAAACACTGCTTACGGAGACACTGCCACTAAATTTCAGGGCAGCGGAATTGCAATCAGCTGCATGCAAATGCTGGCTTCGGGACGCCGGCCTGTGACACACGCCCGGCGCTCATATAGATCTTTCTAAGATCGCGTCATAAACGTTTATACTCTCGTGAACACACCAGGCTTGCAAATAGAGTGCCTGCTCCACGTTATTCGGTATTTCGAACGCGGACAAACGGTAAATCGATGTCTTGAACGAGCCCCAAAAGCAACGGCGACAGGGGGGAGCGGGCCGGGGACTCCCGCGCCTGCTTTCGAAACGGGCCGCTAGGGGGATTTCAGTGGCGCCCCTACAGGCCGCGCTCGAGGCGTATACTGGCCACAACGCAAGTTTTTACTATACCAACGCCAACTGTAGAAGACAACTTTACAAAAAACACAAAAACGCTTGGGCAATCAGTCGCGAAAGTAGTATGATGTCCTGTAATTCTGGACGTGATCTGTCACGCACCATCTCCTCACTTCACTCAGAAAGATTTAAATACATATGATCGCGTGAGCATATTTAGCATAAACACTCATCTATGCAAATGGGTTCGAGTTAAACGAATGGCTTAACTTTTTTCTTTGTTATATTTCGATTCCTGATTGTCATATCTACAGGTTCTTCTGAATGCAATGTTTGTAGGTGGTTGTACGTCTGCATTTCACGTCCCCGCGATGTGAATGACAAAGTAACAGCGCTTGCTGGGACTCTCTGTGAAGTCGCTTACTTTGGAGTTGTAAATTTAATTGCCGGAGTTGAAATAAGGGCTTCCCTACCATTACGTATCTCTTCTGGACGCCAGCGCCTGTAGTGCATAAAGACAGTCCTGGTCCCCAGCGATTTGCTGCCCGACCGCAGCCGCCTTATACCTGCTCTACACAGTCGTTCCAAACAGCTTCAGAAGGCCTTCGAACCAATTGTAGATCCAGTGGTGCATTGACTACCGTTAATTCGTTAAGATGGTAATTCGTTCAACTGTCAACTGAAAGTTGCTGCGTAGCACAGGCATTAGTCGTGCGTAGATATCAATAATTCTTTATTAAGCATCGCCACTTGGTGCGACTAATAAGCTTGAGCTGGGCGCATTGTTGCGGATGCTCATGAACGATTACAAATTTGGCAAAGCCTGGAAGGTTTCTACTCGGATATTGAACTTTCTAGGTTCATCTTGCTTTTCCAGAAACAACTATGAAGGGTTCTGGGCACAATTATTGTTGAAAAAGGCGAACGCATCATATGTAGTCGTCTTCATCAGCGAGTCCACTGGCGGCTGCACGAAGGATTTCCTTCAAGTGGTTCACGTCCATGGTGTTGTTGGTATACAGCAGCCGGCGAGCGATGCGGACAACGGCTGCGGGTGACAGGTTGACGATGGGCACTGAAGGTACACGCGATAGATCCGATGCGTTCAGCTGCCAGCCATGACAGGAGCCGTTCAAGGGTGAGACCTCCGTAAGTAAGGCCGGCTCTAAACACATTCCTGATCTTGCACTGCATGCCTCACTGTCTTCAAGGCCCTGCACCGCTAAACCAATGGTCCGTTCCGCACGGGATTCACACCGCAATGTGCCATGGTCGATAAATCGGGACAAAAGTAGACGAACAAACAACGCAAACAACATGAACGCTCGTGTTGTGTGTTCCTTCACTTTTGTCCGCGTGTTTTTGCGATGTTATAACCAAACCGGCCATGAACCAACTAGCCCAAATGTTACCGCTGCCACACCTGAAAAATTTCTTCTTCACATTTTTGGGGTTTAAAGCAACGAAGCTACACCTGGGCCATGAGGCGCGCCGTAGTGGAGGGTTTCGTACTAATTCTGACCACCTGGGGTTCTGCAACGTACGCCGAAATATCGACACACGGGCGTTTTCGCTTTTTGCCTTCACCTAAAAGCAGCCACCACGGCCGGGATCGAACCCGCGTCCTTGGGCTCAGTAGCACAACGCCTGGCCATGGCTTCGCCCGTAATGGTCTTCAATAAATCATGTTCCTTCTCTAAGAAATTATAGCGATGGTATTGTCGCTCCAATGGTCTTCTTTGCCCTTTTCGGGCCGGGATTAGATAAGAAGATAAGATAAGAAGTTTATTCGTCCCTTTGAGTCCGCTCTTCCTCATTACCTCCCCCTCGACGCCTCCCCCATGGCTTCGCTCCTACATCATGCCCCGCGTGGCCGACGAATGCAATAATGGCCGCGTCGGGGGACGACGTCGTCCCGACGGCACGTGATTCCTCGACTCGATCCCGGGAATTCGGACCCAGCAAGATGCGCGAGGCTACTGTTACAGTGTCTCCCCTTAAAAGGCGACGAACAACTGACGCCCACCGACAAACAAGGTCCCCAAGTGTACTCCTTCCTCTCGTCATCTCACTAGCTTCGAGGTCACGGTCTGCTTAGTTAATGCATGGTCGGTGCAGTCCCTGGAACAAGGGTGCAACCAGAAGTCTTCGACGGTGCCGACGACGCGAAATGGCGCATGTATTGATATGGTCTTTCGTCGGGATTTGAATTGGAGTGCGGGCTGTCGGGAAGTGTACTTTTGCGATCATAAAGCCGTGGTAATATACGCGCAATAAAATGTGGAATTTACAGCCGTCTCTCTGGTTGCTGGGGTCTCTGTGCTACACCCATGCGACCTTTGCGCGAACTCGCATGTTTGCCGTCTATTCACAGTTGAGTTATGGTGAAGTACCTTCGGGAAATGGTTGATTCCGCGGCTATTACGCTGCGGCGCTAACGCATATCCACAGTGGCTGCGAAGCGACACCTCGCAATTTCCGAAGGCCGCACCACAGCTGTAGGAGGATGGCGCGTTACCTGCTGGGTTTTTTATTTTATTTTTCACTTCCGTGTACACGTGTAGAGGCGGAATAAAAATAATACGTTAAAGCGACCCATTTTACGAGAGTTGTGGCGAAGTCCTTAACGCAAGCCCATTTCAGGGAAGGAAAATAGAGTTAAAAATAAAAAGTCAGAAGTTTTATTGAGCAATCAGGTTTTAGTTAACGGCGAATTTATCAGTGAAGTGAGTGCAGCTGCTCTCCTTTCTTCCAATGGGTGCTGTTCTGATGTCGCAACGATACAATGCTGGCTTGAATGCAATGGCCATCCCGCTGAGCTGTGCGAACGAGCCCTGTCGTTAAGCACGCGAGGGCGAGCACAACCGAGCTCAGACGGCTTTATTCAGGAGCTAGTACAATCGTTTCATAACAGAAATACTTTGCGCACAGCTAGATTTTACAACGACTACCAAGTTAGCAATACAACTTCGTCTAATAACTCGTCAAAATGTTACGACTTACCATAAAATTGCGCCTTGCGGTTTCCATCACTGTGGTACCGAGAATTGCTTGGAATTAAACGCACAGCAAGGTTTTACCTCAATGCTGATTATTTGAGGCTGCTTCGCTGAACACTCTGGAACGTTCGAGCAGTTGGTCATGAGTGATATGCGATGTCCCAAAAAGCTCGATATGGGCAACCAGTTCGAAAACTTCTAATTTGGGATTGCGGTTAACGGAGCCGGAACACTAAATTATTGAGGTCAGGACTCAAATGCAACATAATTGGCGCAACAGGTAGCCTGAAAACGGCTGCATTCCGTGCGACAGGCCTCTGGTGGTCACAATTTTCTGCGTCGCGTCAGTTTTATTTTAGCATTGAGAACTATAAGGCATCACAGATAACCTTCCATCGCGCCGGTTATGGGTGACGTGAACTGATTTTGGCGTTCTCAGCCCCCATTTCTCTGGAATAGCGCTTTCATCCCTTCTGTACATCACTGGAGTCGCTGTCATGGTATACTTTCTCCGTGTTTATTTCGCGTCCCTTTACGCCAATGAAGTGTTACTTGTACTTTGAATCTGTTTATTTTTATAGCATTTTCTATCATTACGTCATTAAGTGCTCTACACATGCTTTCAAGGCTTTACTAGTATATTTTGTCTCCCAGCAAAGCTGTGGGTGTAGTTCTCCCCTGTAGTGCTTCATAAAGGGGCTACGAGCCCAAAATACAAGTTTGGCTAATTAAAAATACTTATTCGTCCCGATGACAATGATACCGATTTGATCACAAATTTCAAGTGTTCTAGACATTAATGAAAACAGATAAAGTAGTGGTGACTCTCGAGCCACTTTCTGACGAAGCCTCTATGACGTCACAATCTCTTGTTTGTGCGATTGGCGGCCGCCCACCAAATTAATCAACCGCCAAGAAACGGCTTTGGGCTAATGTAAGGCTCTACTTCCGTTTGATCGTATCACTGGAATGCTAACATGCAGTAACACACTGATAACTCTATTGCGTCACTCTATTGCGTCACTGATAACTCTATTGCGTCTATAGCAGCAAGAACGTTAGAAATGATGATGATGACAAGGTGCATTTAGGCCCAAACCTGTGTGCCTACCTGTTTACACCAGGTATCTGGCGTGCCTTAAAGGCGAAAAGCGAAAACGCCCGTGTGTCCAGATTCAGGCTCCCGTTAAAGACCCCAGGTGGTCAGAATTAATCCGGAGCCTTCTGTTACGGAAGGCCTCATAGTCCAAGTGTAGCTTCGGCGCGTTAACCCCCTCCCCCTGCCTTCCATGTACTCTATATATCTGGTGAATACACGGAGGTTCGTGCATGAATGTTGTGTCTTTTCATCCCCATCATCATCAACTGTTTTGTTGCTTATCTCCCTTCAGCGTCACACTTTCTCAAATATACTCGTTGATAAAACTGGCTTTGCTGCTTTTTAACGGGCTTCGTTAGTGGTCCATAATCCGCGGCCTGTCCTGTCATGTGCAGACATTTGCGTAGATGTTAAAACTAAATCAAACAATCGCCTCCTTAAAATCGGCGTCGCGAAAGCAACATTTATTTTTCATTTACTGCCACACTTCCGTTATAACTCCTGATCGAAGAGGTACTAGACGGAAGCATGCTAATTTGTATGCGTTTATGCATAGGATCAAACCAAGAAGCGCCGAGACTTAGAAAGGAAGGAAGCGTATTGAAGCCCATGCTCTTCCGTTGCCAGCATCACCTCTGACCACCGCTTTTTGCAGCGAAGCGGTTAGCCTCTCGTTGGTCGGAAATTTCGTGTCTTAAACAAAAAAACCCCGGCAGGACTCAGCAGTTCTCGCCCAAGACGCCCAGCGCACGCGTCAGGCTAATCAGGTGTGCAGCACAGAGCTCAGTATTCGCGTAAAGCAAAAAAAAATGTCTCTGCTCTGTCCCGCTTAAAGAAAAGCGAGGCAATGTCATCACAAATAGGGATAAAATAGTCACAGTAGCCGAGGAGTTCTATAGGGATCTGTACAATAGCCGGGACATCCAGGATAATGCCGAACGAGAAAGTAGTTCAGAGGAGATAGACATCCCACCAGTAACGACCGAAGAAGTAAGAAAGGCTTTGAAAGAAATGAAAGGGGGCAAAGCACCTGGTGAGGATCAGATAACAGCAGACCTCTTGAAGGATGGCGGAGAAATTGTACTTGAAAAACCGGTAAACCTGTATACGCAATGTCTAATGACCGCGAGTGTACCGGAATCTTGGAAGGACGCGAACATCATCCTAATCTATAAGAAAGGTGAAGTGAAGGACTTGAAAAATTACAGGCCGATCAGCTTACTGTCAGTCGTCTACAAGGTACTTACCAAGGTAATCGCTAACAGAATTTCTGCCACCTTAGATTTTAGTCAACCTAAAGAACAAGCAGGGTTCCGTAAAGGTTATTCAACAATGGACCATATTCACATGATCAATCAGGTGATAGAGAAGTGCGCTGAATATACTGAACCCCTATATATAGCCTTCAGAGATTATGAGAAAGCATTTGACTCGGTCGAAACCTCAGCACTCATTCAGGCATTACGGAACCAGGGGGTAGATGAGCATTATGTAAGAATACTAGAGGATATCTACGATGGGTTTACAGCTACCATCATCCTCCATAAGGAGAGCAGTAAAATACCTATAAGGAAGGGCGTCAGACAAGGAGACACAATTTCTCCAATGTTATTCACAGCATGTTTACAAGAAGTATTCAGAACGTTGGATTGGGAACAGGTGGGAATAAGGGTTAATGGAGAATACCTCAGTAACCTCAGATTTGCTGATGACATTGTCTTGCTAAGTAACTCGAGGGACGAATTGCAAAGCATGCTTTCCGCACTGGACAAACAGAGTAGAACCGAGGCCTGAAAATCAATATGCAGAAAACCAAAGTAATGATCAATAACCTCGGGACAGCACAGTGGTTTGAGATACGTGGTGAGGCAGTGGAAGTAGTAAGCGAATATATCTACTTGGGCCAAGTTGTGACCCCGGATCCCAACCATGAGGCAGAGACAATCAGAAGGATAAGAATGGGGTGGAGTGCATACGGCAGACATTCTCAGATAATGAATGGCAGCCTACCATTGTCCCTGAAGATGAAAGTGTATGACAGCTGCATCTTACCGGTACTCTCCTACGGGGCAGAAACTTGAAGGCTCACTAAGAGGGTTCAACTGATATTGAGAACGACTCAGCGTGCAATGGAGCGGAAGATGATAGGTGTAACATTAAGGGACAAGAAGAGAGCGGAGTGGGTCAGGGAGCAAAGGCGTGTTAAGGACATATTAGTAGAAATTAAGAAGAAGAAATGGACGGGGGCGGGGCATGTAATGCGGAAGCAAGATAACCGTTGGTCATTAAGGGTAAAAGAGTGGATCCCTAGAAAAGGCAAGCGTTGCAGGGAGCGGCAGAAAGTCAGATGGGAGATGAGATGAAGTTTTCGGGGATGAATTGGTCGCAGTTAGCATAGGACCGGGGTAATTGCAGATTAATGGGAGAGGCCTTTGCCCTGCAGTGGGCGTAGGTAGGTTGGTGGTGTTGGTGATTATTATTATTATTATTATTATTATTATTATTATTATTATTATTATTATTATTATTATTATTATTATTATTATTATTATTATTATTATTATTATTATTATGATAATGATGATGTTCCGCCAACTCCCCACACCCCTTTCCCCCCTCCTTCGAGCAGTGGGGGAGCTTGCTGTGCAGCAGACGGCTTGAAGAACAGGAGTACCCGATCTCTCGGGCCGGGACGGCTGCGAAGGCACGCGTAGTGACGCTAGGCACGCGGCCTACCGGACTAGGATGGCCACCCACAGCTCATTCTCTTTTCTTCCTCCTTCCCCTTCTCCGGTATTTCAATAAACGTTTTAATCAATCAATAAGTCAACGCTGTGAATGTGGTTGGAAAGCAAAGCTGTGAACGACCCCCCCCCCCCAACAATTCCACATGCGACGTCACTTGAATTCACTCACGTGGCTCCAGAAGGAGTGAAACCAGAGATTCTGCCAGCTGTTACCTGGGATTCGCTTCCCCTCAATGATGCGTCGCCCTTGATGCGACGGAGCACCTCCAGAAGCAGTTACCATGAAGCTGTTGCGCCTCACTTTTTCTTCCTTTGTGCAAATCGGGGAATATGTCCCAGAAAAGTTTATCCTGCACTCTTAAACATTGTTCGCTGATCAGCTGCGGTGCCCAGTCCAGGCAAATGGGCATTCATTGCCCTCAAGGAGGCAAAATGCGCCAATGACGATGCCCGGCATACGGAATATTTCACCCCCAAATGTGGGAGCTTTCGCTGCGACATTATGCAACGCAAGCATGACGTTCGCTGGTGCACTGCGGCAAAGCATTCAGAAAGGAATACCCATAGCTCCACGTGAAGGAAACTGCCACTGGGCAGGTGCTGTCGAGCAACAGGCACTTAATCTAGGCACAGTAGCCCGACGAAAGACGTCCTCATGCGGCATATTTTGGCACCGAACTATTACCGAAATCAGCGACCCCGGGAGGCGACGCCTCGGACGCCACGGTCCGCAGCGGGCGACCTCGCCGGGCCGCGTAATGACGCTGCCATTTCTCGCGGGTCCTTCTTAATGACGATTCGACCGGGCAGCAGCGCCGGGAGCACCGGCGCGAATCCCGCGCGCACAGATCGCCCCGAGAAAGACACGCCATTGACGCTTTCTTCGGCCTGCAATTATCGGCGCCGAATTCCGGGACTGTTGGAATCGAGGGGCCCTCTCAAATTAAGCCATTTGGACGAAGCGCGCGCGCCTCCCCGGCGCTGCGTGCGGCGGCGGCGGGTTAGAAGAGGCGGCGGCCATCTTTGGGCTGGAATTCGGCGCCGCCGGTGCGGCTGCCGCCGCTGCCTGTGTGTGTTCCAGCCGGAGGTGGAAAAAAGGGGCGTCGCCCATTACCCGGCTCTTGTTTTTTGTTAGGCCGCGCTGGCTAGGCGGGCCTTGCGTGCGCGCAGGCCGGGATCACACTTAACAAGTGCGAACTTACGCCCCGGGCCATTCGCGGTGTTTTGGTGCTAATGAAAAGGGAAGACGCGCGGCGGCTTCCTTTGAGGTAAAGCGGCCTAAGTGGAGGCTGCTGTGGCTATTCCGGGCATGTCTGCACGTGTCCTGAAACGCGCATTAATCTAACCAGGGATCCCCCCCTTCGCGCCGGCACCTCCGCACGGGGGGAGGGCGGGCTAAATGCGCGCTCTATTGTACGCTGTTCGTGCCCACTAAAAGCCGTGTAGCGAGAAGCATTTCCGTCCGAACCAGTTCCCTCCCCGCGGACTTTGCCCTGTGGCCGCCACCGGCTCCACTGCGAAGGTAGGAACGGGGGGCGCAGTGTCGCGGCCGACAGGTCGCGCTGCTCGAGGCGGTTGCCGCTGCCAGCGTCACAGCGTTTGGGAAAGTGACCGTGTTGACGCTTTAAGCAGCGCGGGGATGGCGGCGGACGCACCCTTTCCAGGACACTTGCATGTAGTAACAGGGAATGACGTCCCACAAAATGCGCAATGCCGCGATAAAACGATGGATTGTACCACACGTATTTCACAAGCACTGTCCTTTTGCAGAAAGCTTCGGTCACAACACAGAGGTTTCGATAGGAACCATTGTCGCCACAAGACTAGATGGTCGATAAAATGGGTATTTTATCGACCATCTTGGTTCCGAAACTCGTAATGTGTGGGACGGCTATAATCCCTTCTGAGGACTGAACCCTCCTTGCCATCCCTTGAAGCACGGCGAATTCCTACGATAAGCAGATCCCGGCTTCACGGTGTCTTCAATATAGAGTCTACTGCCAAAATAAAAAGGAAACTTTAATCAATACATGTCAAATATCCCTCGATCTGCCTTGGATGAGATCGAATAATTTTTAACTGTGCGTGCATAAGTCGGAATTCAACGAATTTCTAAATAGTTTCAGACACAATGATTAAAAATTGTAGCCCTAAACCCCTAACTGATTGTACCTTGAATGTCTTTTTTATATACCAGCTATGAACCCTAGCTGGTACTAAATGACCTCACCGCTGAGGTCTCCATAGCCGCCACTTAAAAGGAAAAGGAAAAATCATGCGCGTAATTCCTTCTTCAAGCACTACGTATCTACAACATAAACATGTGCGGTGTACTGTTTGACCTGCCCTCTGTACGCATGCATGACCGTTTAGCACCTGTATACGCATGATCAGGCGGGCAGACCACCCCACCCCGGACAGGGTATACTGCAGCAGTTCCCAGCCTTTACATTTCAGCTACGCAAGAAGTCTTACGCAATACTTAGAGACCCCACTGTCTGAGCACCTGAAAAGTCCACGCACCGCCTGACTTCGTATGACAAATTGTTTTGCCATAGGCCACCACTTTTGTTCTGGCTTGTGGGGCTGCACTGCGGACTACCACCGTCATAAAGCGGTTACTGGAATTTGCTTTCAAATCCTCAAGCTGCTCTGTTCAGAAGTGGGAAAGTGAGATCTTATGTCCTTCTGAAGCTCCCAAAAAATCGTACGATCAGCCTTTGGAGTTCTCGCAAGCAGCTTAGCTCGTAAGCCAAGCGCCGCATCGCTCTGGCCATCACGCTACGCTTCACGACAGGTTGACAGAAAACGCAGACACAGTATACTCGTGTCGCCTCGCTTTTGGTGATAAATAGCAGCCTTCCATAGGTAACAGGGCGGTGGCCTACTCCGAGCCAACTCATTTATGGTTTAAACCACACAACGTAGTAGCTCACTCGAAGCGTCAACCTGATAGTTTGATAGTAAATGCGACCTTAAGTAAAGCTAAAATTCGCGACATTTAACTTTGACCTTAACTAAAATGTCCTCCACTTGGGTTTGTTATGTAACTGGCGTTACCACGTTACTGGCGACTTTCCAGTGTTGCGCTTAACATCTGTTCATGGATGTATTCTTGGCTTCTTGACCTCTTATACATTTTGTATATTTTGTACAAAATATATATATATTTTGTATATAACTCATTGTACGCCTTTTTTTTTGGGGGGGGGGGGGGGGGTGTTGCCGCTCTAGCAACAGGAATGTGAACCTATTGAAGAGGAAATTCATTGGGGGATGCAGTAGTGGTCCAGGTTCTTATCTTCGGTTTTTAAACTTTTTGTAAGTTGTGCAGTCTATATGCTAGCCGCCTGTACCCTTTTACCATCATGCATGACTACAGCATCGTCATGCCGATGAATTCTCATGGAAGACGAAAAACATTAAAAAATTACACCATCTTCCCGTGGGGAACCCTGAGAAGATGCGAAGCATCATGGGGGTTCTGTGTGGTTTCCATTGTGTTGTTTCATTTATCGGAGCACGAATGGGAACGTAATGTGTCACCCCCATGCTGACGGGACTGTTGGTTGCGGTCGAAGTCATCATGGCGATCTCTCCGAGAAGACGGAACGGCGCGCGCAGAGCGCAGCCGCTTTATTCGCTGGCGAGGGGGGAGAGAATGAGAGAGGGCGCGTGCAGCGCGCAGCTGCTTTATCGCTGGCGAGGGAGCGGAGAGAGGGAGAGGGCACGTGCAGCGCGCACCTGCTTATCGCTGGCGAGGGAGAGTGAGAGAGGAGGAGAGGCGCTGCGGACGGGGCACGCAGGAGTGACATACCCCCGAGCAAGAGATGCTCCGCATCTAAAAAATGCATAGTTTAGCATCTTTATCAGCAATATGGCTAATCAGTAGTGGAGGCAGCGGGATTGTAGCGGGTTTCAGTAGGTAAGGAGTTATATGTATTTGATACAACGCCATTTTAAAAGCTGGTTCCTGCTCCTAATGAGTCTGTCAGCCCGCTCTACGCTGACGCCGGTCAGTAGCGGAATCAGAAATGGTATCATAATCCCGCTCCTTCCGCTCCCGAATGGAGACGCACACGCGAGCGCACTTTTCCAGAGTAATCCTTCGAGGACTTAAAGAAGACATTGCAGATTATTTCATTTACGAGTCCACAGCCTTAATTGTCGGCCTAGAAGATCTGTTGCGTGGTCGTAGTAAATGTACTGTTCAGCTGCACTACTTAAAGGCAGCAACACTGAAAATATGGTTTATTTATTTATTGATTCATTTTTGGGTTTCGGCAAACGCCAATGAGAAGCAAACGAAAGCTGACCGGGGCGGGGCGACTGCACGACAACGTTCCCCCAATTTTCCCGTTTTGAAAGAAGCAACAGCATTGGGGCCTGATATAGCAGCCACGTTCTCGTGGGGTTCCTAGGTTGGCGGGAGCGCAATATATACGCTCTTCACCATAGGTAGAGAGATGCAGCCTTGAAATGAATCAAATCCGAAGAAAAGTAGCAACCAAGGGCCCCCTTTCCAGTTCCTTGTTTCCGCGCGAGCAGCATTCTGCGTTTATCAGCTCGTACGTTAGCCCATGCCACCCAGCGGCACGAATCCTCCTCCGCCCGGCGCTGTGGTAGGGAGGACGACGAAAACACTTAGTCACACAAAGTGTGCCTTGTCTCTGGCTTCCTCGAGAGGGAGGTGTTAAGAGGAAGCTTTCATAACGTACGAGGCGATAAATAAACGCCAGTGGCGAAGTCTATCTGCGGGTCAAATCGCGGGGCACCGCCGAGAAAGGAGGAAACGCGGCCGGTCCGCGGCCCCGCCGCTTCCCGCCCAGCGTGGCGAGTCTTCGATCATCACCGCCTCACGCAAAAGCGGCAGCAGCAGCCGTCCAGACGGCGACCCGCGTTGCGGCGCGCACAGTTTTTACAGTCGCCACTTGTGAGCCCTCGACTCTGCAGGACAGCCGAGTCTCGATCAGAAACACGCGCCACTCGTGAATCGCATCTTTTGCCTAATGGAATTTATGCCGTGCTCGAGGCTCACACCATATAATACGCGCCTGAACCTTATAAGCGGACGAGGCGCCCTCGCGCAGTAAGTACGTGTGCCGCGCACCCGCTGCCGCCCGGAGGCGACGCGATGTGTTGGGCAGGGAATCGCTTGCTTGCACGCTTGCTTGCCGCACGGCGCCCACTCGCGGAGCCCTCGGCTACACTACCAAGCAGTCGAGCCGGCTTTGGAGGCTCCAGCGCCTCCGAGCTACGAAGCAGCAATGATAGAGAAAGACCTCCGTCACCTTCTTTCTCTCTTTTCACATATATATTGGAACGCGTGCAAAAGCTCGGCTGGGTGGGAGGAGAGGACGAGGTCACTGCCTTGCCATCAACGCACCGCTGTTCCATTTATGCATCGCTTACCAGTTCCCCTCATCGACCGCCTGTAAATAAACACCTAAATTTTTTGAGGGATGCGGGTATCACCACAAGGATTTTCACCTGTACGGACGCTTCTGTAGCGCCTCACCTCAATCGCCACAACGGCTGGTTTATGCGCACGCACACACGCACGCTCACTCGCTTGCTTGCTCGCACGCACGCACGCACGCATATGCCGAGTATACACTATAAGAAACGCCGCATGTGGGCTTCACCACAACGCTCCAGAACGACCGCTTAATGTGACCAAATGGGCGAAGTTGGTGATAGGCGATAGCAAGCATGCGATTAAAGTAAAAAAAAAAAAATCTACGCAGGGACAACAGCGCAAAAGCACGCCTTGTGTTGTTGCCGCAGCGCAGATTCTATTTTTTACTCGCATGCTGGGCTTCGTCATTCACCAAATTTGCTCATTTGGTCACGCTAATTGGTTGTTCTAGGGCGCTGTGGTGAAGTCCAGCGGCGACGATTTCGAAGACTGTAGGGCAGGAACCGTTTACTGATTTACTGGTGACGAAAAATCATTTATCCTGGTACTTATTATTCGTTGTACGTACGCCTGGAGCAACACCTACCAACGTCGCCGCCTGGGGCAACACCTGCCAATGTCACCTGCCATCCATTAAACATGTTGAAGATCGAGCTATACGTTTTATCGCTTGTAGCCCTTTTCATTGCAACGCGTCGGTTCTACTATGTGAGCATGAAATCTTATGCGTAGGAAAAATGATCAGTATAACTTATCGCTGCTGTTTTTCAAGTTACTTAGTGCTCAATTACCGATCAGCAGCTGCAGCCGCTGTCTGCAGCCGCTGTTTGGGTCACGATTAACCGAAAGGA
This sequence comes from Haemaphysalis longicornis, assembly GCF_048455015.1. Lineage (NCBI taxonomy): Eukaryota > Metazoa > Arthropoda > Arachnida > Ixodida > Ixodidae > Haemaphysalis > Haemaphysalis longicornis. Next base: position 368,389,657 of record NW_027526203.1, on the reverse strand, counting down.
AGCGAGGCAGCGGTGATGTATAGCGGTGTAGACGCAACCGAATACAACACTACCGCGAACCGAGCGGTTTGGTCAGTTGCGGTCAAATAAGTCGTGCTTCCCCGAACTCCCACGTCCTTTGCAGCTCCGGACGGCTAAGCAATACGTCCCTTCATGGAATCCGGGATCAATATTGACACTTTGTTGGAGAAAAAATTCAATGCCCCTCCACACTGTGAAGAAGGATCACCAGCAAAGCTGCGTTGCCGACCCTCAACGTGAGCGACAATATGCTTTGACCGGGTCGTATGCTGCACGGAGCAGAACACGTTTGTTCGTAATTTGCGATTTAGCATACTTCCTGGTAAATTATCCGAAATAAACACTGGCAAACGTTTTTTTGCATCGTTTTTTTTATTATTATTATATTCGTTTTAACTTTTTATTGTGCGTCGTTTTATTCCAGTGGACAAACACGGGGCTGCCCGTTTCCCTCCCGTAGAAGCCCATGAATTGACAGCGGACGAGAATTCCACAATAATCGCAATTTCACGGTGAACCATGGAATTTTGTAAAGTAAATAAAACTCGGCGTAATGCTAGAGTCGTCTTAGCGACTAATTGTCATGTAATTTTTTTTTTCGGGGTTGTTTAAATAAGACGAGGCTTAGAGCCCCTTTCTGTAATGATGCTCTCTTCGAAGGTGGACGTGCTTCACTCTGCAACATTCAGTGTGGGAAAGCCATCTTACAAAAACCAAGCGTAAAACGATACCTTTAAAGTCGGCTTCACCTTTAAACACAAAAGCATTGCTAGGAAGGGATTTTTGCTAAGTGAAATTTAAGCCGCTTGACATGAAAATACGAAGGCCCTAGGAGTTTTTCTATTTTTTATGAGTTTAACCATTCGTTGAAGGCGTGGCGCAGTTTACGATTCTGGGGGTTTAAGTGAGCGCTGCAACGTGGCGCTACGCTTGTGTGCGATTCTTCTCTACATCACTCTGTTACCGAAGGCGATATGCCGGATCCTAGCCATAGAAAGCTTTGCTGTGAAAACATATTGTCCTTTTGAGGCCCCGCGAATGTTGGCGTCGAACCAACCGCTTGTGCGTAGCTCGCAAGCTCCTCGAAAAACGGTACCACCGCCCCAAGTATGGACGAGTGCCGTCATCCAGCGGCATCCAAAGAAGAAGTTTCTCGCGCTAGACATTTTAACCCCTTCCGGTGGAAGTTACGTGGTATAGCCAGTGGCGGCGGCACGTGTCTTCACGTTTGCGGTATTTATACCTTGTTTTAAAATAAGCTACTACACGTAAGAGTGGTATGTATATTCGTGTTCCCGGCGAGCAAACCTATCGATCAAGAGCAATTTGTGTTTTTACTTCAGTGTCCCTTTAAAAATCGCTACTCACTTGTCATCTTTTAAAAGATCTGTTAATAAGTGCATTTTAACGTAACTATGATAATCAGCACACAAGCGTGTTGCCCTGTAGTTGGCGTTCTGTTTATTTATTTTTCTTGCATCGTTTCAATTATGCCTCCGCCCTTCCCCTACATTTATTCACTTCTTTTTGTTTTTTTTTGTTGCATTACTCGTACGCTTTTTCTGTGGATTTCCTGCCTGCCGATTGATTTTTTTCTTTATTTATGCCTTGTATCATTTTTTATGGTTCATCTTCGCCGGTGAATTCTGCCTGTTTGTTTAGCTGGAGTTACTGAACGTGTGTATCCTTACGAGATTTTCCTCTGTACATGTCACTGGTGTCTTACGTTGTGAATTCTGACACATTTTTGCATGCATTACATTTAAAAAAGTATACTTTGCATTCACTTGTGCTGTTACGCTGCATATTTAATACTTTCTTTGATTTAACTTATCGAGGGTCCTACCGCAGACTTTGGTACCCTTGTCTGCAAAACACAACCCCTCGACATTTTCTTTTAAAATAAAAAAAAACTTGATTTTATTTGATTTGACTTGAAATACAGTCGCATGCTTGAAAAAAGAGAGAGAAAATGCTCAAAACTAAACAGGTAGACGGAAAAATCGGCGAACGAAGGGTGCTGTACGCTGGTGCACTGTTCCTACAACCATAGGCCTGTGCCTTTCAAGAAGCGAAGTAAGGCATCTATAGCTTTTGGCGATTTTGACGGGCAACGCTATAACCCAAAATAGTATGGGCTGTAAACGGGTGGTCGCCGAGTTCACGGATTATGGTTGAGAGCTGCGGCCTAGGCGTTGTCAACCGGTCACAATGGCACATGTGTTCAATTTTCTCTTCGGTGGCGTACACATCACACGCAGTGCTGTGGGCCATTCCGATAGTGAAAAAGTAAGCAATACTTAGCCACAGGCGACAAAGTGTGACGTCCGTGCGTGGCACGTTAGTAGGTAGATGGCGCTAAAGATCGGTGTTGATGGAGTAGAGACGAGCGTTCGAAAACTCTGTTGCATTCTACTTAGTGAGAACGACTTCGCGGGCACCAGACCGCAGTGACCTTGCTGCATCAGGGTGTGATAGAGGGAGGCGGGTCAATCTGGCACTTTTATTGACGTAATGAGCCGCTTCATCAGCATTTTCATTCCCAGTAATGCCATGGTGGCTTGGGAGCCACTGGAAAATTATATCGTGCCCATGCCTGACTACAAGGTCACACAACACCGGATTTCAGCCACGAGTTGTTCATATGAGCCTCGGCGAAGGGCAGACTGAAGGCACTGAAGAGCGGGCCTCGAGTCGAGCGCAATTCTGGTGATTCCCACTTTATGAATAAAAGAGCCTTTGGAATAGCTGTCAGTGCAGAAGCGGTTGATGTCCTCAAGATGGGAAGTTAGGGGCTCGGTTAAAAGTAGAGGGGATTAGGCATTTAGATGACAATTCCCACTCAGGAGATTCTGGAATTCTTAAAGACGACAGTTTTTTGGGGGGAAGGGAGGAAAGGGGGGGGGGCTACCTAACTCGAAACTGTTTTCGCGTCTGTTTAAAGGAATTTTGTTGTAACAAAAAAATCCAGGCGTACGAACAATACATTCATAAGTCTACGCGCAGGGCCTCTTTGGAACTACATAATCATATTACTTGTGGTGATATACATGAGTCCAATCATAGTACATCAAAGAAATACACGATTTCCTTGCATTTTTGTATTATAATGAATGGGGAGGACCACTTTTGCAGGAACTCTCGTTTTCCGTTTCTAGACGTTCCATAACAGTCGCATCAATAAGGACCTTTGGCTCCTGTGCGGCTTTTTTTTTTTTTTCTTTTTTGGCAACGCACTGTTTTTATATAAAACCAAGAAACCAACAGTTATCACAACCCTTGCTAGCGCGCTTGATGGGCACCTGGCGTACTGAACAAAACGAAGAATCTTGAAATCATGGTGCGCTCTGTCCACTAAGTTCCAGATCGCGTGTTTGTTTGTCTCGGTCCGTTTGCAGTTTATACATTTGTTTCCCGTCGTGATTTTCAAGTTGTGTCAGTTGGATAACTTGTCTTATGTGGGGAATACACCCCAACCAAATTTCTAAGCAGGCTGCTGCTGCTCATCTGGATGTTGAGACTCATGCTGCTTAGGGTTCGCCACGGATGGTCGCTGGTTTCTTACCCGCTGCAGTGGGACTCTATGAACTGCTCTTGATTGTCCCCTTTTTCAGCGTGAACACTGTGTTTCTGTATTCTCGAGCACTGTTTTCAAGACCTATAAGGCAGCAACTTTGTTGTAGTACATACTGACGGCAGTCTTATAGAATTTGTGTGTTGGTTCAGGTTGAGGTTCTCAACAGTCTTGTTCCGCTAAGACAAGTCTGTCTTAGCGAAACATATGAAATCAGTGCTCTGGTTGGGTGCGAACGGGGCAAGAGGAATATTCGGAGCATGTTTTTCATAGAAAACGTCGAAACAAAATTGTTGCTCGCCGGGACATTCTAACCACCTGTCATAAACGCTCTTGATCACCTGTCTCTTCACGAAATCTACGAACTATCTACTCATGGAACAATAAAACTTAAAACGCTCTCCACCAATTCAAGTGATCGAACCGTGAACCGTGATATCTTTTCACTTATTCCCTCCCTCCGTGTCCCTCTCCTTCCCCACCAGGGCATTCGTGCCTCTTAGACAATAAAGCTATTCCTTCCTTCCGTACAACTAAAAGTATTGTTCGTACCAGGGCTTTTTTATATTGTCAGAATAACCGGATGACCTGAGAATTGATCTGTGTCTCGTAAGTACGAGGGAGCGAAATGTTCCCGGTGAGGTGCCAAATTTTTCCAGTAAAAACCTTGAAGGTAGGTACCGGCGCTCCGTTAAAGGTAAGCAGTAGTCAAAAGTTCTCTCAAATTTCGCTTCTAGGTCTTGAACTACTTTCTTTTCTGTTGTCGCTGCCACGGCCTGGATGCGCATTTCCCTACAATATTTGAATCTCAGCGGCAGTTCTAATCGTATGAACCTTGGCTGTAAGCTCAGCGCTTGACATTTCCTAAGATTAATTTCACTCCTGAAACGCGTGCATACGAAGAAAAAGCAGCCAACGCATGTCTTAAACTTTTGTCACGGGATTTAATTACCCGGCCAAATGTTAAAGATAGTTTGAATAAGTACATACTTCTTTCAGAACCGTTCCAAACTACTAGAACCGCTCGCATTGGTCATACATGTTCACTTCATGTACCACCAAGGAAACCTCAGGTGTATTTGAGGCAAGGTATCAGTACATAACCGTCACAGGCAACGTTTTTTAAATTCAAAATTACCGTTGGATTTATTCCTACGACAGACTACGACAGAGAGAGAGAGAGAGAGAGAGAGAGAGAGAGAGAGAGAGAGAGAGAGAGAGAGAGAGAGAGTCAACGTTTATTTGAGCAAACGGTGGTGGCTGAACCGCCGCCCGAAGGAAAAAAATCTCTATTGCGTTACAAAAAGGGCGGCAACCTGCGCGCTCTTCTACTAGGTAGCGCGCGGACAGCGTGATTGCGGCAAAACTGAATTGAACAGAGAAAATGGCCATTGCATTAACCGTGGGGAGAGCGAGGCGGGAGGGGAAGAGCCTGAGGGATGTAAGGGGTAGAAAGGGAAGAGTGGTACGTTGCAAGGGCAGCAGAAGACTATCGTCGTTCGGCGACATTTGTAGCGGAGCAAGCAGATACGCGGCCAATTTTTTCTACATTTCTTTTTTACAGGTTCTGAGCAGTTCGCACATAATCAGACGCAATGACATCCAGTTGCCTATAGCAGTAGTGGACACCTTTGTCTTATCCGCTTTTTGCATGTCATTGTTTACTCATATAACTTTCAAAAAAAGGGGATTCGAGCGTGCTGGCCTGGCTGTAACTTTCAGGGAATGTGCTTGTTCTGCTCTTTAAAGAAACACTTTAGTTAGCAAGAACAAGTTTGCCTATATTAGCTGGTCGCAGTGCAGTAATGACGGATATACCACTCGTGGCGGCATGCAGCGGCTGTTTACTAGCGCAGCACATACCAGAAATGTAAAAATAGGTATCTTCCCCCAATACTTTTTTTTTTCGAACTAATATTTGGGGCGTCGCAAAATATTAAACAGTGAAGCAAGGTTTCTGGAACTTGTCTAAGTATTTTTATGAATAAAGTAATAAGGCAGGGGCAGGCAAATGAAAAATAAATTTGTCTGACAACCTTGGCTGACCAACGTTTTTTTTTTTTTTCTTAAGGACGCCATCCCGCCCTGCGAAAGTAGATGTCCAACGCAGCTGTTGTGAACCACTACGCATGCTGATGGGGGAGGGTATGAAATGTTCCTCGTTGTCTCGGCGCGCTTGACGCTTGCACTCGGCTTCTCTGACGGCAAATGCTGGGTACTGACGCATGCGCTCGGCGTCCTGGGTGAGTGGGTGAGAACTTCTGGGTCCTGTCTAGTGTGACGCATGCGCTAGCCCTCGAATGACGTCACCCCCCTTCCCCTTTCGAGAGCAGCTGCATACCTAATCTTTACCAGAACACATGGGGGAAAGGGGATGCTCCCATTGTTCACCTGCGCCTTGTCATCCATCATGCAGTTTCGATGCTTGTTTTGTGCTTTTTCTTTACACGAATTCTGAGCTCTACGTTGCAGGCCTGATTATAGCCTGACGGATGCGCTCGACGCCTTGGGCGAGAACTGCTGAGTCCTTCCTGGGTTTTTTGTTTACGAAACAAAATTTTCCGACCAACGAGAGGCTAAAAGCTTTGCTGTAAAAGACGCAAGCTTTAGCTATAGCAACCATAATGAAACAGGATGTCTAATGAGCTGTGTACACAGGCAGGGAGTCTTTTTTCAGTTTCGATTCCATTTGACTATTTCGCCTTCTTGTACAAAAGCAAGCAAAAGATGTATCACGGGGAACGTGACTATATACGTGTTTATATATACTACATATAAACATATATAAAACATGTATAAACGTATATGACTATAAGCGTGTTTTTATATGAAAAACGGAGACAAAAGTAGGGAGCTATCAGCTCCATCGGCTACGCTGCAGGCCGGTGTCGGACTTAACTGATCACCGTGCTGACCGAATGCGTGGGTATTTTCTGCATTTACCATAGTATGTATAAGCAGCAGCTCTGGTCTGGCTCCGTCGATAGCTCGGCTCGCTTATCCAGTGCGCTCTTCTACTTCACGGCGAAATTGAGGAGAAACACCCACCGCAGTGGCTCAGTAGCTAAGGCGTTGTGCTGCCGAGCACGAGGACGCGGGTTCGATTCCCGACCGTGGCGGCCACTGTTCTGATCTAGGCGAAAAGCAAAAACTCCGGTGTGTACGAGATTTCGGCGCCCGTTAAAGATCCCCACGCGGTCAAAATTAATTCTGAGCCCCCCACTAGCGCGCCTCATCGCCTGCGTTGTGTCGGCGCGTTAAACCATACAATCAATCAATCAATCAATCAATCAATCAATCAATCAATCAATCAATCAATCAATCAATCAATCAATCAATCAATCAATCAATCAATCAATCAATCAATCAAATTTGAGGACAAACGGGCTATATTATTACTATTAAGTTTTTTATTTGTTCCAAAACAACACATCATTTGCCATCGAACAAAGTCCGAAAGACCTATTAAGGGTGTGATCTTCCAGTTAAAACATTCGTACTTTAAGTCAATTTACCACCGTCTTGTTCTGATTTTATGTGTTTACCGGACCGCACAATTAGTCATAACGGGCAGACAAAAAGTAAGTGCACACTGAGGCAGTACGGTTGAATTCAGCTTCCCCACAATGCACCCGAATGACAAATTCGTGCAGCCAACAGTGAAACTTCTGAAAATCACGATGTCACAGCGCCAGGCGATTTGACTCAGAAATGTCATCGGCGCTCTGTCCCTGCATTGCAATAAGAATAGTTTTATTTCCAGTTGCTCGCCATCCGCATCATTGGTGGTGTTGCAAGGGACTTCATTGGCTGCTTGGTGACGAAGATACAAAATATTCCTGAACGAAAACATGTGACGTTGGACTCGAACTGCCATCGACTGAATTGAAGTATAACGCCGGCATCATAAAATGTCGCTTCGGCCAAAAAAAAAAAAAAAATCACCGATGACCTACCCAGTTGACACTACCGAGTCCCGACAACAACGGCTGCTGACAGGCGGCTATCGAATATGATGGCCATGCAAGGGAAGTATTTCATATGTTATATCCTAAACTTGTGCTTAAAAATGAGGAGCAAAATTTATGGAGACCAATGGGATTCACGCAACAGTAATACGCAACCATTAGTTTTTCTGACCCTGACTCTTTTGCGGATTCTTGATTAGTGCGGAATGGTGAAATGAACACTGATTAAAGGTTTAAAACAAATATCTGTGCTAAGGATGCACAAACGGCGTTGTCTTTGCTCTTGCATATCAGCTGCACGTCTTCGTGCCATAGCCTCTGTGTTCTTGTGCTCACGTATACTTTTACCGTTCGCGGAAGTTGCAGTGCCCATCGTTACTTTTAACTATGCCCCAAACACAGCAGCCAACGTGTCTACTGAAACTCATGATTGCGTCCGAAATTGCCGGGAATAGAAGCGCACCCATTGGCGGATCCAGAGGGGGGGTCCGGATGTCCTGACCCCTCCCTTAATTTTTGAATTTAAACCTCCAAGAAGATGATTACTCAGGTCGCAGAAAAAGGTGAATTGATGACTTGTTGTATTCCTTGTGTTTTTGCTTTCCCGAAATTTCAGTGAATTAATTAGGCTCCTCCTCCTCCTCCTCCTGCTCATCATCAACATCATCATCATCACTGATAGGAGCTGACCCCCCTCTCAGAAAAAGCCTGGATCCGCCCCTGAGCGCACCTGCTGGCTACCGAGCTGGCCGAGCGACAACTGTGGACGCAGTCGCATCAAGCTCCTGTCTTCTTTCACTGGATCCGCGCCGGATGGCCGTACCCAAACCGACAGGCGGATTTTAGTTCCCATGAGCGTTCTAATGCTGACCCATTAAAAATACGAGCGGGTATGTGCCATGCGTGCATATCCGGTGGATGTTGCCCCTGGGCACAGACTACCCTTCCGTATACTGTCCGACCTCTGTGTGGATATGTGAGAATGGGTTTGGAGTAACAGCAATGTATTTTTGATGTGGACCTGTCCAATTTCGGCGGATTCTACAAGTTATGGGGATTATTCCCTCCGCCCAGTCTGCCTTCAAATGGGCCACAAAACCTGCTATCGTTACTCGATAGAGGGACGATGGTAGAAAATTCGGGAGCAAAGAATGGACTCAAGCAGCGCAGTACAAGAGCGGTTGGAGATCTAAGAGGCCTTCGTCCTTCAATGGACTTAGGTAGGCTCATGCTGATGGTGGTGGTGGTGATATTGATGATGATGATGCTGCTGCTGCTGATGATGATGATATACCTTTTCAGCGTTTACACTAGAGGCCAAGTGGTTATGATTGCCACTTCGGCAGCACAGGAGTCTGAGTACGATTGCCTAAACTTATGACGTCGCAAAAGCTTTTTTCAGACCTGTGCTCCGCAAGGCATGCGCCGGGACACCAACGATGGGCACATGCTGGGGACTACATGGGCAGGGACACACGACGACGAACACATGCCGAGAAAAAGTAGCCCATCAGAAACTATTGACAGGTGTCACTGAAAAGAATTCAAGTGCCGTTCACGTAATGTGACACGAGTTTCCTCGTCAGGAGTACGTGTAAGGGGGTACGGAAGAAAGAATTTAACAAGGCGATGCTTTTGGGGGTTTACTATGCTTACAACCGGGCTTGGTTTGACATGTTTAATTAAAAAAAAATAAATGAGGGGATAAAACAAGGCCGAAAGTAGAACATTAACGAAAATGCAGAGCGCCACTTGGAAGTGAAGTTTATTTAGAAAGAGCCGCTTTTATATGCAATCCAACATCACGCGCGCAAAGCTCCACATCACACAACTTAAAGGAGCCATGAAGAGAAAATGCAAGTTGGTTTTATTCGAAAGATTTCGTGTTTTATAGTGCCCCCAGCGCTTGTCCGGATACAAACGGTGCTTTATTCACTGAGAAATTAAACAATTTAGGTTAAAATTTTGATTTTCCCGCTCAATCGTGCGTTTTCATGGTCCCAAATGACATCACAGGAACCGACCGCTCTGCAGCCTAGAGTACCTTCATTCACGCAGCCGCCGTACAGGGTAGAGACATGTATACGCTGGCGCCGCCATTTTCGGTTGCTCGCTCACCGCCGAAGCAAGTCATTGTGTCAAAACCGCGCTAAAATTATCGCCGCAACGCGGTTTACTGAAGAAGTTTGAATCATATTGTCTGTTTCGCGTTGCTAGTTCTCGTGGGAAACGAAAAGAATAACGCGTTGAGCCCGTTGGCCCAATTGCGGCGGCACGGGACCGTTCAAAGGTTGTCTCCACCCTGTACAGCGGTGTTGGTTTGTTCCCGCGTTTCTTTACGTTCCGTAACCTAGATGGCGCCACCATACCGTGGCAAGCGTTTGGTTTGTTTTTGCCCGCATTTAAAGGGACACTGAAGTGAATTTGTCAAGCTCCTGTTTTTGCTTGCACTGCGTAGACTGGCTCAAATTAGCACACTTTTCATCGTTTATCCGGTTGACAAATCGGTAATTATTTTACAAAGCGCGAAAGAAGAAAAACTACCATGCGCGGTTTGCGGCGGCCGCACCAACTAAGCTGTGACGTTGGGAGGAGGGGGCACCGTGATTGGACGATGCCCAAGGTTAGCAATCAAATAAGTTTCGGTTTCGGTTTCGGTTCTGTAAAACAACATGTTTGACATCCGATGGCGTCGTTGGATGGGCATTCTCAACATCCCAGTAATCGTAGTACCACGCTTCTGCCAAGTTGTCGGCTGAAAAATGCATAAGATAAGCCTCCCAGGACGACTTGGAATCGTAGCATTCACTAGCCGAGGCCTACGCAGTGCATGAACGCCCTCCGGGTCCCCGCAGACGCACAAATGCATGCGCTTTTCCCCCATATTTGGAGCTTGCCTCACTCATGCCTGTATCGTAAAAAGCGTGTTCCACCAGGCCAAGGGTCTGCTGATTCTGGCCTGTGCCCACTGCCAGCAAGCAGTCGGTGCTTATGGCAACAGCACGCCAACGAGAACTCGCTAGCGCGCCAGTGCCAGGCTGCGCGAGTTCTGCGGACTAGTTCGTGGAGCAGTGAACGTTGCGGCCCAAAAAAAGGTGAACTCAGTATAGCAAACATCGGCGAAAAACAAAAAAGTTACCTTGAAAAAAAAAAAAAAGCTTGTACCCGCGGCATTCGAACTTGTGACGGGAAAAACAGTTGCGATGATATATCCAATATTCGTAGCGCTCCAAACCACAAGGCCACGGGCGAGAGTGCTTGAGACAGTTGAAAAATAAGGTATATATTGTATAACCAGTTTACACTTTTATTTAGTTTTAGTATTTCAAGCAGCTTAGGTGACTATTTGTTGTATTGCGCTCGTGCAGTAAGCGTCCCCCGAGTTTCCACAATAGCTCACGTCTAGCAATTGTATTTCTTAGACGGAAAAGCTTTCGCAGATGCGTAGTCGTGCTGCTGACCGCTGTGCTTGTTCGCCCAGCGCAAAAAAGTGCTTCCCGCACCCTAGTTTACGCTGTACGGTAAAAATATCAGTTGATTTTATTTCCTTAGTACCTATATTGACTTCGCTGACTCTTCTACCCCTTCAAGAGGCATTATATTTTCCTACTGGCGTACCAGTCAGCGAAGCGTCGCATGTGCGCTTGTGCAGCGCTTGTGTGAAGCGACCTTGACTTGGAGCTAGAATCAGAGTACAAACTAACGAAGTAAAGAAAGGCACATTCTTCCATTCACAAACGTGTTGTGGCTTAGTTTCATCTGATCGAGCGAATTGCCATGACCCGTCGGCGGCCGGCGGACTAAACGTTGGGCCGACTGACTCGGTCGCGGAAGGTCGGCGAGCCGTGCAGTAGCGCAGCCAATTGCCAGCTCCTCTCCTGCTGACGTCATACGAAAAAGCCAAAGAAAATGGGTGAGAGTGCAGAGAGGAGGACAGCATTTTCGAATTGATTTTTCTACTAAATAAATTCACGTAAACGCGCTCAGAGTGGTCGAAACAGGGCCTAGGGACTCCGGACTACAATTTGCGCTCGTAATCCCGCATTGTTTACAAATCGCTTCAGTGTGGCTTTAACCTGGCTTGTTTTTGTTCTGGGAGAAAATATTCGTTCCCTGAAACAGTGCTCGCTCGACAAATGGGGTCACGTAAGACACCGTTGCTTGCGTCAATCGGCCAGTGTCGTCTGAGACAACCCCAAGCCCCTTAGTGGTGTGCAGCTAAACCAAGCATGCTGTGCGCAGTACGAACAGCAGAACGCATCAGCACTTCTATGTTTACATGTGATTTCGTAACTTCCACTGTTTGTCCCATCATTCTTATTGCTTTGTAAAGAATGTGCCCTAAATTTAAGCGCAAATCGCTCGTTCGTCTAGTTTGTAAGCTCTACCTAATTTGCGTCTGCTTCTGCCAGCCTCCGCCAATCGCAGAGCTTAGCTCATGTGACATCATAGGTTCTGTTGCGGGAAATGAGCTGGTGGGTCGCATGACCATTCCCGTTTTTCCTAATTATGTAGCTTATTTGAGCGAAGTTTACGTTAAAAGTGGTGTCAGTATGATTCTAACGAGACAATCTTTTGAATGAACCAAACTTGTGTTTTCTCTTCATGGCTCCTTTAAGGAAAACAAGCACAAACCCGCGCACCTCACCGAACTATAATAAGTAAGTAACATCCGAACAACGATGGCGAGGTTTTCCGTTCCGATCTTGTGATCGTGCAATGGACACGTGGTGACATATGTATTATGATAGGTGAGCCCCATTCCGGTTTCTGTCTCTCCACGAATGTAACGACATAGTGTGATGGATGAGTCACATGCCGCTCTTTCCGCTCGTCTGACGAAGTGCCCCCGGCGCCCGTATACATGTGCAGCCTAACCCTATGACGACATCATTTCACACGGGAAACGACGAGATCTCGTATGGGGGTGTCTTTTTAAGTTGCGAAAATGGGCTTCATCCCACAAAAGCTCCATTCATTGTTTCAACATGGATCACAAACTGATTCAACGTCTCCTAATCCCTTACGGAGGGGGTCATCATCCTTCCGCTGCCCATTCCCCCGTGGCTGACGGCACACTACTGTTCTTCACCGTTCGTGATCCGGGCCCTCAATAGGGCGCAATGGCCTTCTACGCTACTCGTCCGCTAGTCTGTAGGGATTAACTCCATCCACACGCTAGGGAGTAGCAGGAGAACTAGCCAGCGTCTCTTATCAGAATGGGGATCCGGCCCATCATTCAGCTCGTACCGTTTGTGAGGAGCGGGACACGATCGCGCAGCGGCGCATCCTGGTGGGGACCCCCAAGGGCTCCTCAAAGTTGCGCTGTCGACCTAGCTTACGGTGCGCGCCATCTTCTTTCTCCTACTGGTCGTACTCCAAGTTAACGGCCCCGTCATACCGGCTCCCCCAGGTGTCACTGGGTCGCCTCCGCAACGGTGACGAGGCGTCATGACGGACGTAGGTATGTAGGGAGAAATTTGTGCTTCGAGCATGAAAATGGCATACATCACATCATGCGACAAAAATAGTAGTCCATCTATTATTTTTTTCTCGAGAAAGACGTCGGGTGCGTGCAATGCGAAAGCGCAACCCTCTTCACCCCCCCCCCCCCCCCCCCATTGTCTTCTGCCGACTTCAGCAAGCCAATTAAGCAAGTGCACACTGAGGCAGTACGGTTGAATTCAGCTTCCCCACAATGCACCCGAATGACAAATCCGTGCAGCCAACAGTGAAACTTCTGAAAATCACGATGTCACAGCGCCAGGCGATTTGACTCAGAAATGTCATCGGCGCTCTGTCCCTGCATTGCCACAACGCAGATGGCATTTTTGAGTCAAATCACCCGCTGCGACATCGTCATTTGCCGAAACTTCACTGTTGGCTGCACGGATTTGTCAATCGGGTGCATTGGGGTGAAGCTCAATTCAACGGTACTGCCTTAGAGTGTGAGCGAGAAAGCGGCTGGTTCCGGTCGCGTCCACCATTGATAAGACACAGAGGTATCAAGCCAACCAACACTCACAAAGCCAGCCACGAAGAGAGCCTGCACTCGAAAATTCGTATTCGCGGGACCTAATGTGGCAGTCAAGAAAATCAGCCTCTTTCGAGCACACAATTGACGAGGCCCGAGGTCAGTCGGGTATACCATTGCAAGGTTGACACTCGGCCATGCACGAGTGTCGACATTCCTTGTATGGGGGGCGCACCTTCCATCCATTCTTGGCCAATCAATCCTCTCTGCTCGTTGATGTGCCGTTTGCACATAAGCTTCTCCTGACGTAGTTTTATCTTCGTCACACCCGATGACCCTTCACATTTATCTTGCCATTAAACATGCCGTTCCCAGATGAAAGAGACCTACAAACAAGGCGGATTTGATATGGCGCCTCCTGTAATTGTTTCAAGAGCCGATAAAACGCACAAATAAAAGACCATTGTCGTGTTTTCAAAACTAAATAAGTCGACACAACTATTGTTAGGATTCTGGCTACAATAATTGTGGGACCTGAATTCGATCAGAGTTATTATGGATCTGTGAAACTTTTCATGCGCCTCGTGTAGCACAAAGTTGTCCGCGGTTAGCCCCATCCACTGGGCGAAGCCATGGGCAAACGGGGATGATGATGATGATGATGATGATAATTAGTGGCTCTCCCTTTGAATCGGGGCGTCGGTTTTCAGCAACCGACTTGCCTGTTTTATTCCACTTGCTTTCCCTACTTCTAGCTAAACTTTGCTAGCTAAGATTTTAGCTAAGATTTGCCTCCCGCCATCTCCCCCTCAACCCAGTTTTAAACTCCCATCTCTCCCTCCACCTTTTTTCCTCCCCCCGCTGTTCTAAATTCTCATATGTATGATTACTCTGCCTGCGTAGCCATCTCTTCTCTACTTTTCCTCCTGCCCCATTCCAGCCGCCTCTTCGTCACCTCTATGGCTCTGGAGTTGAGGCTCCCCCTCACCCCAAATCCCAAAGCCTCCGCCAACGTCGTTTCCCCCTCGCCCCGCGGCGGTCGTGTCTCTGTGCAGTCCCTGACAATATGGTCTATAGTTTCCCAATCACTGCCGCAGCATGCACATGTTTCCTCCTGGTGCCTGTAGATACCCGTGTATGCCCGGGTTCTCAGGCACCCCGCCCGTATTTTAATGAGCAATGAGCAATGCCTCCCGTATTGCCATAGAAACCTACCTTCCTGATTTCGGGTTTCTCTGCCCCGTCCAGAGGCAACCGGATCAGTCTGCCATCTGTTGACAGAAATATGAAGTAATACTCAACAGCTTGTGGCTGTTCCCGCTATCCGTAAAGAAAGGCATTACCTAATTTAATGTTTTCTAACTTGAAAAGCAATTTTATTTAGTAAGTTTTCTTATTAAAAGTAAATTCATGGCAAATATGCCGCGCCAGTAAACTTTACGGTCGTCATTTACTACGAAGCAGGGGTGCTCGCACGGCTCGGGTTCTGAAGCGGAGTTTCGCAACACGTGTGTGTTGAAGAACTCTGGGTTCGATCCCGTTGCTGTCGATACACGCGTTTTATTTTCGAACTCAGCGCCGAAAAGACGTAAGCAAGAGCCCGCTCGCACGCATGCAGAAAGATTTGAAGATATACGTTGGGTATCGCTAAAGGCATTTCATGCCTTTCAAATGTAACTGAGGGTTGCCTGCTACCAAAACTTGATTTATGGTGATTACGACCACTTCGAGCGATTTTCTACAGATCGGGGCTGTAGTTTGATAGGGCTCAACTTGAACTAAATCTTGCTGTAGCAGATCTTAGCCTAAGGAAAGAAAAAAAGACGTACAATTTGATGGGCGATAATTCCGTTTGTTGGGTGAATTCTGAGTAATGCCGGAAGTGCGCGCCGGCCGCCACATCCATTATCGACGTCAATGGCGGTAGTATTCGTTAATTTTACCTCTTCCGTCACAATAAAGAGGAGGCGTATAGCCAAAGGGAGGGGAGATAACTGGGTCGCTCAGTGAGGCCGTGTCAGCAGGGAAGAGCTGGAAGTCGGGCGTCTGAGATATTCATGGGCAACCAAGCATGGACGTTAGAAGGTGCTACCTACCGGTCATATTTTCGTCGAGGCGTGATTGATCTTGCGCTTTTCGCAGGTGCCAGCGAAATAATGTGCTTTGGTGCGAAATCTAACGGATCGTTGGCGGCGATTGCGCGCCCCAAGGCTACTGGCCGACGCACGTTTTTGTGACGACAAGGAGATGTATGAGGCGACGGCGGAGCTGCGCCTAACGAGAGGCCGAACCCGGCGCGCGTCTCGGGGGATCCTCTGCAGGTAAGCGGCGCATTTGGCCGGAATGCGGCGGCCGCACAGCTCGTTGCCCCCCAAGACTGTTATCGATAGCATGTCGCTATTATGCGTCCGTTTCTCGCCGCGCACACGAGCTGTATGCAAGAGCAGGAAGCGGGCTCGCGTCCGTGTGACCTCCTGGCGCAGCCGCCGCCGTCGCTGCAGCTGGACGGCTCTGTGTCTGCGGGCGCCGAAAGACGGACGAGCCGAGAAGGCCCCGGCGTCAATTAGGGACCCCACACCTCGCCGGCACAATGGTTGCCTTGACGCGTCCTGCCGCGTGCGCCGGACGTCCATTACGGAGGAAGGGCCGAGGCGGAGTCGACAAATCGGCAGGTGCTGCTTAAACTGCTGGGAATTTGTAATTGAATTTAGAGCAAGACTCATTAGCCGGGTGTCGTTGCTGCGAGGCCGTCCATGGGCGGAACGATTATGAGGCCGCCGGGAGGCACGCTTGCCCGGGAGGTCGTTCTTCGTGGACCGACCTATTACCGCGCACATGCTCCACCGAAATGAACCCGATGTGGCCTTCCCAGTGGACCGCCGGTTGGCAACCGTCCCGATCTCGGGACCGGCAGACTGGGGGACACAAACGCATCGAACATTGTCTAGACTCCCTCTGCGCCTCCGGCCCTCGTCCCGGCCGGGTGATTTCCGTGAATATTTCTAGCTTTTTTCTACAGCAGTTGAGCGCGGCGAACGAGAACACCACGGCTTTACTTTCCTCTTCGAGACAAGCTGCCTTCCTCCAAAAGGCAAGGATTTCGTTGCTTGTCTCCTTGTTCCGGTATATAAATTGGCTACGATTTATCCACAATCATGACAGTGGCCATAAAGTTGACTTTCCTTGTTAAAGAAGACATGTAATTCTACGCGTAGCATGCGCAATGTATAGTTACGGGATGAAAATAAGAGGAGGAAAGAGCAAGGTGGTACGAGTCTTCGGTGCGAAATCCCCGAAGACCTCATAAATGCACTACGCCAATTGCATCTATGTCATCTAGCCCACGACACGCAACCGTGAAAAAGCAATAAAAACATACCAGAACCTCGATTTCGTGGTCTTTTGGAAAACCGTCGCTTTTTCCAAACCTATTTGATAGGCCAAGGTGTTTGTTTTTGGACATAAAACTTACCTACTGCTCGAAAGTCACAATTTGCTCCACATGAACCAATACACGTGAAGCACGAAGGGGAGCTCGGGATTACAGTACAATTCCGCAGCAACTAGATGACATGATGTGCGACGGAAGTTACACACTGTTGTTCCGGGAAAATTTTGTTGAAAAAAAAAAACAGAAGTTACGCGATTTATTGAACATGGATGCTCGAGAAAGGGGAAGGGGGGCGCTTTAGAAAGAAAAAAGAACGAAAGAACTGACAAAGAGACAACGAGAATGTGCCGTGAAAACTGTACACGCTTTCTCTTTTGCAATCAGGATAGCGAGAATAGCTTTATTTTCAGTTGCTCGCCATCCGCATCATTGGTGGTCTTGCAAGGGACTTCATTGGCTGCTTGGTGACGATTCTTAGGAAGCGGGTTGAAGGTATCTTCTGCCACCCGTCGAATGTTACCGGAATTGTCATATCGAGTCTAGGCATTCTGCGCGGTAATTTATAAACGCCTACGTATACGTTTATACATGCTGGGGCTTCAGGCGTGTTCCGAAAATTTGGTCCCGGAAAAAGTGATCTCGGAGAAAAGGGTCTCAGAGAAAATGGTCCCGGAATATATGGGGCCGGAGACAATAGTCCCGGAGAAAGGGGTCCCAGTGCCAAGATAGGAAAAGAATGGTCCCAGGAAAATCACTGATTTTCTTCAACCTTCTCTTGCCTGAACTCTCAGATGGGACAAGTGATTACCAAAAGCATTTCGTATTAGTTCTTACGTTGCATTTGGAATAACTTTTTTTGCAGTGTTTACGCTGACATTGTCCCGAAATGAAAATGAAGCGCAATAATAGACACCTCGTTAATAAAGATACATAACATGATGCATGATTACATTTGTTGAGAAACGTATTTTAGCAGAAACTGGCATCGCTAGCCTGCGGATCATTTATTTGTCGCAAAAAGGCTTGATAGGGACAGTCAGTGCAATTAGATGGTTTGACTAACGGGTGCCTAGTGCGCCGTTAGCTACTGTCGAAGTTGTACGTGCTCGCTGGTCAATTTCATGCAGAAGGAGTAAGGCGGTATACAGTTCACATTAAGGAAGGTTGTTCACAAAAGGGACGAAAATGGGGAGGGAAGGAATTAATGAAGAAGTATTGAAGCATACATCTGTATTTATGGCAATCGGAGAAAGCAATTGTGTATCTGGATTAGTACAGAAAGAAATACAGAATCTGTCGGCTAGCTATAGAAGTGATTTGAAAGTTGTTAATATCTACAGGTATATTATATTGTTACGTGGCTGCAAGGCAAAGATGAGACGAAAATTGGACGATGGTACAGCGATGTATTTACAAGGATGATCTATGTAAAAGCGGCCATGAAAGAGCTCGGGCCAACCGCCCCCTCTTCGTCGTCTTCGGTGACGGGTTATGGCGCTATGGGACATTGTCCCCATAGATGTTCCGTGACAATATTGTCAGTTCCTTTTTCGCAACAGTTTTGGCATCCTTTTTTAATGCGTTGTAGACGCATAATTTGAGGAATAAGGGCGTGATTTTGTGCGCCTGCCTACATGAGTGTAGACTTACCGGCTCATTGTTTTGCACTCATTTTTAACGCATACCGCTGCATTAGAAGGCGCACACTATGCACAATAAACGTGTTCTATAGTATTGAATCAGCCACAGACCTCGCTGATAATTTTTATTGGAGTACCTCCACCTCCGTGCAAAGGACGTCTAAAACTGCTCACGAACTATTATTAAGGGGGGCAGCTTTCAGTAGCCAAGTGACACCATTGCTTAAAAGTAGTGGTTTTATAACAGCAAGCATGTGGTTTAAACAGAGGGATAACTCTGCGGTACACTTGGGGACGTTAGTGTAAGTGCGTGTAGATGGGAAGCTAAGCTGTATAGTTGGCGCGTGTTGATATCTGAAAAAAAAAAAAAAAAAACTGTCGTGCAGTATACGGTGGACATGAAAAATGAGGAGGAACACAGCCCTGAGTTTTTTTCGGTTATTCTTCTTCTAGATCGTTCGTTTTTTTTCGTTCTTTTTCTTTTTTCAA
Source organism: Haemaphysalis longicornis (assembly GCF_048455015.1). Taxonomy (NCBI): domain Eukaryota; kingdom Metazoa; phylum Arthropoda; class Arachnida; order Ixodida; family Ixodidae; genus Haemaphysalis; species Haemaphysalis longicornis. Next base: position 368,370,600 of record NW_027526203.1, on the reverse strand, counting down.
ACATGCAGTGAACTTCCGCTAAGAAGATCCTGAAGAGACTAAGAGTATCCATTCATCAATGCAGCAGTTCATCTTAAGCGGGCGTTTTCCTTTTGTTTGCTGTTTATGTTACAAGAAAACAAAAGTATATGTTCGACTTAACTGGAAATTCAGAGGCCTGTAGGAACATATCTTAAAGGAGCCATGAAGACAAAACACAAGTTTGGTTCATTCAAAAGATTGCCTCGTTAGAATCATATTGACACCATTTTTAACGTAAACTTCGCTCAAATAAGCTGTATAATTAGGAAAAAAGGGAAAGGTCATGCGAACCACTCCCTCATTTCCCGCAACAGAACCTATGATGTCATACCAGCCAGCTCTGCGATTGGTGGAGGCCGGCAAAAGCAAGCGCAAATTAGGCAGAGCTTATAAGCTTGTCGAACGGGCTATTTGCACTTAAATTTAGGCCACATTCTTTTTAAAGCAGTTAGAATGGTTGGACCGACAGTGCAAGTTACGAAAGCACACGCAAACATAGAAGTACCAATGCGTACTGCTGTTGGTACTGCGCTAACTATGCTTGGTTTAGCTGCACAGGACTGCGGGGCTTTGGGGTAGTTTTAGACGACACTGGCCGATTGATGCAAGTAACGGTGTCTTACGTCACCATATTAGTCGAGCGAGCACTCTGTTTCACGAAACGATTATTTCCCTACTGAACAAAAACAAGCCAGGTTTAAATACGGTGAAAAACAAACCAGAGGCAGAAAACGGCTTGCCACGGTATGGTGGCGCCATCTAGGTTCACTAACAGCAAACAAGGCTTTCCAGTCGGCTGCAGAGCGGGCGGTTCCTGTGATGTCATTGCAGACCACAAAACACACGATTTCGCGGGAAAAATAAAATTTTAGCGTAAATTGAAATATTTCTCAGTGAATAAAACATCGTTTGCATCCGGACAAGCGCTGAGGACACAATAAAACACTAAATCTTTCGAATAAAACAAACTTGTATTTTGGCTTAATGGCTGCTTCAAGCGCAGTGGCGGGTTGAAGGCAGGGCACTTCAAACACGTTCTAAACTGGCACCAGTGCGCTTGCAGCATATCCCAGTCTCCTCACTACCCCCTTCCTGATCATTTTGTAAGTAATACGCCCTTCGACCCACCCTTCTCCCCCTTCATAACGACTAGTCTGGATGCGCCGCCACTGCACAGTGGCGTACATAGGGTTTCATTTCGGGAAGGGGACCATAAAAAAGGGCAGGGGAAAACATGGAAGGAGGAAACGTAAAAAAAAACATCAAAACAAAAAAATGAAAAAGCAAAACAAAGATTTTATTGAAATTAGAGATTACTTCAGCATGATCCCCTACTGTACATAACTTTCCAACTGATTTGTTCATTTTTAAATGCAGAGCATTTCTTTAACTCACGATGTTATGTGTCCGTAAGTCGGCGTCCGCAGCCAGCCAGCACGTGCGCCCCTCCCCCGCTCCTCCTCGCTCTCAACAACAGGTGCGGGCGCGCATGCGCGTGCTCCGGCGCTGAAAGAGGCGTTGCGGCAGCAGGTGCTACCTCCTCTCCCTCTACTGCGCGCGCTACGAATATACTCGTTGCCCGAGCGAAGGATCCGCGGCTCGACGTTGACGTTTGGCCCCGGCTTTTCGTGCACGAAGTTCGGCGTCGGCAGCGCGCTTCAGACGCTTGCGTTCGGCGTCGGCAGCGCGCCGTCTCGATCCAACCGATTGCCCCGCAGAGAGGGTGGGGTGCAAACGATGGCAATAAATAACACGTTACGTACTTACGTCTCTCTCTCTCTCTCTCTCTCTCTCTCTCTCTCGTCTCGCAACCCAACTACCCAACCCCTACGACAACAACTACAACTACCACCGCCAACTACCACAACCTACGCCACGTGACCACCCCCAATGCTCTGCATTTACTCGTGTCCCTCGCGCGGGGGTATGCGACGGAGGTTTTTTTGTCTTAATGATCGTCGTATTGAGCTGCATATGGTTGGCGCATAGCTGGCGACATAAAAGTGATTATCAATCGTCGTTATTTGAGGCTACGCAGAGTTAATGGTTTCTTCCGCTTCCTCCGCCCGTCCGCTACGGTGGGTGGGGAGGGAGCCCCAGTTCCTCGAACCCCCTTTTTGTACGCTAGTGCCCCTGCACCAATGCGGTATTTCGCACGCAGCGATCTTTTGGCTTTCGTAAGTTCCGACGTTGTACTGTGTAGCGTGATTACCTAAATTTTATGCAGTTGGTTGTATTAAAGTTCATAGAGTTGCGTACCCGGTGACTTCCATTGCTATATCCCGGGATGCTACGCATGACGACCGAACGTTGTGTGATCCAGACAGAATAGGGATGTGAAGAGCGGTGCTTTCAAGGAAAACAACACGCAGCACGGAATCCACCGAGAGAAATGCTAAGGGAGAGGAAATCAGACGCCAAGGCAAGCAAGGTGCAGAAAGGAGCCTTGCATCCATCTGGAGCATGCATACCCGCTCGCCTGGCGCCTCAGCTGCTATCACTGCACATGCCGCTCTAGGTGTTCTCGTCAGTGCACGCCGTCAGAATGATCTCATACCTGTGCTACACGAGCGTTTGAGAGGACATTTGAGCCGAAGGACCTTCGAAATTTCAAATTCTATTCGAACTGGAAGGAGTTCCGCCCATCTACACGACAGTTCTCAAAGGCAGTTGAAAGTTTCCGCGTTCAACCCCCCTGATTTGGTGTCGCCACTGCTGCCCAGTTTCGTTCTCGTAACGTGACAAAAAATGTAATTTTAAGAGTTGAACTTGGCCAAGAACACCACAAATATTATTGATAAGATTGATAATAACCTACACACACGCACCAAACATACACAACAGAGGTAGTTTTTTTGTGTGTGTGTTTTTTTTTTGCACTGCCGGTATTGAGAGTACCCGTTACCATGTAATCGTAGATCGAGTGATAGAAAGCAAAAATAAGTGAAAAAATATCAAGAGCGTGCAATTTAAAAACAAGGTTCTACTCGTAAATAATTGTTTTGGTTTTTGTATATATGGCTCGAGCAAACTGCGCCAGAGAGTACGAGCGTTGGCGTTTCAAAGGCCTCTGAGAGCCTCAATGGTCGTTGGTGGTGCTCCTTTGACTCAAATGGTATTTCCACCAAACGCCTTTTAAAAGCGTCGTGCAGCAGCTCAAAGGTATCATTTGAGTCAAATTACACTCGGTTCAACGGCCTTCGAAACGCCCGTGTAGCGGGGCGGGGGTACTAGAATGGCAAAACAACTGTCGCAATTGAGAAATTATGTGCCTATATAGTGCTCGTCTGACTCCCCGGCCTTCCCTGCGGTTGTGGTGCCGCTTCTTCACCCTGCGTATAGTTGCGTGAGTTTGTTCCCGCGGAGCGGTAGTTTGTCGAGGACAGCAAGCGAGCCAGCTGTGAAGGCATACGCAGCACTTGGATCATAACGCAGCGCTTCCTTGTGGCACCCGTCGGAGCCCCAAATCTGTTATCTGGAACTGCGAATTCCTGCGGAACAAGTATCGGTTACTCGTTCCCGTGAAAGGACACACAGCCGCAATGTGTAACGTCTCCAGGCGAGGTGGCACGTTGTGGTGATCGGGCGCGCCTTTCCACAATTGCGTGATGAATGTTACGCCGGGAGAACAGTGAGCGGTGCGCTGTAATGTGGTTTGCAAGGCGGCACATAAATCGTGCGCAGTCATGCGTTAAAGCAAAAATCGGGGCACCGGCCTACGGGGATCCGGGCGATTCGTTACGCCGTTTTTTAAAGGGCTCGTCTCTCGAAATGTGTCTCGATTCAGAGGCAATATTTATGCGCCTCATACATGGGCGCCGGGCGCTCCTTTGTTGCCGCGGGACACCCAGAGCGCGGCGGCCATCCTCGCTGAGGCAGCGGCGGCGGTGATAGATAATGCTCATTTTATTTCGGCCACGGAGTCTCCGACGAGAGCAGGCTACCGAAACGGCTGCCCCAACAGGGATGCCCGTGACACGGCGTGAATTTCGCCGATGCTGTGAGCCGATAAAGAGAGTCGCGAATAAAGTGTCAAAAACCGTTTAACTGCCGCCGGCAGCGAACGAGCGGGGAAACACTATAAAAGCCAATCTCGGCGGCCAATCTCTCGGCAGCTAGAAATCGCTATTCGCGGCTGTCAATTATTATTCGCCGCGCTTGAGTCCGATAAAGATCGCGAGCGGTGCCATTCGCTATCAGCACCCTGGATCAGCGCACGCCCGGCACTACAAAAGCATCGGCGGAGTTTTGTTGGGCCGGCCGGACGGCTCCTACCGTGACAAATCGGAGCCTGATCTGCTCTTCCGCGCCGTTTAAAAAGTGTCAAGAGTCAGCGTCCGGACTCACCGCGCGACACGCTGCGATTGCCATCGCCTCGTTCGGAGGGGGTCTTCTGCCTTTGTCGGAGGCGCGGATACGGACGCGCACCTCCAGATGTCCGCGCGTGCACCGCTTGCACAACGCCGCCGCGCACGCGGGACTGGCTTCGATGACGACGCCCTTCGGGGCTCGCTACTTGGGCCCACCTCTGACGGCCGAGAGCGCTGTTTACGCGTCGTCCCATGCTGACTGCGCTAACGTGTAAGCTGCTGTGACCTGCTTGCAGACCGGGGTACTAACTAGAACAAACTTCTAGCCCGCTCTTACTTGTCTGCACAGCAGACATGCCATGGCGGCGTGGTATTCCCCTTTTTTTTTTCTCTCTCTCTCTCTCTCTCTTTTAAGCGGATGACCGCAGTAAATGCTCGCTTCTGGTTACAGCCGACCATCGTGATAAACGTTCATTTTGGTAACAGTTGGCCATCAAGTAGGAGGAGCGAGTGCGCAGCTAGGTGTTTCGTCTTCGTGGTCACTCCGAAACTGCACAGAATCTCTTTCAATACTATGTGCGCTCTTCGAACGGATCAGCCCATAGTAAATGAAATTTCAAAATCTGCATGTGAGTGCAAACTTCGTGAGTTAGTAGGACCCTTTGTATACGTGATACGCAGGGACACGGGGATCAAGTCGCCCATATCACGAAAGAGCACTAAAGTAATGGCGAAGTTGTTCGGAATATTTGTCATGTCGTACAACCTGTGCACGGACAACGTTTTCGGGGTTACCGCACTACACAATTTCCGCCAGCCGTTCTCAAGAAAGTTCACTTTCTTGTCTAGTGTCGCTGGACAAACACCACTTGCCTGAGCTGAGCGCCCAAGGAGTTTAACGCCTAATTACAGATGACCTCATGATAAGCGCGACAAAAGTAGCAACGCATCAGAATGTTTTCCTTGACAACCCCCTGACGAGCGTGTACATTTCGGCTTGGGACAATGCGCGAAGGCCACACAGGATGACGCTTAGCAGGCCGTGGCTTCTCCCCGAACAAATGTTCATTAGCGTTATTGTTCATCTCGCTCTCTGGCATTTTCTCACACGCTGCCTCAGTAAAGCAGTTCTTGAGCAGTCTCCGGCCGTATTCTTTTCCGACTCGGCGTGGAAGCGAGTCTGTCGTCTGCGAGGGATGAGAGAGGAACGGCAGACGGAGTAGAGGCTAACGCCGGTCAACAATGGATGAACCGCGACTCCGTGCACGGAAACGCAGTCGAGGCGCCGCGCTCCGCACAGCGGGGTTCGTGTTTATGCTCTGGGCTCGGTCACAATGCAGTCCCCACGCCGGGGTGCGCGTTGTTGGCAGGCGCTCCATTGAGAACAACATCCGTAAAAACTGCAGGAAACGGCTCGTCGCCCCAGTCGCGACGGGGAGGGATCGGGAGAAAAGGGTATATTTGGAGAAGTGAGAATACGGAAGGGCGTTTTGTTGTCGTCCTATTCAAGTCAAGTGACTGGCGCCGCACTTCATCGGGCCACTCCAAGTTTCCGCGAATCCACCACGCCTCCCAAAATGATCGCGTGGGCCGGCGACGGCGAGACACCGCAGGAGGACGAGAAGTCGCTCCTGAAAGCGGATGGCACCCGGCGTCCGAAGCGCCTCTGTGGCCGCCATAAAGTGAACCGCGTTTCGTTGTTCAGTGCTCCCCTCATTATTGCTGCTCTGAGATTGCTGTTTTCGCTTACGTAACGACTCTCGAAATTTTTACAATGCCACACCAGCAAGAATTTCCATAGACAAAGGTTTAACAACTTAGAGCTTAGATTCTTTGAATTCGCATTGGGACACAAAAATTCAAATAACGACAAATTCGAACTGAAGTTTAAGAATGTGCACTCTAAGGAAATCCCGTGGTTCAGCTTCACCAAAATTTTCTCGAGTGACCAATATATGCTATTAACCAAGCAAAGTCGACGAATGACAGCGACGTATATCCCATTTCACTCAACAATGTAATCTGAGTTGGGGCGCACGTGCACTGCAGTATGCCATGCTTGCATATTGCGCGATGCTAGCGCGCAGACCGAGCTTTTGAGTCAAATATATGCTAAAATTAAGTGAAATTGTATGTTCGGCATTACCATTCACCTAAATTCTCTTGTTTCCACGTCGATTAATTAATCGAATGCGTTCCGCTGAAGCTAAACCACAGGATTGTTTTTGAGTGCGGTTGCGCCGGAACACACGCTACCGGCCTTTATTGTCGCATATACTATATAGAGTTCCTCTTGCTACAACATGGGTCATGTCCAGCTTAATTCGTAACTTAGTGGAATAGTTCATGATAAAATGGATCATTCCCCAGGGGCCCTCATTGGGCCGAGTACGTATGCACTGTAAGGTGCTCCCACGGTTCAGCTTCCCCACAATTCAATCAAGTGACCAATCCGTGCCTTGAAGAAAGTGAATGCGGCGAATGACAGCAACGAGCACACTGTTTGACTGAAAAAATGTCATCTGCGCTGTTGCATTGCGCAATGCTGAAAGCCGTGTATCCGTGGCGTGATGATGCAGCTCAAACGGAACGTTTAAGTGAAATCGTATGCCCGGCATCTTCATTCGGTGAAATTTCCTTGTTCGCTGCGTGGATCGGTCAATCGAGTGCATTGTCGTTCGGCTTTACCACATAGCTCCCGAGCGACATTTGAAGCCGCGAACAAAGAAATTTCGGCGAATGTTGACGTCGAGCATATACGGTTTGACTAAAAAGTTCGATCTGAGCAATTATGACATCACGCAAACCAAGCATGACGATCTTCTGTCCAGCCCCGCCCTGGAGGAGCACCTTCGGCTAATCCCCACGGGCAAGGTGGCGAATGCAGTGCTGCGTATCGAATCCTATGCAGAGCTGGGGAGCCACTCTCATTCTCTGAGTTTTGCGCTGACATGCTAGAACAAAAGTTTTCCCTCCTCCGTTTCTGCATTGCGCAGCTACAGCGCAGATCACATTTTTTAATCAAATGCCACGCACGCTGCCGTCATTAGCCGAATTTTAATTGTTGATTGAATGGATTGGTCGCTCGAGTGCATTGAGGTGAAGGTGAACCATGGCATTGCCTCATAGTGTACAAAAGTCTATTTATTTATTTATTTACACTCTCAAGGTCAGGGACATTTCAGAGGCGAGTGAGTGAAAAGTTTATCAGTTAAACAATATCAAGCGACACAAAAAGCAATTGCCCATTATTTAAATGAGCGCTAACCCATAACACAACCCAGTGCTCTGCTAAGCGGGTCATGATCTTGTATGGTGAACTGTCGGCCCGCGAAAGCGGTTGCAATCTTGCGTTATTAGGAGAAATACTACTTCAAGGAGACGTTGGTGTTGCACGATATTAATATTCCCACCAATGACCTGATTTGCATCGACTGCTATGCCTTCTGTACACACAAAACTTAGCGCACAAGAATGAAGCGTACCAGTTTCACACATTTGCAAACATGAAAATGCAAATGAACGTCGAGGTAATTTTTCCCGTTCGCTTTTTTTTTTTGCGCGTCGAGAGTACGCACAGTTGTGAACGACGCTGCCTGTTTTGAAAAATACGATAACAGAGCAAAAATAAAAGTCGTATACGATTGCATATCCCAAGATAATCACCCTTCACCCTCCCTAACACTCGTATCTTATTCGAGTAAAAAATTGCGGTGTTCGAACGCTCCTCCATGTACTGCTGCACGAAACATTTTTGTTTCCACGATATCCACAATGACGCTTCCCGCGAAGAACAAGCACTACTCTACAATGATAGCAGGTAGTGCATTGAGCGAGTGGCGGCAGTGTTCAAGCATCAATGCCTGTAAGCATTCCCAGTGATTTACATCATCCACCTGGAAATAAAAACACGCACAAAAACATGACGACGTTTTATTCTCGCTTTGAGCCTGGATAGCAGCCTAGCGAGTGTCCAACGAAGCGAAGCAATCGGTCTGTTTCCAATGAAAGCAAGTGAAACTGTTGGTCAGTATCCTCGGATTGGTGATAACAGCGAAGGAGAGACAAACACCAGCACTGCCTATCAACTCCTCACATTATTTGTTTTCGCTTCCATCCTGCACTATCGGATAACTTGTCATTCCGGTATTTGGATGAGACTGCTCCCACATAAAGCTAAAAAAGCGTGTCCCTTAATTTGGGCACGACACGAAGACAGCTTCAAGCTGCTGCTGCCTGGTTTGCCTGTTTGGGGAGGAGAGGGCGACGCAATACGCAGACATCCGGCCATGCACAGACGGCTTCATGCTCCGCTCTCGACGTTTGCCGGTTTCGGCGGCCCGTATTCCGTCTCCGCGTGACACCGTTCCTAGCGCATGCATGGTCGCACATGCGCCCCCCTCGAGGCAGCGCGCAGCCAATGACGGGACAGGCGCCGCCCAGAGGCCAGGCCAATGCCGGCGCGGGGGCGACAATTTCGGCGGCGACCGAGGACCTGGGCGCGCTGTCACGTCAAGTGGTGTGCCGCGTGCTCATCACGCTCAAGGTGCGCGGCCCTAACGATGGGCCGCCGGCGAAGACGTGTGCGTTTCAGCGCCTGCGCAGGCCGCCTAATGGCGGGCCCGGACGTGTCGCGGTGCCGCCGCTCTTTTGAGCCGCGGAGGAAGCGCCCTGTTTGTTTGCTCACACGGAAGCGGCTCCCGAGATTCAATAAACACGGCCCCGCTGCTCGCGTGTCCGGGCCGCATCAGCCGCCGCACCGCGGGCACTACGCGCCGCTTCACTCGTACACCGGCCGCCCAACAAGGTCGCAACACTCCCGCCGCCGGTTAGGCAAATCAAAATCCCTTTGACCGCGCAGCAAATGGCCGTCCGCCCATTCTTGGTCACGAAACGGCTCATCTCGCTCCGCGGTGTGCCAGCTCGGCCAGCGCTTCTCTTCTGGCGCGGGCCCGCTCAATGGCACGGCGCACGTCACGTTTGCTGAAAGCCGCACATGGCGGAAACTATTAACGTCGCCGCTCAAGCAGCGCCACTCGCGGAGCAAACAAGGCACGCCCACTCGCGGTATTTCTTGCTCCCCCTCATCGTCCCGATTCCTCCCCCCCCCCCCCCCCCATGCTTCTCTCGAAAAATAAAAAAAATGGGGAGGGGGGGGGGGGGGGGCGGATCCCGCATGACCATCAGTTGGTGGGAAACTTTGGAAGGCACACATAGATTGTGGCTTAGAGGAGCCAAACTGTCTTTAAGGATTCAAGTAGGCCTTCAACACATGTCGTGACTGATGTCCTTACATCATTGTGTAATGCCGGCCTTATAACGCTGCGCTACACTAAAATAATGGCCCAAAAAAACTCTTGCACACTGACGGTCGGCACGAAACTATTTCGTGTTACTGTCAAGATAATCTCTTCAGCCTTACAACCCATGCACTTGAGATCCGGTGGCCGTACTCGTGATGGAGGTGAAACACACAAGTGTCCGTGCACACCACCTTTCCTGCGTGCGGAGAAGCCGCAGGTGGTCTAAACTGATTCGAGGCGCTCCACTACAGTGCGCACTAGAGTTCGTCTCGAAACATTGAACCCCGACCGGGAGTAGAACATTTCGTTTTATTTATTGGCAAAGCTTACAGGCGTTTGATAAAATGATTACTAACGATAGCACCGATTTCCCGGGGCAAACCACAGGCACGGCCAATTATTTTCACAGCATTTATAAATACTGTAGGTGCGGAATTCTTCGGTTTTATCTCTCTCCATTAACTGAGTGGTATTCGTTTGTTTGCAGGATATAAAGGAGGCGCATTATTTCCCACGTGAGCAACTTGAAGGCAAAAAGAGTTCACACTTAAAGGGACCCTTCAACACTTTCGATAAGCCCTTTCCCTCTTCCCATCGCGTCTGTAACCACTGCGAAAGCTATACGCCTCGAGCTTCGCGATCGCTGCGCCGCCTGCCGCCGCTTCTCCGCGGCGCTTACGGGATGTCCGCTGCGCAGCAGATAGCGGCTCATTCAATATTTTGGTTCTCTTTCGCTTCTTTTTGCCTTTCCGCGCCCTAAACATCTTGTTATGGTGATGTTTGTAAGCAAATAGTACGTTCGGGGCACTTCAAAAAACAGCTGCGTCCTGATTAGAGTGCTCGAACGCCAACGAAAGCTAACCGGGGAGGCGGTACTGCGCGCTACTTCGCCGCTCTTGCGGGCGTCGGCGACGGCAGCGGCATATCCCCACTGTCACCTCCGAATATCCCAGGCGCAAACGAATTCTATTGACGCCTCGTTTAGGCCTAATATTGGCACAGTGAGAGGTTGGTTTCGTTTTGCAAAGCGGACAACGAATTCGGCCTTGTTTTGAATGTATACGTCGTAGAAAAATATAATTCGGGGATGTGATTATCTAATACCTGACCATAACTTGTGCCTTTTAGAGAAATAGAGACCACGCGAACATGTTAAGTATATTCCAAGTCTGTGGGTTGTTAAATATGTGCCCACTCCCGCCTGATAGCATGGACCAAGGACAGTAGGGAAACCACGGAAAAATAAATGGAAAAATAAATAGCTCGTGCGGGAATGGAAAAAAAAAAAAACAGTGCAGTTTCGGAAATCCTGGAAACGTTCGTCTTACGAGCAAGGTTGAACTCACTAGACCAACTAGATGCGAACTGCACTGATATTTTCCAAGGCAGGGAGGGGGAGGAGGAAGCCGCATAACTATCGCTGTGTACAAATGCGGAGCGAAATCAAGGAATGACCGTTTTAGTAATCACTCACAGGCTGCGCGTTCACCTTTATTTTGTTTTCGACTTTGACAGCTGATCACTCAGCGGACACATTTTTTTGAAGCAACAGTAAGGAAGCATGCAGTTCACAAGCGATAAAAGGTGTCGTTGGAAGAGTGTGGTATCTGATAAGGCCCTCTGATTTCACCTTTGTGCTAAATTCTGCAGGCTC
>NW_027526203.1:368153420-368359212 GCF_048455015.1 Haemaphysalis longicornis | reverse complement strand
ATACATCTTGGCGTCATTCTGGCTAAGGCGTGTTTCTGCGTAGCTTAAGGGCGTGGGTTCGATTCCAACCACGGCGGCCGTTTTCCTGGTGGAGACGGGGAGCAAAGCGTCTATCTGTCGAGATTTCGGCGAGGTTACAGACCCCCGGTGGCTACAATTAATTCTGAGACCTCTACTAAAGTGCGCCTCATAGCCCAGGTACAGCTTGCTCACAAAACTCCAAAAATTAAAAAAAAAAGAAATCTTGGCTTCGATAGCCTATCAACTTGCAAATGCATCGGGGATTGGCTCCCCATATACGAATCAAAAACAATTTAACTCGAGTAGAAAAGTACAAACTGCGCCTGTTGCCATACGTTTGCGATTGTGAGTGGAAAAGATGTTTAAACTGGAACAATTAAGGTATGACGGATATATGCAGAATTTATATCTGATGAATTAATGCTGCTTTTCCTCAGACCTTTAAAATATGTACACACAGCCTTTTTTTATGTGCATACCGTGCAAAGTGAACCCTCACAGTGCAGTGAAGACTTTATATGAACCATCTTCTCCTACCCTTTTTCCCATGTCCCCCAACAGGGCCTATTGGCCTCCTCCTATAATAAAGTCATCCATTCCATTCCTCACGCAAAAAGGAGGAAACAGGCAAAATATGGCATTCAAGCCATATACATCAAAATAGTGTCTATAAGGAATACACGCAATGATCAAACCGTTCATACAGACGTCGAAGCCCAATCACTTAAAATTGTTTAAAGCACATAAAGGTAAAGCAATACGCAAACGTGAAATAATAAGAGAGCTTATGAACAGCTTATAAACTAAACTAAGGAATAAACTAAAACATACCGTGTGATTTCGCCTAAACAATTTATTCTATCGTAGCCATAGCCCTAATGCTAACAGAATACCAATAGATGGCAACACTGCAGAAGCCTGTATACATTTTTACCATGAAAATAAAATGACTTCTTGGGGCTGAAACTTCTTGGGACTGAAACTTCTTCAAAGCGCATGTTTAAGCCCTGTAGCAACTGATTCTGCTCGGCAAGACCTACAGAAGCGTCAATGGAGACAAAGATCCCGCCGCGGTACCTGACCGCGGCGCGGAGCAGTGACAAGGACGTACAACTACAGGCCGTCCAGCAGATCCTGGCGGCACTTGAACAGCATCGCCCGAGCGAAAGCCTAGAGGGCCCGGCCGCCCAGCGCGGGCAGGCCTGAGGACCTCGACGCTAGTAGCGAGGGAGCTGCCTAGTAAAGAGCCCAGCCGAAAGACGTAGGGCCGCGTCACGGCACTTCGGTAACGGAGGCCGCCTGCAGGCGATTTTAATAAAGTCTACACTCACTCACTCCCGAACAGTGAATAGAAAAAGCGTGAAATGTAATGAATTGCAAACAGAACTCTTGAAACATCTATAAAGTATAACAGATATATACACTGGAATACACCGTAAACCGCTTCTTTTCATCAGGTGTCATTCCAACCCCTTCGTACTTCGAAAAAAAAGAAACCAAGCTGCGATCGCCAAAGTTACTGATATATGTCTAAGTCGATACAAAAAGAACTAATCTAACTGCACGCCTACCATTTAGTTACAATTTCTTTCCGAGTATATATAGCTAAGTTGATGCTTTATAGAATGGAAAATTTTGCAAATTAATTCAGTATGTCATCTTCGCAGTTCACCTTAATGAAATCAAATGTGATTGAACAGTAATTGTAAATAAAATAACTAAAACAGACAATTCTTACATGATTTGAAATCCACCTAGAGGCTCCCACACTCCTTACTTTTCTAGCAGTTGATTGCATTCATCCCAAAACCACATCATGTTACTAAAGTTTCAGGAAGAGAGAGAGAGAGAGAGAGAGAGAGAGAGAGAGAGAGAGAGAGAGAGAGAGAGAGAGAGAGAGAGAGAGAGAGAGAGAGAGAGAGAGAGAGAGAGAGAGAGAGAGAGAATATGGTAGGTTGATGGAAAGTGGAAAGTGGAGGGGAGCACACTCCCTCCGGTAGCGTAGTGGTCATTGCCCCAGACGTGTATTTGAAGGTCGGGGTTCGGATCTCACCCGGTGGGCATGTTTTTCTCTATTTTCTATATATATATACCGTATTTACCCGATTTTAACGCGCACTTTTTTTCCGAAAAAATAGGCCGAAAAATCGCATGCGCGTTAGAATCGGATACAAAACCGAAACTGCCGAAACAGCGGAAATTTCGTCCCACCCATCGCTACCGCCATCTCAAGATGGCGCCAAAGCTTTTAGCGACGATTTTTCGGGCGCTGCAAGCCTAGGCGCCTAGGCGTTTCTATCGGCGTTCACACAAATTGTCAAATCATTTCACTTGCGCGCTTGATAACAGCAATGGTAGCAGCGGCTACCACGCGTTCAAAACGAGCGGTCGGCTGAAGCGTGCACCCCTGGAGAAGCTCTAGGGATGGGCGTGCGAGGCGTGGGCCACGATCCCATCGACCATGGTTGAACGTCCGTTCAGAAGTGTGGCATCGCGAATGCGTTTGAAGGCACCGAGGCCGAGATGTTGTGGTCAGCGGAGAGCGACGAGGAGTGAGATGAGTGAGATTACTTCGGGAAATAAACCGCCCGTTTCTCTCGCATTCGTTTGTCTGGGTCACAAAGTCCCGTGCGCGTTACAATCGGAGGTGCAAATTTTTTCGTTTTTTTTTGCCAGGAAAATCGGGTGCGCGTTAGAATCGGGTAAATACGGTATATATATATATATATATATATATATATATATATATATATATATATATATATATATATATATATATATATATATATATATATTCGCGACATGCCTTGAGATCAGTGTCGCTAGGCAGTATACTTGGTACTTTACTGTTCAGTGTATGCATTAACGGTGTTGTCTACGTAGAAATAAAAATAAAATTTGAGTTAATGTGTCAAAACAATGCATTTACTATCAGGTGAGCCGAATAGTTGAGCGTTACGAATTAATTTAGACCATGTAGAGACCTTAATCGCGCTCGCACGTTTCGACACACAAGCGTGATATGGCGCCCGTCCAGGACAGGGCAAAAATAGTTATATGCCCGGAGAGTTCCGAAAGAACGCCCACCCAAATTACAAGATATCAAGTGAAATATACGGGATGGGCGAACATTCGGGTAAGGTGCGAAAAACTACAAAAAGTGGCCGCACTGCCAACCAAAACTGCAGAGATACCAAGAAAAAAAGCTGCAGAGGTCGTGTCTCTTTGGTCAAAACCCAGGCATCGGCGGTGTTTGCGGCCACGGGACGTTTTCGTGTAGGGTGCTCCCCGGGCTTTCGAAGGCATGGAAGCTAGCGTGGTTGTAGGGGCGGGCGATCGTTGGGGTCTTTTATTAAAGTGAACCTTTCACCCCAAAAGGGGGGCGGGCGATGTTTCGGGGGAGGGCGTTCTCTCGGAACTTTCCGGTACGCAAGACTTTCTTCCTGTTTTTTCCGAACTATAGCGAATGAAACAGACCACATCTTCTCTTGATTACATTCCTGGAACAATGATCCTGCCTTAAAAATTGATGTTAGTAAGATAAATGACAAAGGCTGTTTCAGATCCGAAATGGAGTACTATGACGGCAACCATACCTTATGCTGTGTTCAATTTGCTATGAAGCAGTTCCATCGATAAAAATGGGGGGGTGGGGGGGGGGGGGGGTTATATTGCAAGAAAACATGTTGCGGGACGTACATGAAGATAGATCAGTTAGCGAACTATCCGGAATAACAATTCGGATACGTTTTTGTTTTGATTCCACCAGTAGTCAAGCTGATGATTTACAAGTCTTCGTTTCTTCCCAACGTGAAAGAGGATAATTCGCATTGTGCCCAGTGCCTCTCCACCTCTCGTCGCACAAATTCTTAAAGCGCCGCCACATAAATCCAGCTTGATATAGCTTGGTCAGCACTGGGCTCCTGTTACAGTACGGATAAACAGGCGTAGGCGAGTTTTATTTATATCAATCTTTTTATTCAAAAAAAGAAGTGAAGGAGATGCCGTTGCAGGTGTAGTGCGATTCCATATGCTTTGAATTACACTACTTACTACAGTGATGAGTCGAGTCGCCCGAAGTAAGCACTTCTCTGCTGCGTTTATGTGGATATTTTTCTAACCTTCTCAGTAGGCGCAGGAGCGCCGCGTCTTGCATTCGTTCTACGTGGTTGTACGGCACCAGCGGCCACGCATTGTTACGCAACCTCTCACACTACAATAATAGTCGGTTTTGTCGCTGAGCAGTAAAATGAGAAATCCAAAAGGATTGCGATCGCCCCGGAACTATATCTTTCTTTATAATTCTTCCAGAGCTAACTCAACAAACCACCAATAGAAATCTTTACGTTACGTTTTCGCTTGTAATTTACTCGTTTTTGCAAGTGCCGTTCCTACCTTTCCTACCTTTATTTCCCAGGCGGCGGTAACTGTTTCCGCCAAATCAGGGGAGATTTACCGCAAAGGCGTATCAGTAAGATTAACTTAATTTCATTTCTCTTCGCGGGCTTGCGCGTTTCGTTTTTTTTTTTTTTTTTTGTGAACACTGCGTATTATTCATGTTTGCACCAGTAACGGTACTTCCCGCCCCCTCATTTGCATAGAAAAGATGCCTTGGGTTGGGCCCCCTGCAAAAAAAGAAAAACAACATCCTGGGTACGTGCCTGCTTTTAAAGCGCCCTCGGCGTCTTTGCGGAAGCTGCCTTACATGCGGAAAAACTAAGAACTAAAGCAAGAAGTTCATCCTCTCGTTTTCTCCCGTTGTTTAGCCCCGAATCGCGAGGATGACAGCGTTCCTTCCTTCCCAGCTACAAGAATGACAACAATGTACCAAAAGTCGCCGTACGCGTTGTTCGTGGGCACGGTATCCAGTACGCGAATTTTATTTTCAACATACCTTTTGATGTGCTCCGAAAGGCAACCTTGAGGATTCTGACGGTACAAAGCATCTGGCTGAAAATGGGCTGTGGCGGCACCGTCTATATATCTCCGTGTTTCCGTCAGCCTGTAATAACGGGCTGTGGTCACCTTGTAGCTTACATTTGTATAATAGGCACGCAATTCTTTCCACTCGCCGCTGTGGCGCAGTGGCTAAGACGCTGTGCTGCTGAGCCCGAAGACGCAGGTTCGATCCCAGCAGCGGCGGCTGCTTTTCAGATGGGGGCGAAAAGCGAAAACGCCTGTATGTGTGGATGTTTCGGCGCACGTTAAAGATCCCCAAGGGGTCAAAATTATTTTGAGGTCATTATTTTGAGAGTCAAAGTTATTTTGAGGTCATTCTTTCGATGCAACTTAAGTTGTTTCTATGCAATCTGCGTCTCATCAACGCATGCACATATCCGTAGCAGGTTGGCTATACCCAGGTTCGGAGCAATGTGTAGCTGTAGAAGCTGTTTCATGGTCGCGGCGCCCAGCTGGCGACACGCACAAATGAACCTAAATGCTGTGAGCTTCGTTTAAGGCTGTTCATCTGCACGGTTCAAGCTTAAGCGTCTTATAAAACCGTATTATTATCGGGTTTGTTTTATCTCTACCTGCTTTATATGCCGGCGAAATGTTGCAGAGGTATTTGCCTGGGCTTCAATTATTTAACACTCAAATTTTAAATGTTTCCTGAGATGATAAAGTGATGAATGTATGCATATCCTGACTATTATATGTCATTAAAAAAAAGGCCGGCGTCACTCCGAGAAAATGGCTGCACGGTGCTGAAAGCGTTGCACGTAGTTTGCGCAAGGGAGGAATGTCGTTCTTTGGCTTGCCGGCAGTGGCCTCTCACCTCGCCCTTTGCCAATGCGAGGGGCAGAACTCAAGACGCAGACGAATACGAAGATATCAGCGCTTTTCCTGGCAGCACGCAAATGCTTCCAGGAGTAAAAGGTAACAGCTACGCTAATAGATACCCCCACACTCCTCACTCGCCCGAAGGGGACACACTCACTAGTGAGTAAACTGCATAAAAGTTGGCAATTATAGGGCACCTTTGCGCTTTTGAAATTTAACGGGTTTTCTCAACCCGCAATCGTGAACTTTTTAAAATGAATGAGGCCTTGGGAACAGGCCGGCAGTGCCTTGAATCAAGATCTACCGTGGCCAAACTCAACCCCGTTATTTGATCGGAGTGAGCAAACGTTTTCAACGCGAAAGCCATCAGCGCCTCATTCCGCGGAAAACCGTCGTTTTTGTTGTGCGCTACAGAAAACGGCCGCCGCTGCAGAGAAGGCAAAAACAGATTGGAGTTTGCACAAGATCTGAACCCAGGTGTCCAGGATACGAGCCGAGTGTGTTACCGCCACGCTATCCACGCACGTTAGCAGCGGCGGAAGAAAAGTTGTCGTTGTGGTTCCTTTCTTCACTGCGCGTACATTGGGGGATATTGGCCAGGCACAGAAAGTGTGAGGAACTAATGTGCCAGCTTTGTTTCTAACGTAAATGTTATGGTAACGTGCGTGCCACGTTATACCCCTGCTACACTAGCGTCCGAATGTCATTTCAACAAAATGTCATTTGACTCATGCCAAGTTGTGCTGCTACACTAGGTTTTGAAATGTCATTCGGCTCAAATGATATTCGAGCCAAATGAGCACCGAGACAGACATTTGGGATTTCAAATGCCATTTCTAGCCCTCTCGCACGCAGCGTCTTCGATTGGCAATAAAAAATATAATACTTTCGAACGTAAAACAAACAAAATATTTTTGTTTGTGGAACTTTATTCACTGTTCATTTACTTAAAATATGAAATCAACATATTTAATTTTCACACTCTCAAAACCAGTGGGTCAGTTGCAAAAAAAAAAAAAAAAAATGAAACTACGCAAACCGCCACCACGTTAGAGTCAAAAGTGGTGTCCCTTCTAATTTGATATCATTTTACTGCCTTAGACTGCTGCTAAATTTGATTGCTGTATTATTGTACGAAAACGGAACGGGGCGACAGCAGCGCCACTACAGCACGGCGAGCAATTGTGCTTTCAAATGCCATCGAAATTGTTGTGTAGCACGGCGAATTCTGAATGGCATTCGAAGCACCCCATTTGAGTCAAATGACATTTGGTTCAAATGACATTCGGACCCTAGTTTAGCCGGGGTATCACACGTGAGCGTGATTGCGCGTGAGTGGAACAGGTGCGCATCAGTGGCGCAGAATTCTGGAGGAGCTGTGGCATTCTACTCGTTGAAGTAATTCGCGCCAGAAGACCAAGAAACTAAACCGATGAAAGAAACGCAAACACGAAGTTGCAATAAGGAACCCTGTCGAAGTAATTTGCGCCAAAAGGTCAACACACGAAAGCGAATAAAAAATATACAGTAACAGTTAAGAAGTTCTGGAGTATCGCTAGACTTTCGCCTTCAAAACACTTAAGCATACTTAGTGCCCCGAGAACGTTTTTAGTAAGCCAATCGAAGTTAAAAAAGAAACAAAGACCCATGTGTTCCCTTACGCGTTTTCATGTCCTGAATGATGTTTAGGGCGGTCACACCACGGACTTTAAATTTTCGTTATTTGCCTCTTCGAAAGCGCCTTTTCGCGTCCTTTCTTGACTGTACGCTTATCCAGCCAAGAACAACTTCAATGCCTGGCAGCCTGGATACACCGATAACGTTTCATAATATTGTGAATTGTATGAATCGGCACCTTGAAGTATCACATAACTTGTGTTGCCTTTTGTTGCTCCGATTGCTCCGCTAATCACACGCTGATTACCCTGCTGATTAGACTTACTATTACGCCGAGTACTACGACTCATAACCCTTAGTGCCCTCCGAGATATCTTCACTGAGTACGCTTACGTTAAAATGTTAATAACCCCCCTCCCCCGGTTATCCATACTGATTACACGGATTTCCGAGCTGTTCATGCAGGCAATGCAGTAGCTCAACTGTCGAGGTTCGATTTCCTACCAGTAGACCTGACTGTGTGTCCCTTTGCTTGTATTCTCCACAACTGTCAGCCCACTGTTCAACGCTAAGTCTGGTCGTCCTTTGAGACTTCAGAAACCATAGACAAGGCTGCTGGTGATGTTCTGCGTAATCGCCACCTAATATGTAGCAACTGTTTCAGGAACAAATCCGCAGTTTGGCACCAAAGCTGCTAGAACCATCGGTGTTCCTCTTAGTGAGCTCCGTCGATCATGCGGCGACGTAAGCAAACGATGATGCTCGCGTGTCGATGCGTCGAAACAGGCCCAAATGTGCTGCGCTGTCCACTCGCATTGCAGTAGGTTCAGCAACCTCTCATTTCCCCAACTTTCCTTACCCATAATAATCAGTGTCTCCACCTGAGCGCAAGTGGCGGCATCTTCCGACTGCAGGCCTCCTCCGGTGTATCACTGCAGTATCACTGTTTTCTTCGTTGTTACCCTTATCTTTACCCCTTTTCTGAAGTACTTTCGGCTCTGCTGAGCGCGCTGTGCGCTGTAGTATGAGTGCGTGCGTGTTGTCAAACTTAAAAATTAATCACTGAATAACGAATTAGCTTCACTTGCGTAAAACGACGGATTTCGAGCCATTCCAGCGCTACAGCGCTACATGTGCCCCTTGCGGAAAACCCTCCCTGCGTGCGAAGCCAGCCTGAGTGAGAAGAAGGAGATTAAAGTGATTGTGGGCGGTTGGGATGGGGAGATAGGGGCCGGTAACTGTCTGGCGTAGAATAAGAGAATGCCTGAGGAAAGCATGTCGAGCTAGCAAAAGAGAGGAGGCGGTGCCTCTGTTGCTAGTCAACGTCCAGACACTTCGAAGGGGTCATGAAAAAATACTGCTTTATCCAAATAACAGTGGTACAAGTTTAACGCAAGCTTCAAACAAATTATCTAGATGCTAAGGAAGACAGATGAAGCCACTCTCTCGCGGGGACTCATTTGTGCAACTGGCGGCTGCCGACCACAGGCAAAGTTCTGTTGTATCGTGCCACTTGAATGCTAACGCGCAGTTAAAGTAACTGATAACCCTGTGTTTAGTATCCCCACTGTCACACCACTGCTAACGTCGCGTCGCGCTAAAGTGGAAGGATTTCCAATAATTATTTTTTTGGTTAAAAAACGTATTTAGGTCTTAAAATGGAGTTGAGCGAGTTATAAAAAGCTAGTTCTTCCAATATGAACCAAGTTGTATTTCGTCTAACGCCTCGCTCGGCTCTCATTCCGCTCCTGTGGTACAAAGACGAGTTTGTCTGCTGCTTGTACGCTGTGGGGTGACAAACCATGCCGATGTCGGCGCTCCGAGGCTTGCGCTCATAAAGTCACTTAAACCATGCAGTGACCACACCCGCGCGTGTAAGCTTTGTGCAGAGCGCTGTGACCACAGTTACAACCGTGAAAAAACCCGGTCCATCGGCCGTTGATCCTGCGGCAGAAGGCCGCAGGGATCAACGAGCGGAGAGTAGCAGAGCAGCAGCGGGAACGGCGGCACAAGCAGCGGGAACCTGCCGACCCCATCGTTGTAGAAAAGCGGAAAGCGGAGAAGCGCGCCGATGCCTCGCTTAGCCAGGTCTTGCCTAAGTTATCCACAACCTTGGTTAGCCTTGCCACAGCCTTGCCGAACCGTGCCAAAGCGGTAGCAGCCACGGGCACACCTACAGTTCTCGGCTACCACTGCATTTACCAGTGGAACGGCGCTCAAATTGCGTGCTTTGTGAATGGCTTTGCTAATTCGTAAATGCATAACGACGTGAAACGCAACTACAACTTCGCGAAACCAACAATAATCAAGAAGCACCAGGGAGCTAGGGCAGCGCCCAACTCTCGCGCTAATGTCGAATTTATCACGAGAAACGACGCTATTATTTTTTTATGATAGTCTGTTGGCTACTCAAACACGAAAATTTTGGTCTTTGTGTTTGTTCCTGGATTCAGTCACGCGGACAAACGTTAAAATAATTCTTAAGTGAAGCGTTTAGATAGGCAAATCATTCTCAATCTAATAAGTCTAGAACTATGCTGCATGTTTGTCAACATTGTTCAGCGAAAAGATACTATTAGGCTTATTTGAGGAAGAACGTCAATGCATAATTGGTCTTTGCAGTGTTCTTTTAATTAAAAATAGGTGTGTGTTTTATTCGTGCGACTGCAAATTATAAAGAAACGTGTTCAAAAAGAAATACCATCCCTTGCGGATGAAAGTTGAGAGAAGCGCGAAAGCTGAAGTGCGTCCAATCGGTCGTCAAACCTTCAAGGAACCAAATCGCAAAGAACAAACTCATGCGACGATTTTTCGCGGACTAAGTAAACGCATCTACGAACGATCTAAATGGATACCGATACGTGGTTTATGAGATAAAGGTATACTAACAATGGTATTGTACTCCATCTTCATGATGGGTGCGTGTATTGTCTTACCTAGAAGTGTTCCTTTTTCGCGATTTTCAAGTCACCATTTTGGCACAATGGAAGTCCGGTTTCACGCATGTCCAGAGATCTTATCAGAGCCTTTCAGTTGACCAACCGGTCTATGGGGAAATGCATGAGTTTTTGTACAGAACCTCAGCAGTTCCAATAAAAAAAAAAAAAGCTTTCGATTTAACAATGTTTCAGTCATGAAATACGAGTCTCGCGCTATTGGCTCGAGCGCAAAGTCCCAACAGTCCGAACAGTTGGCGCAGCAGTGCGAACGCGGGAAAATTGAACTCCGCATACCGCCAATGGGTGTACCGAGATAGGAGGGGAACAGCGTGACAGCGTGAGAGGTGGGCGAATGAGACAGAAGAGACAGTTACATGCCAGGGGCTGCAGCCTGCGGAAGACGACATTTGAAGTGACACGAACAGATACGCGGCCAATTTTTTTAAATAGAGGCAACTTTACTAAATTCGTTGAATGCTGTCTTAACCCAGTGTTCCCTTGGAAGCCCCAAGCACCCAAGCCATGCCCAATCCCAGCCGTTTGTCGGGTTTGACGCTTTCTGTTCCATGGAGAAATCACGCCGCTGTCGAAAACAGCGTCTATTCTCGGAGGGATGGCGCCATCTGTACGACACAAAGCGAACTTTACTACTACCTGTTCTGTGGTAGTGTCTGAGGTCACACAGTGGCCATTTCCGAAGCAGCACTCGTTCCAGTGACCGATTACGGAAGAAACCAGGTTTCCTGGTGTAGACTTTTGGAGGTGAGCACGGCACACTGGAGCAGTATCGTTGCGAAAGTGCCGCATGAGCCACTGTGCCTGTGTCAATACATCGAACCATCCCCGATTCCTCATGCTCTCATACCGGGAAGGGTGGCGCCATCTATGCGCGAGAAAGCGTACTATAGTGACCGTAACCGCAAAGCGGCAGTATTTGAAGTAGTATCTGGAAGAGCAATAGCGACCCCAGTGGATATTATTGTCATTTAACCCTTCCGTCGTCGTGAGTTCATAAGTACTCATTGCGATGCAGAGCTAGCCCGCCCTTATTCAGCACCGGGACAAATGAAAAAGCCGGTGTGCTGTTTCGCCAGACGATTTTACCTTGCTTCCTCGTACTCTTTTTTTTAAGTGATGCCAGTACAGAGAATGCGACGTATGCACACGCGGCCGGTGCACGAAGAACAGGACCCACTAGGGGTGGGGGAGTTGAACGGACGAGGCTTGGCTGCAACTCTTCTGCGGTTCCACATCCCGAGCCAACGTTTGCAATTTTGTAACATCACCATTCTTCATCTTCAAAATAATACCATTGCATCTCTCGTCACCAGTCATTGCGCATCAAATATAGGTGATTGCTACTGCTTGTGTTGCGACAGCCGGGTTGA
Organism: Haemaphysalis longicornis; assembly: GCF_048455015.1. NCBI lineage: Eukaryota > Metazoa > Arthropoda > Arachnida > Ixodida > Ixodidae > Haemaphysalis > Haemaphysalis longicornis. The sequence goes on along the minus strand of NW_027526203.1, from coordinate 368,347,466 downwards.
TTAGCGTGCGAAGGTCCAACCGGTGAACTCTGTGTCGAATGAAACTTGCCAAGGACAGTATTATATAAGCACAAATGAAAAGGCAGAACACTGGTTATGACGGGTTTTCAGTTTCTGGTAAAGTACCCTGAATGGTCGTATATAGCGGCGCAAACCCACAAATCCTACGCATTTCGTCGCGTTTAGGTGTAACAAATCAGGCCTTTTCATTTTAAAGCGGAATTTAGCGCGTAAGTGCCGTATGTTTTGGTGGCATTATATCATCAGCAGTTCCTAAAAATTGCAATGTACTGGCCATACCAAAGTATCGTGCATACACGCATTGGTGACGTATTTCCTACACATCACACTCTTCGTAGAAACAGAATTCATAGGTACATTTGAAGAAAAACATTTCTTCATAATGTACCTTAGCGATGACCAGTTACCTAGAAATTTCCGTGACACTGATTATTCGAACGCGCACACACAAAAAAAATTAACCACAGCACTGAGAATGTCTGAGATGCTTGGCGGAAAGCACAGATGTGCGAATATTTCAAACTTTGAATGGTTCGTGATTAGTGTTTGCTACTCATTTTAATTAGCAGCGGACTTTTAACGTTTAAAGCACTCAAATATTTAAATATCCAAAATATACAAACCACACAGCAAGAAAAGCTGGCTCTGACACATGATTTCCATACTTTTCAGCTTCGCAGCATGGCTCTCCCCTTTGGGTTGGCGTTCTAGCACGACCTCGAAGCTGTTAAAAAAGTTTAACACGTATAAGCTTTGCGCGATACAAGTGTATGTTAATTGAAGTGGAAGGTTACTTGCGTAAAATGTATGAGGTGAAAAGTAGTTTCCTGTTACTATACCGTCATGACTGAGGAATCAAGAGCAATTATTTGTGGGCTATGCTAGCCGTAAGGTGCTGGTCCAGCAATTAGCATGCCTAGCAAGGACCAATGATTGTAGTGACCAGCCACATACACTTCCTGTCTTCATGGAATGTTCGGGAACTTGCATTTCTTCATGGTAATCTATACCAAACTTTTGTTCCACTGCTGTGCCATTTTGCCTACATCTTTTATTTTAATTTTATTACCATTTTCTCACACGTATCAGTATCACATACACATTCAGATTAAAGTCCTGATTGCCTAATTTTTTTTCTTTATAGGTATGTGTTGGAAGCACACTAGAACAAAAATATTCCTATTCGTAAATATTCTATTCGCACCGCAGTCATGGTTTACTACTCGAATTTGATTCGACGTCCCAATTTCTTATTCGCACATCTCTAGAAATAATTTAGGAATGTGCGCGAAGAGGCAGGAGATCGTTCCATGCAGCCGCGTACTCAGGAAGGGCTGTGCAACCATTGGCGGTTTGTACACCTATGAAAATGACGTTAACATTCCGTTTGCTCGCGGAAAATAATTATACTAGCCGTTCTAATGCATGAAATACGAGATGTGCTACAACTCGGCTTGCCGCCACCAGAAATAATTCGTTAGTGCGAAAATTTTAATTTGTTTACTTCTTCCGGAATTTCTTTAGCCTCAGTTTGAAAGCTGTGTTTTCATTCGTAGCGAACACTGTCCTTCAATGTACACACTCATGCGGTATCGAAGCTGTGGGGCATGGAATGCCTGCGGGAACAAACTGATTCCAGTAAAAGCCCTATAATACAGACTCGCAGTTTTTTAAACGAGACCAAAGATTCCTCACGGCAAATACTCTTACCCGGCTGAGTTAACGTATGCTGCACTTCCCTTGCGCAATCATCGCAGGTGTTGCAACCGAAATTTGAAATGCGCAGCGTTTCTACACGGACTGGCACGTGTATTCGTCGTTCGGCTACAACAGCGGCTGTTTGAAGAATGAATGAACAAACCTCTGATGTTTAAGGGGGCATGACCGCGCAAATCAAACCAAGCTGTCAACGAAGCCCAATTTCAGGCGGGATTACGTGGTCATGTTGGGACACTGAGTGCTCACGGTTGATTCCGATTTCCGACTTCCGAAAAACCTAGCGCCGCCAGTGGACCGGAGCCGTGGCTGGAGTATCTGCAGGCGCACTATTTCGCCCCACTACTGCACGCTAAGCACCTCTGCCGTCACAGTATCTTTAGCATATCTGTATGCAGTGAAAGCTCATTAATTCGGATCTATGGGCCATTCGATCTGCACGATTTGGTCCGGCCAAGCTCCAAAGAGGCCTGTGTGTACAAAAGCCCGTAAATTCGAACGCGAGTAGGTTTCGCCACGGATAATTCGAACTACGCGCTACCGCGCCGTTGGCTTGACACCCAGTACACGGCCAGAGATACGAACCCGCTGTCCACCCATAAGGCCGCGTCACTCGCGAAACAGGGAGAAGAACGAAGAAGGTAAAATCGTGTAAAACCAATCTAAAACCCCGTGGCAGACGTTTTCTCTAGAGACATCGCCAAATGTCTGCATCCGCCACACCAAGAGAAGTTATGTGGGACGCGTTACGTGCGAAACGAATAAGGCGCTCGGTGATATTGATTTCTGAGTCTTGGAGAGGGGATGTAGTTATTTGAAGGGGGGCGGAGGGGCACGGGGACGTTTACGGTCGTGCGGCGGTAAGGATTGTCGCTTTGCCTTTCAGAAATTCGCCCACAATTTTACATCCGTTCCCCACAGTTTGTTTCCGCGAAGTTACGCAGGATAAACTCGTGAGGGCCATTGTCAAAAGCCTTCGACATCCAGCGGTATGATGCCCCTGATCTACGCTGTACTAGGCTCGTCCATCCCGTCTTGCCTGAGCTGCATGAGAGTTGATTGATTGATTGTAGGGTTTTAACGCGCCGACGCAACGCAGTCGATGAGGCGCGCCGTAGTGGTGGGCTCCGGATTGATTTAGAACCCCCGGGGATCTTTAACGTGCGCCGAAATCTCGTACACACGGGCGTTTTTGCTTTTCGCCTCTATCAGAAAAGTGGCCGCCGCGGTCGGGAATCGAGCCCGCGACCTCGTGCTCAGCAGCACAACGCCTTAGCCAATGAGCCACCGCGGCGGGTAGCTATATGTGTCCTGCCCGGACACATATATAAGAACACATGCAAATGGTGCGACAAACGTGCATCCCTTAATCACATTATGTGGGAATGTTCTTCTAAAATCTCCAGGCATAGGTCACCTGTCTAGATCACCCCCTAGGCCAGTGGGAGACACGCCTGCTCAGTTCCAATTCTGCCCTTCCAAAAGCTCTCGTCCAACCAGCCTCGGACGCCGCCTGTGCTCAAAGGCTACGGACAGCCGTCTGATGAGGGGAGCCGTTTATGGGATCTCCCACACCCTGTCGTTCCTGTCTTAGTTTTGGATCAAATAAAGTTGTTCACCATCATCATGCACTCCCGATTTCCGATGAAGGCAAAGGGACGTTAGCCACCCTTTACGTCGTACCGCATCAATTCTAGAGTACCAGTCATTGTTTGCGGTCTGTCTCCCCTGTGCAGTGAACTTGAGCCTTTACATATCACCGGCAGGATGAGCCATGATATTACAGCGACGCTGTGTATGGCTAGGGCTCCGTACATTTTTTTCTCCGTCAGTAAAAACCTCGTGAGCAAGGCCAACTTTATCGCGAATGCTCAGCATAATATGACTGACGCCCTTGTTTTTTCACATTTCCCCCCTCCTTCCCCCCTCCCCCCCCCCCAAAAAAAAGAAATTGCATGACAATGGGCCGCTAAGACAACTCTGTCATTACTCCAAGTTGCGTTCATTGTTATGATTAGTATACTTATCAGGAACTTTGATACCAAGAAGACAGACTATGAAGCGACACATCTTTCTGTGTCAGTTGAATATATGAGCATCTACGGGGGAGAATGGTTACAGAAAACAGCTGTAACCCTTGTTTTATGGAAACATTCTCAAAAATAATAACAATTATATAACAATGGGCCGCTCAGACGACTCGATCATTACGGCGAGTTTTATTTACTTGTCGTAATTCGTTAGTTCAGAGTGAAGTTGTAAACGTTACCGGCTGCTGTCAAATTCCCCTCTCAATTTGATCGTCCACGTCGGCCTTATCCCGCGCGGGCAAGTCGCGGGACTGCCGGGCTGTAAATAGCGCCGGACAGCACGGGTGTGGCGTAGCGCGCGGTGCTTAGTTGGTGGGCTAGCTGGACGCCATGGAAAAGAGGGGGACATAACATAGGCGTTGCCTTTTTCAAAACTTGAGATTTCAGCTAAAGGTTCGCAAATCACGCGAGAACGCGCTCGATAAATATAATAGTTTAGTCAAGTTCTTAGCCCACCTGTCGCCTAAGACCGTCTACTAGGCCGGCATTTACCTGCACCCCGGTCGTACGACACCCCTATCATACGACGTTTTCTCGTGGTCCCTTGAAAGTCGTATTATCGGGGTTCCACTGTACCATTTTTTTCCTATTCAAACCCATGTTTCGGGGCTACATCTACAAATTAAAGTAAGTTCTCATTTGTCTCGACGGCTCCTTTAGCGTTGTGTTAGGGAAGACCCCCGACCTGTGGTACAGCCGTTCCACGCTTACAAGCACGGGCCAGCGACCCCTCAGCGTTGTGCGAAATTATTCACTCGCGTTTTTTTACCAACCTTGCTGCACACATTATTGTAGCGCAAAAATATTTCCTCGTATTTCTTGTAAGTGCCCTAGTAATCTGTTACAAGGTAAAAGCAGCACACGCGGTTCCTCCTCATATGCACTGCAACCGAACATTCCCACAGAACGCCCAAAAGGAGCCCGGCATCCGAGCTCGGCTTCCCATAACACAATAAAAAGATGAGCAACAAAATCTAAATTTAACGTGTTTCAGGTTGATGAAGTAGATGAATGCACATTCTTAAAGTAGGAGGGGGAAATCGAGGAGGTGCGGGGCTTTGCCTGTACGGCTTGAATGCCGTCATAATTTCTTTTGGAGCATATTCGTCGATTTGTGTCCCCGCAGAGCAGCTGCAGTTTTTGCGTGAATCATTGCATAGATTCTACGGTAGTGAACAGTTTCCATTTGCGATTGCACGTGCCCTAATTTGGTTCTGTTCTAGTACTTACAGCTACCGCCCCCAACGCCACACTGCCCAGGAGAGCTTGGACGGAGCCCCTTCAACAAGGGGTTCTTTGCACGCACGGAGTCTAGCCACAGGTCGTCCACCACAGGGAACCACCGAGACTCTGAGACTGCGAAGAGCAGATGGTGCGAAGACGACGATGAAGTGGTGTCACTGCGCACATTTGCTGCTTCCATCAGAGAAGGCAAAGCTTTGGCCCCGATACGGTCTCAGGTAACGGCTGCCTCGTGCGAAGTGCCTGGGATTCAAGTGCTTCGCAGCTCTTTTAATGAACGTGCGTTACGCGCAAGGAGTGTAGAGTGCTTTAAGAATAGTTGGATTGGATGGCTTGACTGTGCTAATCAAGGAATATTACCCGAAAGCAGCGTATATCCCTGCTTTTAAAGCGTTGGCCAATTGGGGTGTGTGCTACTCTGTGTGTGGGGGATTCTTAGCTACGATACAGAGTACAAACAGTATTCAGAGTCCGGACACAAGTTTTTCGTGGGTGGCCCTCCTAGTGCTTGAGCGGTAACCTATCGATTGATTGATTGATTGATTGATTGATTGATTGATTGATTGATTGATTGATTGATTGATTGATTGATTGATTGATTGATTGATTGATTGATTGATATCTAGGCGCATGCATCGCTGTAGGCGCCTACAAACAGCGCCTGAAGAAGCTCCAGCGGCAGCTGCAGCATATGACATAGCGAACCTTGTCACCTCTACCTCCTGTAGGCATGCCCTGAATGCGTTCCCAGGAATGTACCTAGCCAACAATGTCCACGTACAGAAAACTAGGTAGCGAGATCGAGCGTGTGCCGGGAGCGCGTTTCACAGCCTAAGGCGTTACATTATTCGAGCTTAAGCTCGCCAGTAGCGAGAGGTGGCCGTTTACGCCGGTACACTGCCGATGAAAGAAGCGGAAGAACGCAGCCCTACGAGGGAACAGTCAAGGAGAGAAATTCTCCATGCGTCATCAACTCTTCCACATTTACGGGCGGCACAAGGAGCGGCACAACGCGTAGGGGAGGGAAAAAAAGCCGTTCGATAGAATCAAGGTGGATCGTAAAACAAAGCATCCTAAGCGGCGAGATCACAAAGCCATCCGACAACGCGAGAAGGGATAAAGGCGTGTCAGGCATTGTTCAACTGCTCAGTCATGCTTCCGCATTCGATGCTTAGGCGTCTTCGGTCTTTTCATTTCTTGAATGTGTGCACCTCGATAAAACCGAAATAGTTTCGCTGGCTAATCCACCACCAGGTGAATAGTTCAGCCCATGAGTATTTTTTATAAAACGTCCACCGATACCCCATGCGGGTATGTACAACTGTGTGGACATGCATGACTGTGCTAGTTTAACAGCAGCAACTGTCGGGCGTGTGCCGGAGCGGCAAATCTTAGTTCTAACGTCACGTTTTGAGGTCTTGAGTTGGAAGCACACAAGGTACTATCAGTGTTTTTCGCATTAGGTGTCGCTTGACGACATCAAAGCGTGATGTCACGCCCAACGTTGGGGCGTCCCATACGCGCATCACTCCAGCCCTCTACTGCGCACCAACATTTGCATAAGTGAGTTATAAACTATAAAATGCGAAAGGCTTCCGCTACAGTCACGGCTTCTTCACAGACGGGCAACTTACGGTTGCGCATAACAAGAGTGTCGTCAAGGGACAAGTGGATGCATGTGTGTTCTGACTAGTGCAGCTGTTGTGTGCCCCGAAAATGACTCGGTTAATTATTCATCAATTGTCTGCTTTACCGATAACCGTTTATTATTTCTTGCAGCATCAGCAAAGACATGTCTAAAGTCCCGGGTCGGTCAGCGTCACATAAACCGGAGCGGCCCCCAGTTTATGGAACTTGCTGCTGCAGCTAAAGATGCATCTGTGCGCTCTCGCATATTGAATGGATAATTTTATTGACTAAGTCGCTACAATTTAGATTCGCCGTGTGCGATGATTAAAGAACATTATATTCGAAGTCTAACGTGGAAAATTGGGCCTGTTGGTACATAATCTAGGAAAAGCAGCGCAACGAAAGACCAAGACAGAGATACACGACAATGACCGCGCTGAACTATGAATGGTTTTATTTTGATAACTCGAAAGAAACCAGGTGCATAATGTTGGCAGTACTGTGAAGAAGCGGAGAGTAATTTTTTCGTTAACGAGACTTAATTAACTAATTCTAATTAATTATTTAACTCGAGAAATACTGTCCTAATCACTAAAGTGTCAATGAGGCACTTGTAGGTAACCACGAGGGGCATCTAACTGCGGTATTTTCAGGGATGAACTAATTGCGTACACATTTATTCTGACTGATAAAGGAAACCCGCGAAATATGAAAAATACCACGTGACGGCGCCTCCGCGCGCACCGTAAAGCAACGCCCTCAGACAGGCTGCCTCTGAGTTAGCCAAATTGAAATAGACAAAAGAAAGAAAGAAGAAATCGCGACCGAGTTTGTTCCTTATCTGCACACGCGTCCCGCGAATCTTGCTGCTGCTGCTCCTTCCATGCATGCTATCATCAAGGTGATGCGCTGTCTCTTCGGGCGGGTAACACGCGAAGCAGTTGCTTTCAATCAGCTTTGTTTGGGGACGCTGCTTTACAATGCGCGCGTAAGCGTCGTCACGTGGTATTTTTCATATTTCGCGGGTTTCCTTTATCAGTCAAAATAAATTAGAACGCAATTAGTTCGTCGCTGAAAATAGCGCAGTTAGATGCCCCTCGTGGTTACCTACAAGTGCCTCATTGACACTTTAGTGATTACGACAGTATTTCTCGAGTTAGATAATTAATTACAATTAATTAATTAAGTCTCATTAGCGAAAAAATTGCTCACCGCTTCTTCACAGTACTGCAAACATTATGCACTAGGTTTTCTTCGAGTTACGCAATTTCTCTTTTTTTAAATCTTGGTGCATGATAGCTGGGACACCCTGTATAGAGCCGTCCAATATAAGGTGACCATGCGTCAGCATGGCCTCTATCACCTTGCCTGAGAAAGAACTAAATTTTCCACGCATGCGCAGATAAACCTTAGGTTAGACGGTTCTATATATTTTCTCTTACAAAATAAAACCAATTGATAGTTCAGCGCAGTCCTTGTCGTGTATCTCTCTGTCTTTGTCTTTTTTTGCGCTCCTTTGCGTAGATTCGAAGTCTAGTTTTGATGTGATTTGCGATTCGGGGTACTGATCATACCAATTCTGTACTAGCGACGATCGATTAAATGCATATGATTATATCCTTCTTAGTGTGTTTTCTTCGATCAATTCACGATCAAGTCATTGAATGAAGAAATATTCAGGTGAATTACAGCGTGGTGTGGCCCGTCCTTGTGCGCTCCTGTAGCACCATGCCTTTAAGTGCGTGGCGGGAAAGGAAGTTAATCAATCCTGCAGATGTGGAAGTCGGCCTGTGAGTTGTTGGCGGTGCAACGCATGGATATGGTAAAAGTTTTCCCTGGAACATAAGTCTGCTGACGCTGTGGCGTACGCAGGCTTCGATTGCAGGAAGAAGGGGGAGGGGGCATGAACAAGGTTAATTCTTGTTCCATTGTAGCTTCATTACCTGGAGACGACCGGCCGCACGCAGCGGCTGTAGCTAGGAGTGCAGTGACTGACTGATGTGCCAAGACTTACCGCTTTCTAGGACTGACAGCTCTCTCTCTCTCTCTCTCTCTCTCTCTCTCTCTCTCTCTCTCTCTCTCTCTCTCTCTCTCTCTCTCTCTCTCTCTCTCTCTCTCTCTCTCTCTCTCTCTCTCTCTCTCTCTCTCTCTCTCTCTCAACTTTATCCTGTCACTTCCCCTCTGCTTCCCTTAACCTGCACTGGGTTGTATGCAGGTGAGCTCCCTGCCGAGCTCAAAATATCACCAGTGCCTTTCCTTTACTTTTCCTCTCACTGAGCGCAAGGTCGCGGGTTCGATTCCAGGCCGCGGCGGCCGCTTTTCTGATGGAGGCGAAAAGCAAAAACGCCCGTGGGTACGAGATTTCGGCGCCACGTTAAAGATACCCAGATGGTCAAAATTAATCCGGAGCCCTCCACTACGGCGCGCCTAATCGCCTGCGTTGCGTCGGCGCATTTAAACCCTGCAATCAATCAATCCTTTTCCTCTCCCTTAAACTGCAACCTATCCCCCCCCCCCTCCTGTACTAATACTTAGGCCTGCTTCACCGCCGTAACACCCTTTGTGTTGTGGTGCACCCTTTACAGGCAAGTTGGGGGTCGGAGGGTTGATTGATTGATTCAAGCCTTTATTGGAGAAAAGGGGAGGCCCGGAGGCCGTGCATGGGGGAATGGGAAGTGAAGGGAAGGGGGTAGCAAAAGGTCTTCGTCGCACAATTGAACGTCCCTTCTTTGAGCAATCATTTTGCGTCCATGATATTAAGGCTCTTCGCAGGATGGGTAGTCACCCCCAGGCTACACTAATCTCGCAAGGCCACTCTGTATGCCATAATTGCCTAGTGCTTGCAGAAAACCGATTTCGTGATTTGGAGGGTGCAGAGTGTTCGTGTCTGGAGGGACGTGACGGAGCAAGTCCTGTCTTTGGAGCGCGAAATGGCTGCACACCCACGTGAGGTGGTGAAGGTCAGATGATACGTTCTCTTGGCAATAAGGGCAATACGGGGGTGGTTGCCCATTCGGATGGTACCATTTCCTCGTAACAGAGGGCGTGTAGGCACTGTTGGCGATGCTTTTATTGATGAATATTTCGGCAACCCTGGGTATTTGAAGGCTCTGTGGCAGATATCCTTTAGGAGTTTGACGTAATAGGGTAATCTTGCGTTGAACACGCCTAGCATCCAGTTCCAGGCGCGGGTTCATGCAAGGCACGACGGCAGAAGGGGACGGAGGTAATGAAGCGCTCTCCCTGGCAGCATCGTGTGCTGCTCGGTTCCCCGACTGGAAATCCGTGTGACCTGGTGCCCACGCCACGCGTATTGTAACACCATTTCGCGAAAGATGTTGAAGGGATAGCGTAATGATGTTGGCTATAGGGTGGTCTGAATATGGTTTCCGGAGTTCTTGCATGACGTCATGGGAATCGGTCAATATGCGTGCCATTTGAGGTGTATTCGCAGAGTACGTTAGATGGTCCAGTACGGCCAGTACGCCCCGTAGCTCCGCTTCAAGGGGTGAACAGGTGTTCAGCTCGAGCCCTGCCGCGCCATTCAGGTGTGGTGCCTCTGGAGATCTCCATGCTACACCGATGCGTCCGTCGCGAATACTGGCGTCAGTGTAGATGTCAATTTCCCCAGGCCGTTTGCTCATCTGGAGTCGTCGTTGAGCCTGTTGTCGGGCTTGGGGGTGCCTTCTGGGTATGTTGGTGTTCTGATGCATTACGACCTGAGTCATGCGTTCCCAGGGCGGTGGTGGTGCAGCGGGCAACGTGGCAGGATCGAGTTGTCTTCTGTTGTCCCAGGCCACAAGAGCCAGGCCTTGGCTTGTCAGTTCACGTCTCGCACGCTTTTATCTCCGTTAAGCACAACAAAGAGAACATATGAAATGGGAGGCAACGACCAGCGCTTTAGTAATATAATTTAACAAATTATGCGTAAGAGCTAGTTGGTACTCCATTATAACTCCGTGTAGTGCACCAAACAAAACACAAAAAAAACATAACCGCTGGTCCTTGTCTTTCCCGTCTTGTGTTTTCTTTGTTGCGCTAAACGGAGTTATAAGGAGCACGAACTAGCTCGTTCCAGTACGTTGGTAAATTATGTAAAAACGCAGTCAGCCGGGCCACAGAATCGGGGATTGGAAGGGCAAAGAATGCTTCCCAAACAATAAGAGCCGACAGATCACGCGAAGACAATTACAACAAAGCTGTCTATGGCTAGGGTCCAGCAAATCGTCTCCGGCAACGGAGCAATTTATACCAGAATTGCTCGCGAGCGCAGCGCCAGGTTGCGGCGCCTACTCAATCCCCGGGATCGCAAAACTGTGTGCCGCACCTTCAGATTGTGGAAAAACTCCTAACACATATTAAAAAAGCCCTAGGGCCTTCATATATTAATGTAACACGGCTTGTATTTTACCTAAAAACGTATCTTTCCAGCACTGTAGTTGTGTTTACAGGTGATGACGACTTTAATGGGATCGTTGTAAGCTTCTTCATAAGATGGCTTTCCCACTTTGAGTGTTGCACATTGAAGCACGGCCATCTTCAGAAGGGGTATCATTACAGGAAGGGGCTCTTGTTTTATTGAAACTATTCCGAAACAAATTATACAACAATTATCCGCTAAGACGACTCTGACATTACACCGAGTTTAATTTACTTTTCAAAGTTACACATTTCACAGTGAAGTTGTAAATACTCTGGAATTCTCGTCTGGTGTCAATACATGGGCGTCTGCAGGAAGGAAACAGAGAGCCTCATGTTTTCCACTGGAATGAAACTCTAGTTCGTCAAGGTTTCATTCACGTAAGCAAGCGCGAAGTATGCAAAGTCGCAAATTACAAGCAAAGGGGTTGTTTTCGTGCACCACTTGGACTACCCAATCAAAGCATATTGTCGCTGACGTTGAGGCTCGGCACCACCGCTTTGCTGGCAATCCTTCTCCACCGAGTGGAAGGGCACTGTATTTTAAGTGCAATGCACTTCTTAAGCGTCCCTGAACCTGCGTCCACCGGCGATGTCCGCGCACGTGGAGATGGGCGCGCGCAGCCTGGCCGCTGACATGGCACATACCCACGTGGGGGATTGGCCAAGAATCGGGCGTGAGAAGGGCTAATGCACCTGATTAAAGGAGTACTGACACGAAATTTCAAAGCTGAGATCCGCTCTAGCAATCAAGTACAACGACAACACAAATAGGTGTCTGTGAATAAATGCATCTTTCTTTCTTTGTAGTTGTGTGTGTGTGTGTGTGTGTGTGATCTCTCTTTCGCGAACATTACCGAACCGCGCAAATTCAACTCGTGCATTCGCACTTTCACATTCTTCCCCCCGGGGAAATGCGGGGAATTTTTTTTTAAAGGAGCCATGAAGAGAAAATGCAAGTTGGTTTTATTCGAAAGATTTCGTGTTTTATAGTGCCCCCAGCGCTTGTCCGGATACAAACGGTGCTTTATTCACTGAGAAATTAAACAATTTAGGTTAAAATTTTGATTTTCCCGCTCAATCGTGCGTTTTCGTGGTCCCAAATGACATCACAGGAACCGACCGCTCTGCAGCCTAGAGTCCCTTCATTCACGCATCCGCCGTACAGGGTAGAGACACGTATACGCTGGCGCCGCCATCTTCGGTTGCTCGCTCGCCGCCGAAGCAAGTCATTGTGTCAAAACCGCGCTAAAATTATCGCCGCAACGCGGTTTACTGAAGAAGTTTGAATCATATTGTCTGTTTCGCGTTGCTAGGTCTCGTGGGAAACGAAAAGAATAACGCGTTGAGCCCGTTGGCCCAATTGCGGCGGCACGGGACCGTTCAAAGGTTGTCTCCACCCTGTACAGCGGTGTTGGTTTGTTCCCGCGTTTCTTTACGTTCCGTAACCTAGATGGCGCCACCATACCGTGGCAAGCGTTTGGTTTGTTTTTGCCCGCATTTAAACCTGGCTTGTTTTTGTTCTGGGAGAAAATATTCGTTCCCTGAAACAGTGCTCGCTCGACAAATGGGGTCACGTAAGACACCGTTGCTTGCGTCAATCGGCCAGTATCGTCTGAGACAACCCCAAGCCCCGTAGTGCTGTGCAGCTAAACCAAGCATGCTGTACGCAGTACGAACAGCAGAACGCATCAGTACTTCTTCGTTTACATGTGCTTTCGTAACTTCCACTGTTTGTCCCATCATTATTATTGCTTTGTAAAGAATGTGCCCTAAATTTAAGCGCAAATCGCTCGTTTGTCTAGTTTGTAAGCTCTACCTAATTTGCGTCTGCTTCTGCCAGCCTCCGCCAATCGCAGAGCTTAGCTCATGTGACATCATAGGTTCTGTTGCGGGAAATGAGCTGGTGGGTCGCATGACCATTCCCGTTTTTCCTAATTATGTAGCTTATTTGAGCGAAGTTTACGTTAAAAGTGGTGTCACTATGATTCTAACGAGACAATCTTTTGAATGAACCAAACTTGTGTTTTCTCTTCATGGCTCCTTTAAAGACTAGCAATGTATAGGCCTTATGCAAAAGTGCTGCCCTCTGTCGCAGCCGAATCGAACCCTCGCTTCGACGCCATGTTTAAGGATAGCGCCGGTCGGGAATACGTGTGCTACAAGGTGCTGCGCGTGCGTGTTATCGCTTCTTGGTGACTCGCTGCACGTCTCGTGCTGTGTTGTCGCACGTAATGACTGATGAATGGTGTGTGGACTTGTCTGCGTTGCCCCGGTTCCTGTCTGGCTTCGCGGAGACATATTACGCGTCCAAAACGCAATCGCAACGGCACCAGGAGCGCAGTTACAAGTTCGCCACCGAATCGTACGTTTGCCTGCCGACGATGAAGACGAAACGGTGCGCCGGGTAAGTACTCTTGGTTTGTTGTTATTTGTATGTACTTTTGAGTTTGCGCAGAAGTTCTTTAATGGTGCCTAGAATGAATTACATTCTAAAGCCTACCGAGCCATCAATGGTGCCGCACGCAAATCGAAGTTTTGAAAAATCAGTCGCTCGGGCAGCCGCAACACGCGTGTTCCGTTTCACTTCTTGTGCGTTTCTTATTTTATGCAATAAATATTTGGCTCACGGCTCTTGTTTGTTCAAGTAGCGCTGGGGTATCGTGTTTTGCAACAAACAGTGCGGTAAATCGTCCTTATGAAAGCGAAAACACATTGACGAATGCTCGCTCTTCCGCGATTCAACTTTGCGCTTGTTTTTGTAACAGCAATCCTGGGTCGCTCGCAAAAAAAAAAAATCCCGTTTTTAAGAAATCAAATAGCACTGCAATGCTGCAGCCCGGTGCAGAGTAAATTTTCGATTGATGTAAGCGTTTTGAATGAAAAATAAATACTAAGGAATTCTTGCCACGATAATGAATGTGCAGATTACAAACGATCGAACACAGTTGGTGTTTAATTTTTATAGGACTAACGCTATGGACTGCGGGTTGCGCTTTCTGTCGCGTGAAAGCACACCTGAACGCATCATGCGCGAGCGCATTGTTTGTGCGAGGGTCATTAAAAAGGCTGTCATATTTTCGTCACCTTTGCTTGTGGCGCTCGTTTCATTTATTTTGTCTGTGTGAAGACTCTGTTAATTTATTTTACCCACGCTTGTTAACGTGTATACTACTTATGGAGTGTTTAAGGACTCTCTTGTTATGCAGAGCAGGTACTGTAGTCTCTAACATGGTCAAAGACCATGGTGCTCTAGTTGCACACTACGTAAATCATCTTGGATTATTTTTATAATCGTCATAAATGCTTCAACTACCAGCCGTCCTGTTTATTCCCAAGGGTCTGCATTAAAGGCCCCGTCACACCGTATTCAAATTTAGGTCTAAATGGCGGCTTTCTCCCCTTCTCTTATTTGTAAGCACTAGTCTAGTTCTTGAACAGGTAATGTTTATGTGCCTGTATTGAATTTCACGGGTATGTTGTTTGGTTTCAGTGTCGCTGGTCCTGCTGTTGCTGTGCGTTGTGCCTGCTACCGGAGCTTCTTCACCATCAGGAATGCAGTGGAATGACACCTGCAAAAATGAGATGATGTGATGATTGCCATGGAGGGAAAAAACAACCTCTTTAGCTTGTTTTCTTGTTTTCCGTACTGAAAGTGTGTTAGCTTGTAATCGCAAGTACGATACGATAGGTTCACCTAAGGAAGGCAGCAAAGAAATACTTGATAAAATGAGAGGGTACAACGGTGGTACACCCCAGAGAACAATGTTTACGAAACAGCTACCCCCTCCTCCCCTTCGTTCTACCTCCTCAATTATGTACTGAAAATGCTCAATAATCATTTATTGCGCTAATTGCAGAACTAAGGCATACAATAAATGTACCTAAACTGCCTCTTTTTCCATGTGTCTTTTTTCGTTAGAAGGGCATCTTTTTTCGCGCACCGTTTTTTTTTTTTTTTTTTTTTTTGCGTGTGCTTTTGGCCAGATAATCGTCATTCATGGCAAGAAAAATCGCGGATCAAGCGATGGTTCGTGTTCGGCACGGAGTTCGTTCATGCGACCACTCGAACTCATTTTGCCTTGCATTTGGTGTGAACGCAGAATGCTTACATCGCGTGCAAACTTCTCTTCGTTGTGAGAATGTAAAAAACGGAATCTTTCAAACAGTACATAAAGTACGTCCGGACATGAACTGTAGCAGCGACGTTCGCCTTGAACTCGCAAAGCATGTAAACACAGCGGTTGCACCCTCTATGTTCAAGCCAGTTGACACTCCTGCCTTCCGAGGGATCAAATAATTTCAAACACCGGACCAGCAAGCACGAACGCTAATTTATCAGTATTACACGCACGAGCGCTGGCCGTTCCATTCAGCATTCGCTGAAATTCTTTTTATAGCTTCGATCGCGTTCGCGCCGATCGCCGAAGTAGTAGTCCGCAATCGCCGCTGCGTTAGCGCGAGGTCGCGTTCGCGCCGATCACCGAAGTAGTATAGTCCGCAATCGCCGCTGCGTTAGCGCGAGGTAATTCTGGCATATTGACACAAGCAGGCAGTTCTTTGGTAACCCCTTTCATATCACACGGACATAATTTGTTGTTGTCATTGTCACATGAACGAATTTTACACGGATACGATTCGCTGCGCGCGCGACACGCAATAAACATTAATACTTTGACTTCTAGCACTCTTACCTTTGGCCCTTGAGCATCCTTGTTCCCACTTTGTGTGCAACATGGCACACAACAGTATGTAGGCATCCTGGACGACAGGAAACGATAGATCGCCGGGAACTCGCTGCAGTTCGATGCGCCGCTTTCCAGTTGAGCCCTTGAACATGGCGGTCGCGCTCGCGGTGGCCGCGAGAGGGCAGCAGATTTTGCATAAGGCCTATTGTGCTGTCATATACGCATCGTGCACAAGGAAAAACTCCACAGCTATTCAAAAGTCCGCCATGTCTTCTGACACAGAACAAATCTTGCAGCATGCTGCTGAACATGAACAAAAGCACCTGCGTATTCAATTTTATTAAGGCGAAGCTTTCCATGTTTCACTTGTGACGGTGTCGGATAAAACAATGGAGGAAAGGCAACTTCATAGAATGGGCGCATGAATCACACACCTCATAAAGAATGGAATGTATTTACATTGATAGCGGGTTTTATTGAAGTAGTGGAGTAGACGAATGCAGTTTAGCGTCATACGTTTGAGCTATGATGGTAATGATGAAAACATTCTCTAACAGGCGCCCAGATGGCACTATAATCAGGCCATACGCTTAACCAATAGGAAGCGCCAATCAACGAGACCGATGAGCGCACCGAATAAGCTCATCCAGCTGACCCAATCATAAACTAATCGATAGAAAATCATAACATCACATTCGGCTGGCACAGCGTTGCCGTATATTTGGACTTTGGCTGACAGGGTTATAAATTTTGCATCGGTATTGGAGAAAGCTTCGCGTTTCAACAATCTTTCTTTCACAAAGGGTGTCACATTTTTCTCCGCAGATGTCTACAAATTTAGCCCTAGCTTTTGTTACTACACAGTACAAGTTTTTTGCTCAGTGTGTCGCTAAGTGAAATTCCGCTCACTTTAGTGGATAGCATTTTGAGGTTCGATTTTTCTGACTGAACCTCCAAGTGTTGGTTAAAATAGAAGCACCTGGAGGCTTGTACAGTCAGTTGTCACAAAATTTTCGATATGTACAGCTTGGTTTTCTGGACTAAACTGCACGGAATGTAAATCTGGACACAAGTACAGTAAAATATTGTTAATTCAAACCGCAAGGAGATGCTGTCTCACTTCGAATTGTGAAGTATAACAGCAGCACACGGCGACAGGAAAGCAGTTCTACATGTCAATAATGTATTTTTCGAAAAACTTAGTAACTACCGCCTGCCCTTTGCCTTTAAGAAAACGGGGAGCATTTTTTTCCTCTACGTATACCGGATATGGTGGACGGCCTCATCTTCGCCTTTTTTAAAATTAAACAATGGACTTAGCGGTATTCCATCCGACCCCGACATTCGGGCGTACGGCCGCACTGGTGCTGCGTCCTCCTCCTCTTCGTCGTCATTGGCAGCGACAGGTTTTGCGTTTCTGGCGCGCTGCACTCGCGTTCGCACCGACGTAGTCCGCAAAGGAGACGCCTTCGAAAGCGTCCGCCATTGGTGTCACCCATTTTTACCTCCTCTCTCCGTTTTTCACCACATTCTGGAGGCGACGCATTGTCATGTGTAGTAATCAGCGGGTGCGTTTCTGTGGCCGGACCCAAGGCACCAACCCGCCGGCACGTAGGCGCGTAGGTCGAATTATCCTCGACCGAGCACACTCGCATACAAATTAACGGCCTTTTTTATACATAGGCTTCTATGAGAGCTTTGCCGGACCAAATCGTAGAGTTTGAATTACCGATAATATCGAAATATTGAAGTTCGAATTAACGCGCTTTCACTGTACACAGTTCCAGATTTCTTACGAGCTAAACGATGTAACTTTGGTCTTTTCATTCTTTTCCAGTGATGCAGCAAATTCATTCATCGGTGGACGAAGAGCTCATCCTCACTAAATGTTTAAGGTCTTGACGGCGCTTGCTGATCACTGCGTACAGAAAGGAGAAAGGTGAAACGGACATAATACCACTACCGAAAATGTTAGGCAGGGTGGTTAGTGCACATCCCTCGTATCACAACACTGCTGCATAAATGCTCTTTTATTTTCCACAGCTTTGGAGTGCTTGTGACACTACAAGCAACAGCTGAATTGAAGAAACGGCAAATTTTAATGAAAGCAGAACTGTTCCCACAAAAGAAAAGGAATAACTTATTTGCGTACCTGAGGGATCATTTAAACGACGTCTTACGTGGTATAACTTAATGAAATGAAAGGAAGAGCAGCCTCCGTATTTTTATAAACTGTCCAAATTTGACAGCAACACCATAACAGAACCCGCAATATGTGTACCATAAAAAAATAACGTTTTTTTAAATTACTTCCAACAATTATGGTGGAATATGACAGTTATGCTGACATCCAGGCATAATTCAATGTATAAGATAAATATGCTGTTACTTAGCGCGTTATATACACCTCTGAATCTATTGAAAAAAGAGTTGAAAGGGACAACTAAACTTGCGATGCGCCGAAATATTCCCGTGAAAAGCCCTCTGCACCACTGTTCACGGAAGCGAGGCCATGGGGGGCTTGGAGTAGATTAAGGGTGCAACGCTCCGGTGGAGGTACTTGACAATGTGGAGCGGCAGGAATTTAACAAATTAGATGACCGCTACTTCCCCCGGGTAGGCGGGTATCTGGATAAACGCACTACCTTCGGGGAAAACAATGGCACAAAAGAAAGGCGAAAAAACATCTGTGTTTTTCTTTTAGAAAGGACAAATCCTGTCAGTTACAAAGCGAATATGAGGGATTTCATTCGCGTATATTTTAAATTGAAGCGAATATTTCGAGATCGTAAACTTGAAAGCTAAAATGTAGACTTTGCGAGATGTGGTTCAGTAACTGAAACATAAAAAGGCCCAAATATTGCTCAGAGAAAATTTCAACATCTCAACCCCAAACATTTGAGCACCAGTGCTGACTAATGAAAATTTCTCCACTTCCTTTGAACAATTCGAACGGTTAGTATCGTTAACAGTATCGTATGTTAATATCGTTAACAATAATAGGAAGGATACTTGGCATCTAAGCAGTAACCTCAAAGGGCAAAAAATGGTGCACAATTTCAAAACCTCGGAGGTGCAACCGAAATAATCTTAGTGCTGACAATATATCAATGTTATTTTAATCATCTGCGCCTTAAATGTTCAAAAACCTTAAAGTTGAGTCTGTTCAAGACCCTAATGCCTGATATTTGTTCCTAATATTTCACGTCTAATGTTTCAGGCCCGGAGGGATCGCAGCTCAGGCCGATGATTGGGCGCATTTCTTCCCGCTAAAAGGGTTATGTTCCCTCGGGGTCTTAGCGGCTGATACGGTAGAGAGTGACAGATCAGGGCGTTGCAACTGAAATCTTGATACGCAATCTTAGACAAGGGCCCTTGCAACAACTGTGGGGGGCTGCGTGATGACATTATTTCGGTTCACGCGCCAGACACGAAAAGCCGCCCCAAAAGGCTTTACAATCATTCGCGGCGGTAGAAAGACAGCCGACTTAAAAGAACAGCAGTTCCGTCGGGCAACCTACCCGGGGTGAACACGATAAGCCGCCGAAAGTTAAGTTTTTCGAGAGTTCGCATTGAACGTTCCGCTTTTCCGGGGACAAAAGAAGCTTGGATTGATTGATTGTAGGGTTTAACGCGCCGACGCAACGCAGGTGATGAGGCGCGCCGTAGTGGAGGGCTCCGGATTAATTTCGACCACCTAGGGATCTTTAACGTGCGCCGAAATCTCGTACACACGGGCGCTTTTTCTTTTCGCCGCCATCAGAAAAGCTGCCGCCGCGCAAAAGAAGATTGGCTCTAGGTCACTTTTAATGAACGCTGTGTGTATACGTAGCTTTTAAGTTCCATACCTACGAATTCAGGTGCGAGTCAGTGCGGCAATACAGGCAACACCCCTTACGAAGAGGTTTGATAGCCCACAGTGCACATTACGCCAAAATGAAACTTTAACGTGCTACACAATCGCCTCGCGAGACCTTTTTGGTTTTCGGACTTAGCAGCTCGTGTGCCCCACTCTCTTCTCGTTTTCTGTTCGTGTTGCGTGCGCGCTAGCCTCGTCTACTGCTTTCGGACCTGTTAGTGGGTGTGTCCCCCCCCCCCCCCTCTCCCCCGTCCAAACCGGTCCTCTGAGGTGGTTTCGGGTGACGAGGCCCCTTCTTTTAGAGCTCCTCCTCGGCTCCTTTTTTCCGTTTTCGTTACACCTGCCTGTGGTGGGTCATCGGCTGTGAGCACCTGCCTGTGTGCGGCTCGTCCCCCCCCCCCCCCCGCTCTTCCCCCTTCCCTTCCGCGCCCGTGCCTGAAACTGTAGCTGCACAGGCACAGCGCGCGCTTCCGCCATGGTCCCGGCCACGGCAGCGCGTCAGATTGTATTCTTTGGCGTCGTACCCCGCGGTGTGTCGACCGCGGAGGTAGGGAAAGCGCTGCTCCAGCGCTTTACTCTCGCGGAGATCCACGGCGTCCACGACTTTCTGGGCGGGCGAACCGAGAGCCTTTTCAAAACGCGGGCGGCTGTGGAGAAGATGCTTGCCGACCTCAGCCTCACGGTTGGGGAACACAAGCTCCGTTTCTCGTATAGAGGATCGCGAGAGAAGGTGGTGCGGGTCTCGTCGTACCCGATGGACACACCCGACGACCACCTCAAGTGCGCCCTCAGCGCTTACGGACAAGTGTCCGAGGTGCGGAGGGAGATGATGAGGGCTGTGCCAGGTCTGGCGACGGGTGTTAGATACGTTCGGCTGGACATGGCACAGCCTGTACCCAACTTCTTGGGCATCGGACGCTATGTCGTCCAGTGCGAGTACGAGGGCGTGCTCCGTGTGTGCCGAAGGTGCAACGGCAGTGGCCACATGGCTGCTGACTGCAAGGCCCTGCAGTGCTCGCGCTGCGGCCTGTTCGATGCCCATGAGGTTGAGGCGTGCGAGCGGTCCTGCCCGCGCTGGGGGCGACCACCCGATAGCAAAGTGCTCGCGCCCGTCCTTCGCACAGGCGCTGACCAGCAACCGTCCGGTAGCTCCGCGTCAGCTCCACGAAGCGGCGGTGCGTTGGCAAATGGACGCCAACAGGTCTAACCTGGACGACCAAGTGTGGCCGACTCCCGGCGAAGGCACTGGAAATGCGGAGGGTGCGACCGACGGGTCATCCGGGTCTGCCCCCGCCTCTCCTGATGCCGCAGCCTCGGCTGTAGCAGTGGAGGAAGCTCCGGAGGAGCAGGGACCCAAGGCTCCCCCTCCAGAGAATGGCGCCTCCCCCCCCCCCGAAACCCCCGTAGGCGAGGAACCTCCCCACGAGGCGACTGCGCCGCCATCGACCAAACGCGACTGGCAGACCAGTCTACGGATTCGCCCGGGCACAAAGAGATGCGTGCGGAGCCCCAAGGGCCCGCCTGCGGATCCCAGCCCCGAGCCTGTCCCCCTGTCCCCCTAGCCAACCGATTCACCAACCTGTCCTCCGATTCTGAGGAGAGCCGCCACGCGGACACAATCGTGCCATCCACGTGCTCCTCCCGCTCAGCTATCGAGTGCTCGACCTGCGAGCAGCAGTGCACCTGCTCTGTCATGTCGAACGTGGAATATGAGTCTACCTAGCCGAACCGGTGCTCACTCCCAGGTCCCAACCCCTGTCCCCTCTCCACCTTGTCTTCCTTTAGCCTGCCTAGTCCTCTGCCCCCCCCCCCCCTTCCTACCCCTTTCTCCAATGTCTTTCTCCCTCACAATTGGCACTCTAAATTGCCGCGGCTTCTCCTCCGCACCTAAGCAGGCTGCTCTCTTAGAACTGGCTCAATCTTCCAACATAGATATCCTCCTCCTTCAGGAAACTTATATTCATAAACTAGATCAGGTCCGATGGTTCGATTCGACACACGGTACGCGCTCGTATTGGAGCTGTGGCGCCCAGCATTCGCGCGGGGTGGCGACCATCCTGTTGCCATCCTTTGCGGGCTCGGTGTCGCGCTACATGCGAGACTCGTGTGGTCGCCTGCTCGTCACTGACCTGGACTCGGGGATGCTCGTCGTCGTCAACGTGTATGCCCCGAACCGGCAGTGCGGGCAGGAGGAATTCTTTCAGGACCTGGACAGTGAGCTCGTAGGTCCGACTAGGCTAGTGCTAGCCGGGGATTTCAACTGTGTACTGAATGTGTCAGATCGAAGGCCGTAGGGTGTGTCAGGGTCCTGACCGCGCAGGGGCGCAATCTTTGCGTGCCCTGGTAGGGGAGCTGGATCTGGTCGATGCCTGCCCTGCTTCGGCCCAACCAGCCAGGTTTCACCTGGACGTTCCGCGGCTTGGAGAGCCGCATCGATCGGGTCTATGTCTCGCAGTCACTCTCTGGGTGTCTGCACTCTGTGCGTGTCATTCCCACGGCCCTCTCCGAGCATAAGCTTTTAATCATGCGCATCGTGGACCCCAACTGGGCCCCGCGATGCAAGGGACCCTGGAAGCTAAACCCCAGGCTCCTCAAAGACCCCGAAGTGGTGGCTGAGGTGCAAGAGCTCCTCAGGCCTCTAGCCAATGCAGATATCAATGGTGATGAGTGGGACGCGCTGAAGGAAAGGGTTCGCGCCTGCCTCATGGCCGCATCCAAGCGGAGAAGGAGGGAAGAGTTCCAGGAGATCCGAGCCGTCTCGGACGCTATCCTGCCCTTCTCCAAGCCTTCGTCGCGCGGCCCCGGGGGCACGGCGGCGCTGTCCACGTTGCGCAAAAGATTGCGGGAACTGCTGAAACAGAGGTGGGACGGCCTGCGGGCAGTGGCCCGTGCCGAGCGATGGCAGATAGAGAGCTGGTGCTCGAGCCAGCTGCTGCGCAAGCGCCTCGCGAGGAAGCACGTGTCGCTCTCTGCAGTGCTCGACTCAGCCTCTGGGGACACTGTGGAGCACCCAGAGCGCGTTCTCACCATCACCAGAGAGAGAGAAACAACATCTTTATTGTCCGGCAAAAAGACGCGGCCTAAACGTCACGCTGGACGGCCACCCGGCGCTCGCTACGTACTCGCACCCAGCCTCCGAGGAGACAGTGCTGTCGGCCGCTGGCGCTCGAGGGCCTCCAGCGCTTGCTGGACGGCCTCGCGCTGTGCTTCGTAGTCCACACTCGCCACCGCACTCGCTAGGCGCGGCGGCAACGCGTCTGTAACACCGTCCTCCACTTTGCAGTTCCACAGCATGTGCGCCATGGTGGCTCGGTCCTCGCCACACACCGCACACACGTCACTCGCGTACACCTCTGGGCACACATGTTTCGCCACCACCGGTGTCCACACCGCTCGCGTCTGTAGCTGCCGCAGCGTCACCGCCTCCTGTCTCGTGAGCTTACGGTGGGGCGGCGGGTACGTCCGCCTGCCCTCCCGGTACCAGTCCAACACGTCCTTGTATGAGGCGATCGGCACCACCTCGTCGTCGTCCTGCGCAGGTCGGGGGCTCGGGATCGCACCGCGGCTGGTGAGCGCGCGCGCCGCCCGGTCCGCCTCCTCGTTGCGGTTCTCGCCCGTGCTCACCGGGCCCATGTGTGCCGGAAACCATTTCACCGTCACCGGCACCGCTCTGTGTCCTAGGGCCCCGCACACCCTCGCCGCGCACGGGGACACGTTGTCCGTCGCAAAGTTCACGATCGCACTCCGCGAGTCGCTTATCACCGTCGTACACCTCGGGTTCGTCAGCGCCAGCGCGATGGCCAGCTCCTCCGCATGCTCCGGGCTCCGCGCCCGCACGCTGCCCGCCGTGCACAGCTCCCCGGAGGTCGCTGCGACCACGGCCGCCGCGTACGTGCCCGGGCGGTCCGAGTACCTCGCCACGTCGACGTAGAAGGCTCTGTTGTCCGACGCGTGCGTGGCCGTGAGAGCTTTCGCCCTCGCCAGTCGACGCTCTCGGTCCACCTCGGGATGCATGTGTCTCGGGATCGGCGGCACCTGGAACGAGCGGAGCAGCCCGCACGGCAACGGCGACCGGCCCACACTCCCTTGTAGCCCCCCGCGGTATCCCACTCTCTCCAGTATCGCACGCCCCGTCCTAGTTCGCGCTAACCTAGCCAGCTGCGCCGTTCGCTGCGCCTCGGCTATCTCATCCAGCGTGTTATGCACCCCCAGCTCCAGGAGTCGCTCTGTGCTCGTGTGCGTGTACAGCCCCAGTGCCACCTTGTATGCTTTGCGTATAATCGCGTCCACCTTCTGGCGCTCCGCCGCCTTCCAGTCGTGAAAAGCCGCGACGTAGGCCACGTGGCTGACCGCAAACGACTGCACCAGCTTCAAGAGACTGGCTTCTTTCATTCCCGCGTGCCGCGTCCACACCTTCCCGATGAGCCGAATGGCCGTAGACACCTTTGCGTCCAGCTTCGCAATTGTCAGGCCGTTGTGCCTCAGCGCATCGATGTGCAGCCCCAGCACCCGTAGCGTCTTCACGTGCGGGATGGCCGTCCCGTCCCTCGTTCTCAGGTTGAGATCCGGCTCGGTCGTGTCACTCCGGCTCTTCCCGCGCGGCGGTACGATCAGGAGCTCCGACTTCGCCGGCGAACACACCAGCCCCGTGCCCCGCAGCTGGTCTTCGATCTCGTCGATCGCCCGCTGCAGTGCCGCCTCGATCTCGCCGCCGCTGCCGCCGGTCACCCAGAGTGTTATGTCGTCGGCGTATATAGTGTGCTTGAACTTCGGGAGACTCCGCAGTCGCTCGGCCACCCCGATCATTACCATGTTAAACAGCACCGGCGAGATCACGGCGCCCTGCGGCGTGCCCACGCTCCCCAGCGTCTTGTTCGGTAGCTCCATGTCGCCGGCCACGATCGTCGTCGTACGGTCCGTCAGGAAGTCTTTGACGTAAGCGAACGTGCGTTCTCCCATGTTCAGTCGGGACACTTGCTCGAGTATCGCCGAGTGGTGGACTTTGTCGAACGCGCTCTGTAGGTCCAGGCCCAGCAACGCGCGGTTGTCCATGGAACGGGTCGGTTGGGCCATCACCTCGTGCTTGATCAGCAGCATCGCGTCTTGCGAGCTCAGCTTGGCCCTGAAGCCCAGCATCGTGTCCGGGTACAGCCCTTCCTCCTCCAGATACGTCTGCCAGCGGTTGAGTAACACGTGCTCGAGCACGTTCCCCACGTAGGACGTCAGCGAGATCGGCGGCAGGTTCTCGATATGTGGTGGCTTGCCCGGCT
This sequence comes from Haemaphysalis longicornis, assembly GCF_048455015.1. Classification (NCBI taxonomy): domain Eukaryota; kingdom Metazoa; phylum Arthropoda; class Arachnida; order Ixodida; family Ixodidae; genus Haemaphysalis; species Haemaphysalis longicornis. Next base: position 368,322,532 of record NW_027526203.1, on the reverse strand, counting down.
TCGGGATCAGCACCGTCCGCGCGTCTTTCCAGCTCTTGGGCAGCTTGCCGGCACGCCAGCACCCGTTTTAGTACCCCGTCAGCGCCGTCACCGCCGCGTCGCTGAGGTTGCGCAGCGCCTTGTTCGACACCTTGTCCGGCCCCGACGCCGACTTGCCGTTGATCGTTTGAAGCACCGCGCGGACCTCCCACTCCTCGATGTCTGCGTCGAGCCGGGCGTTGGCTGCGCCCGCGTAGCTCGGGAGGGGGTCTGGCGGGGTGGACGGAAGGTACTTGTTCAGGCGCCGGCGGACCTCCGCCTCGCCAAGCTCTCGCTTTGCCTTGTGCAAGGTGCACACCAGGATGTGGTGGTGCGTCCCCTTGGTCTTGCTCTCGTCCAGCAAGTGGCGCAGCAGCTGCCAGGTGCGGCTCTTGTGTATTTGACCGTCCGCCTCCTGGCAGATTGCGTGCCACTGCTGTCTGCAGAGCACCGCGCTGTGCTTTTCGATCTCCCGGTTGAGCTGGGCTACCCGCTTGCGGAGCTTGCGGTTGTGGCGCTGCCGCTCCCACCTGTCTCTCAGCGAGTTCCGCGCCTCCAGCAGGTGCGCCAGCCGGCTGTCGACCTGCGGGGTCTCGTCGTCCACCTCCATCTCCGTCGTGGTCGCCTGCGCCGCCGCGTTGAGGGCTCGCGTCCACTCGTCGATGTCGTCGATTCGCTCCGGCACCACATCCAGGGCCTCTCTGTACGCACTCCAGTCCGTCACACACTGCTTCCGGGGCGTCGGCGCCCGGCCGCGCAAAGGTACCACGATCTCCAGGACACAGTGATCGCTGCCCAGCGTCTCGCCCGTGTTTCGCCACCGCACTCCGGCCTTCTTGCAGAACGCCAGGTCCGGGTTCGTGTCGCGCTGCACCGACGTGCCGTGTCTCGTGTACTCCGACGGGTCATTCAACAGCTGGTACCCCGCGTACGTGGTCTCCTCGAACAGGCTGCTCCCCTTCGCCCTCGTCTTTGGGTACCCCCACACCGTGTGCGGAGCGTTAAAGTCCCCGCACACCAGCGCGGCGCTGTCCCCGGCCAGCTGACCCACCTTGTGCATCATAGTCCGAAACTTCTGCTGGTACTGCTTTGGGTTACTGTAAACATTGATCACAAACACGCTTTCCTTCTTCCGTCCCGTGACGACCTCAATCGCCCGGTGCTCGATGGCGCTGTTGCTCAGTAGCTCGTGCTCCACGTACGTGAGCCCTTTCTTCACCAGGGTGCACACTCCCTGCCCGGCACCCTTCCCGACCGTTCTCGCGCTGGGCGGGCTAGCGTACGAGCGATACCCCGGCATGCTCGGGGGAGCCTCGCTGTGCGTCTCTTGCAGCAGAATCACGTCCGGCCGCCGGCCGGCTTGACCAATGTACTGTTGTAACGACGCCTTCTTGCCACTCAAGCCGTTCGCGTTCCACTGCCACACAACGAGCTCGTGTCTCACTGCTGCTCGGGCCATGATGGGCGTTGGTTAGGGTGCTGGTATTGGGTTCCTGCGCTCAGTCTCGCTATGGCCTCCTGCATTTGCACCAGTGTCTCCTGGATCGCCTGGAACATCTGCTCCAACTTGGTCAGGCGGACGACGATGTAGGCCGTCGTCGCCTCCAGTGCCACTAGCCTCCTGTTCGTAGACTCTTCAAACTTGTCGAAACGCTCCTCCAGCCGCTGGATGCGCCTGTCGATCGCCCTCGTCTCGATCGCCCGCCTCTTGGCTCGGGGCTCGGGACCCTCGGTCGTGGCTTCCTCTCTCGCCGCCTCTTCGGCCGGCGCTTCGGTCTGTACCTCCATGGCTTGCGCCTGCGCCTGCGCCTGCTCCTGGCGTTGGTTGGTGTGAAAGAGCTGACGGCATGGGTCGAACAACGTTTTATTGCCGATAACGAAGGGTTTATGTAGGTTGGGCGAGTGCCGTCACGCTGACGCAGGAGCGACAGCTTGCGCTCGTTATCTCGGCAGTGTCAACTCGGTTACAGTTGGCAAGAAGCAGGTCCAGCTTCCTATTCATCTCCAGCATGCGCATGTCTTGCTCGGCGATACGCTTCTTCAGGCGCTCGTTCTCGTTGCGAAGCTTGAGCATCTCGGGGCTGGGTTGCGGTTGACTCGCCGTCTGCTGCGGAACGGCCTTTCGCTTGAACGGCCTTTCGCGTGGCGTGGGCCGACGTGGTCGGCCCACGCCACGCGCTCTCTCGACTGGGCTCGTGCTGCGGCTCGCGCTGCGCCGCCGGCTGCTGGAGCGCCGCCGGCTGCCGCTGCGCTGACGTAAGCGCCCGCGCTCGCTCGCCACCTGCGCCATCACGTGGTCGTATGGCTGCAGCTGCGGGAACGCCGCTAAGCCTAATCGGGGCTGCTGCGCCTCCACGTGCCTGCGCTCCCACCGGCGGCGCGTCACCACGTACGGAACTCTGTACCGATTTTTGCACCCCGCCGCGCCGGTGGGATGCGCTCCGTTACACAGCTTGCATCGAGGTTTGCATTCTCTCTCGTGATCCGGGCCGGGGTTCGGCGCGTTACACGCAAAGCACACCTTCGTGTCCGGGAAGGGGCACACGTCCGTTCTGTGACCGACTTTGCCGCAGCAACGGCACACTTCGAAATGCTGTCTATACAGACTACACTTCACCAACATGGCTCCGTACTTTACGTAGTTGGGCACCTTAGTTCCCTCAAACACCACATGTAATGACCGTGGTCGTGTTTCCGATTCTATGCGCATCTAGCGCGAGTGGATTAGCGTCGTTTACAATATTGTCCTGAAGCTCCCTGTTCGAATCCGACAGCTATATTCCCCGAATGACCCCCTTAGCGGTGCCGTTGGGCGCCTACAAGTAAGCGTTAACCTCGTGGTCTCTATCTCCGACTCTCAGCAGCCGGATCCCTGCGTATTTGCTAGCCCTTCCCTCGTGCGGGGTACTTATTACGATAATGTTCTGAACCACGTTAGTGCACATGGTGTCCTCCTTCGACTCCTGCAGCGAGGTCCCTGCCGCCGCGAAAATAGCGGCCATTAGCCTAGACGCGTCGGTGCGGCCCACGTTGAGCCCACCGCGCGGCCTAAGCACGATCTTAATTTCCTCCCTCGGCAGCGTCCGCGGCATGCGGGCCGCCCTACTGATTCTAGCAGATACCCTCTTCGCAAACTGCGCGTTGCCAACTTTGTGGGCTGCAAGGGCAGGAACCGACTCACCGCTTGCCGCGCCGGCCGCTCGCTGCCGAAGTCGCTTGCCAGCCGCCTGCCATCCCTCCGTGTCCGATGGTTGCAAGTCGGTGCCGTCGACCGTCACCGCCGTTCGTCCCTCGTCGTAGTTCACACTCACACTCTATGCCCGAAAATCTTCCCCGGCCAGCGCGGCACCGCCGGTATCCATCGCCAACGTCTCCTGGGGGGTAGTAGCCATCTCCAACTCTCGGCGGCCGCCGCCGGCACGCCCAGGGCCGAATTCGAACTGGGCCTCGGTTATAAGCTTACCTGGCCGGCCACGCTAGGAAACTTTGCACTCAAATAAATTGGTGAAAATTCGATGCACCTCACCGAATCTACACTCTTAGTCAATTCCTGGTTATACGACCCGCATGCAGGCGGGTCGCCGCGTCATTTTAAAGCCGCTTATAAAGCGGCGGTTCAGGCGGCCTCACGCGCAAGCGGCCCGCCAAACACGCGGCCCACCGAACACGCGGCCCCGCGTTTAAGCGGCCGTATTGAGGGCCGCTTAACCAGCGGGCCACCTAAACACCGGGCCGTGTGTTCGGCAGGCCACTGGCCGTAATTTTTCTACGCGGCCCGTTATGCTAATCTATTCCCGCTTACGAAGCGGCCCCCAAATCAAACGGCCCCTCAAATAAGCGGCCTTGTTGCTTTTCACATAAAAAAAGAAAAAACAAGGCACTCGGCCAGAATTGAGTATATCCGTTTTTTTTTTCGCTCGCATTGCCAGGCCAACGTCAGAATCCCGTGACGAATGCTCTAACACATGTTACATCATACGCGACACACAAAGTGCACATAGGCACACACACGCAACCCTACGGAGAATCGAACCTGTGTCTACTACAACACATGAAGAGGCGGGTATCATAACCACTGCGCCACAACCCACGGGTTGCTGGGGAGAGCAAACATGGGCGTATAAGTATTCTGCATGCTGTTGCGCGTCAAGCAGGAGTCTTAAATAACACATTCGGCGGCGAGTGACTTTCTTAAGACCACCGTTTTTTAATCACTCTACCAAAGAGGCATAATACTACGGTTTGGGGGCTTTAAGTACATTTGTACGAGCGGAAACCTTCTGTCATGCTGTGTGCCCGATTCAACAGTATGATGCGCCATGCGGTGATTTATTCCATCGATGCAAACGGAATTGATAATAGTTCTTCGGCCTTCTTACCAAAAGTATACTTGGACATTGCCGGAAAGTGCCCCCTATGACAATGCATGCAAATAACTAGCACGTAAGGCACACTGTCGTGCGCTGAACATAAGAGATGTCTGGTAACGAGGGGCAAGTATACCAAGCATGAAATGGTGCACTGAATTTTTTCTGCTCGTCTTAGCTCTTCTGATGGTGTGGTTACATGCCTTCACCTTTATTTTTGTAATAGGGGGCGCTAGTAATTTACGTCTCTGGTAATGTAATGAACCAATAATAAATTACTCACTCTATATAACATTGTGTCCCGACTCCTGCAGAATTGCTGCGTCGCCTGAAGAATTGGTAATCGCGAGCACACAAAGAATATCTTAGCGTTTTCTCGCGCAGACCGGATGGGCGGTAGGCCGTGTAACTTGTAACGGCCTGCATTTCCAGAAAAATGCAGTTTTCGCGGAAGTTCCACCTTTAATCGTTATAATATCGGAAATAAAGATCATTGGTCGAAACAAATTTTGAGAAACCAAAAATTAAGAAAAGTATTAAAAAATGACGGAAACTGGCAAACAGTATAACGGCCTGCATTTCCACAATAATGCAGATTTCGCGGAAATTCCACTTGTAATCGTTATCATAGCGTAGATCGAGATAATTGGCCGAACATAATTTTGCAAAACTAAAAACCAAGAAAAATATAAAAAATACGGAAAACGGTGAGCCGTGTAACACCCTTCATTTACAAAAAATGCAGATTTGGCGCAAATATTACCTGTGATCGTTATAATAGGGTAAATGGAGATAACTGCACAAACAGAAATTTGGCTCTAAAAGACTCACACTCAAGAGAAGCGGCATAAGAATGCTGGGCATTAGTAGACAATTCTCTTAATTTCTGCAATTTTTTTTTAAGTGGCCTCATTTCATTCGCGCTTCTGTTATTCAGGAGTTATATTATTTTACGCGGAAGCGCAAGGTCGCGGTTCAGCATTTTCAACATTTTCAAGGCCGTTTACCAAAACCATAGCACTCGGTCATGAACGCACACTTGTCCATCTGAAGGTTAGACCGTATAAAACAATGCCACCAATAAGTGGGTTACAATGGCTGCAATTGCACTAACACATTTGTGATTTGTGCACTTCTGGAACATCTTCATAACCTCAGTTGTCATGCAATGAGGTTTTACCTTTATAATCTCAGTGTTTTGCCACCTGATCTATCAGGTCTCAATGCACATACCCCGAATTAAAAAAAAAAACTCCATATATTTATAAGGCCATGTTGCAAGCAAAGCTGTAAAGCAAGTATCTGTATACCTTAAACCTAACCGGATCTTGAAGTGATAGTCTACTTATACAAGCTTGGGACATAAACAGAGAGCTGAGTTGGGTATGTAAATTTTAAGTATTTTGTCATTCTCGAATCCATGAGCATGCACAAGTGTGAGATGAAAATTACATTAATGACACCATGCCGAAGGAACAATGTTTTCTTTTTATTTCATATCAAAAATACAAATATGAACACGAAATACTTATACTAAAATAAAAAATACAAATATTAGCAGATTGCAATTGTGGAACACACAAATGAAAATATTCTTTTGTGGAAGAGCAAATAAGGACCTGTCAAGAAAAAATTATTGCTTTAATTTATGGAATTTTCAGCAGCTTGCTGAACAAGGAGGAAACTCATCTTTTTTGCAGGCTCCTGACTGTATAACGCCAAACGTTTGGCCTAAAGCTGACGGGTATCTCATGACCTAATGTAATATATTACCAAACAAAGAAAAAGTACTTTCTCCGCGCTTCAAATGATGGTCCAGGTACACCACTTCCGATGATGTAGAAGGCCTTTGTAAAATCCCCCAAGCAATATTTGGCCCGGGAGCTGCTGCTTCCGGAATTTCGTCGCACTGAAATGTGGTAGCATTCTGGGTAGCATTCTGCTGTGTTGGCACTGCGTGAAGAAAAGAAACAGCAGTTGAAAAAGTGACCAGGTACAAAATTGTGGTGTTATTTATCGGCGGCAAAACAGTATAGCCTGAAGGGGCGCAGCAGAAGTATCACCAACGCCTTAGCAGATATGTGAAAATACCATAAATCAGACAGGTGCATCGCTGTAGTTTAGGCAATTATTTCTTTCTTACTGCTTTAGATTCAGACGCCCTCCAAAAGGACGTTTTCATCATATACATAGGAAGGCCGAGCGGTTTTTTAATCCAAAGGCGTGCGAGAAAACTTTGCCATAATTTTATTTGACGCCGGCACGTCAACTGGACGTCGCAAAAAAAACTGTTCGCTGTTACACACGGGAGGTAATGTGCCCTAGTTTCTTTTTATGAAACAATTTCCATCAATAGTATGGCGCCAAACATTATGAAAAATCGAACAGAACTGCTAGCAATATTTTTTGCTAAAGCATAGGTAAACTGCGCGCACCGAGCAACAGCCAGCGCATCTGTAACAACCATAGCCTCCAGTATAACGCCTTTACAGAAGGCGTTGTAACAACATTAGAAGCCACCGCTTTGAGCAACCGCTACGCCGGCGCCGCGCCGCGTTTGCGCTGCCAATGCTATCATGTTTCTGCAAACCGCGAGTTGGCACTTCAGAAAGACGACAGCCGTGCCGAACACAACAAGATGCGGACTGGTGTTACTCATGAATGTTGCTTCGTGTGAAAACTTTACCACTTAAACGCACCATAAGGAAGTTTCCAAATCGGCACAGGATCCAGACTACTTAACGTGCCAGAAAATTCACTAGCCGAAACGACGACGCGAAAACCTAGTTACGAAAAAACGTTACCTAACGTTTTGCTACGCCTACCGAAAATGACAAGCAGTGGCCATAGAATATTGAAAAATACAAAATTCAAACTGCGTTTTATGTGGCTTGACCTCGACATTGGGACGGTGTAAAAATGCAAATTCTTTATGGCACCACGGTATACTCATTACGGCAACGGAAGTACCTCACATGTGCAAGCGTTTTCATTTTTCTCCTGGATCCCAAAACGGCCGCCGCACTGGGAAACCGAATCCTCTCTATAAAGCACGTCAAATTTATCGTACGATCCCGGGTATCGGAGAACGGTTTTGGCGCGGGCTTCTTACGACGACGCAAAAGGCATAACTTCGTGGCCCTTGCTATATTGTCCGCAAACACAAATTCTTACAATCTGCGCTCCCCCATCCATCGAAAAAAAAAAGAAATCCAGGGACTTACCTATCCGCTCGTGTTCAACCGGGCTATGCCCGTAATACACACACCAGCCGGCTTGACATGGCACCGCTGCTTGGCTTGCGTTCCCGGTGGCCCTAATAAACCCATCGCATTCGCAGTTGCTTCCACTGTTACACCGACCTCGAAGCACACATTTGATGTCAGCGGAAGCGAACGTGGTCAATAAAGTGTGAACGCTCGGAGCTAAGTATGAACTATACAGAGCAAGAGTCAAAGCGCGGGACCCCAACTTGCCCCACGCTGAAATTACTCCATACTGCGCACGCGCGGTAAAGACAAATCACCAGACCACCGCTCGCCACGCGCGAACTTTTTTCCACTCCTACTGCGCATGTGCGCGCAAGATTTTTTTTAGTGTTTTTCGGCTTTCACCGCGTCCCCGGGCGCTCGTCGTCGGCCACCGCAAAGGAAGGTCGCGGGCCATTGTGTGATTGGGAATACGCGCATGCGCCGCAAGCCACACATATCGCTCAGAGCTTCATGATTGCCCCCCTCTTTTCATTTATTTCCTGGCGTCAGGTTTTCCGCTAGTTTATAGCCGTGACACGGGTCGTTGGCGCAGAATATAAGCGTGCTGTAACCACCTGAGGTTTTGTCACGGAAAAGAAGTCTGTCAGGGCCTCTTATATCACGGTATTGATGATGCCCACCGCATATAAATAGGACGCCATCCGGGACGCGACTAAGAGTGTAGTATCGGTCGATGCCTCCGGTCAAGCTGCGTCGACTAGTAGCAATGGTCCATCGAAGAAGCTAATTAGCACCGCACATTTAGTCATAATCTACGGAGCCGATGCGACACACGTCCGCTCGCTCCGGTGACCGCAGCGCCACCCCCCTCACCATCACCAGATATTTTTATGCAAACCTGTATGGGCGGGAGGAGACCTCTCCTCACCTCTTCCCTCTTGATCCGCCAAACGAGCCGCCGAACATAGCTGGAGGCCCCATCAATCCAGACGAGTTGCTCGCTGCTCTCAAGAGCGCCAACACTGGCAGAAGCCCGGGTCCCGACGGCCTTCCCGTCGAGTTTTACGTCAAGTTTTGGGGGCTGCTCGCCGTGCCGTTTGCCGCCACGGTGAACCGGGTGATTGGCAGAGGTGGGCTGCCCAGATCGCTCTCCAAGGGCCTGATCGTCCTGCTTTGTAAGGACGAGTCGAGATGCACAGACCTCCGTACGTGGCGGCCCATCACCCTCCTCAACGCAGGCTACAAGCTCGTGGCGAAGTGCCTAGCCAGCCGCCTAACACTGGCACTGGATGAGGTGGTAGGATCCTACCAAACCTGCTGTGTTCTCGGTCGGTCTGCGCAATTGGACGGACTTGCCCTGCGCGACCTTCTCACCTGGGTGGATCAGCGGCAGCTACCCGGAATGGTGTGCACCTTCGACCAGGAGAAGGCTTTCGATCGCATTGCTCATGCCTTCCCGTTCGAGACACTCGAGCGGGCGGGCCTGGGCACAGATTTTGTAAATCTGGTGCGCGCTTTGTATAGTGAGCCAGTGTCCGCCGTTGTGGTAAACGGGCGAGTGTCGGAGGACATCAGGATTGAGCGTGGTGTCCGGCAGGGCTGTCCCCTGTCCCCCGCCCTGTACGTCCTAGCGATCGAGCCACTACTACAACGGCTTGCCAGAGATCCTGAGATCGGTCGTTTCCCGCTACCTGGAGGGGTCGCGAGCGACGTCCCGCTGTTTGCCTACGCAGATGACCTCACCGTAGCAGTCCCGGACGAAACCTCTCTTGAGAGGGTTTTGGCTGTCATGGAGGTGTACTGCCGGGCCAACGGGGCGCGTCTCGATCGCTCAAAGACCAAAGTCCTCCGCCTGGGGGGGACACCTCCGTCAGCACAGGTAGCGGGGGTCCAGGTTGTCCCTCAGATCAAGGTCCTCGGTTATCTTTTAACCGCCAGGGCACTGCAGCATCGAACTGGACGAAGCGGCAAACACTCTGGACAGCAGAGTTGCGGAGTACGGAAAACTCCTGTGCTCGCTAACCGCCCAGGCAAACATTGTCCGGTCGCTTTTGTTCTCGGTGCTAACGTACGTGGCCACTGTCATGTGATTCCGGCTTGATTCTGTCATATTCCGCTTCCTATGGAGTGGGAAGGGTGAGCGGATCAAGCGCAATGTACTGAGACTTCCCAGAGATAAGGGAGGTTTGGGAATTCCCAACCTCTCAGTCATGGCCACTGCACTCCACACTCGCTGGACGCAGGTGGCCATTAACTGTGACGTAGCCCTCACTAAGCTCTTCACGGCTTTCTTTCTCAGCACCCGCCTCAAAGTTTTTTCTCAAAGCACCCTATCCAATAGTATTGCCAGGGCAGGGTCACCACTACCGTTCTATGGGGATGCCGCGCGGACTCTGGAGGCTCTGCTCCGCGTGCAGCTAGGGTTCGACCTGCTTGGCACTCCCCTGAAGGACCTGGTGGAAGCTCTGACCCCCCAGCCTTCCCTCCCATCTTAGCCCGTATGAACTCTCGTCCGCTAAACCATCCTGGTCCATGATAACCGCCGCTTTTCTCGATAGCCGCCGCGCCTCGTTTATGTACCGGTTTGTGAAAGGGGCTCTCCCCTTTCGCAGCCGGGCATACAGGCACACCGCTTGCGGCCGCCTGGTTTGTCCACTGTGCCACAGTGTGGAGGACACCCCACATACCTTCCACTCCTGCCGCTTCCATCGAACCCTGCTTTCCCGCTTAGCCGACCTCTTCGGCTTGCGGGAAATAGAATATAGAACAGTACGCTACCTGAACCCCCTACCTAAAGAGGCTACTAACCAGTTTGTGCTCTGCCTGGTCGAGATTTCTTACCAGGTATGGCGGGCCCAGTGTACTGCAGGCCACAGAGGCGAGACCCCAGCGGTGGAGGCCCTAAGGGAGCGAGTACGCACGGTGCTGTGGCTGCGCCTGCGGAGGGAGCAGCAGACATTGAACAAGTTTGAGTTTACCCGCAAGTGGTGCAGCCCTAACCATCTTTTCCATTGCATACTCGCACCTCACTGTCCTCTACTAGGCGCAAGAAGAAGACGACGGGGCGTATGGCGAGCAGAACTCCCTCGGGGCTCTGATTAGCCCATCGCCCCCCTTGCCCGGGTAGGGCCGGCACCCCCCCAAAAAAGCACTAGGGAGCCCTCGGGCTCTTGGAGGAAGCTTGCCAGGGGTTGCCGTTATTCACGTGATGATAGACACATAGCGAAAGCTATTGAGACACCAGTCCAATCTGACAAGGCAGCTGCTCTCAAAATGCTTTTTTTCTGAAGCTCGTCTTAATAAAGTTTTCACCCACTCACTCACTGACTCCCTAGCAACCTTCGCTTCAAAATAACTCACGCGACAGTGGTGCCGATAAGTGAACCAGTGGTGCGTCGCCATTAAAAACACCTACGAGTCGCATCAGCGCCGGTCACCTGCAACGCTCACGCCGCAGGCCGCCGTTAAAACAAGCTGCTGCTTCCAAGATGAAAGTGCTGATGAAAAAATGTCAGGACACGGCTCCATGAACACACAAACGAACGAGCATGGCACGATAACACATAACCATTTCTTTTTTAATTTTGCACCAGTTGCGCAGCCTTCAGGACCGCGGTACTCACACGTAGCAACGCAAAACACGCTCCGAGCACGGAGGACGACCCGTAATCCGATAAAAACTTGGCAGCGCTGTCCGTATCGCATACTCTGATGTGTGAATCGGTATCCAATGGTCATTAGACGTCGTCACAGGGAGAGACAGCAGCGCATATAAGACGGGCGAGCTGACACGTAGACGGCGATGGACCAAGCACAGGGAGTTGAAGGCGAACCGCGAGATGGGCACACTGCACACCGACAAAGGCCAGCTAACTCAACCGCCGATAACCGCGCCCCATCCGCGAAGCCTTACTACGTCGAGAGAAAACGGTCGTAGGGTTTAACGCGCCGACGCAACGCATGCGATGAGGTGCGCCGTAGTGGAGGGCTCCGGATTAATTTCGGCCACCTGGGAATCTTTAACGTGCGCCGAAATCTCGTACACACGGGCGTTTTTGCTTTTCGCCTCCATCAGAAAAGCTGCCACCGCGGCCGGGAATCGAACCCGCGACCTCGTGCTCAGCAGCGCAACGCCTTAGCCACTGAGCCACCGCGGCGGGTACGTCGAGAGAAAACAAGTACGTTTCAAACAGAAGCTGTCGCCGCGAACCCAACGCTCATTGGTCTAGACAATCACGCGACCCGCGGCTCTGCCTGCAAATAAATGCCGACAAAGAAAACAAGACAAATTAACGTTGAGGCCAGAAACGATTCGGAGGGGGACGCTAGCCGCATCCACTGACCCCTCCCCCCCCCCTCCTCCTTTCCTTCCCCAGCACTCCGCGCTTATTTGACTGTCGGAATCAATACAAACACACTAAAATGCGGGAGGTCTCTGCTCTTTTTTATTCCCTCTCCTGAACGACAGCAGACAATGAATGCACGGTCAGAGAGAGAGAGAGAGAGAGAGAGAGAGAGAGAGAGAGAGAGAGAGAGAGAGAGAGAGAGAGATCACTTTATTGAGCCTTAGCCGGGTTTACGGGAGTGGTGTGGCCGTCGGTTTGAGGCCGGCGGCGACGTTTTCAGCGCTGGTGACCAGGAGTATCTGGATCTCTGGGTCCGAGCTGCCCAGTGCTCCCTCCCACTGCTCGTCATTAACTATGGAGGGGAAGGGATATTGAGGGCAGGCCCACATAGAGTGGACCAGTGTGGCTAGGTCCTCACAGAGTGGATAGTTTGGCGAGGGGAATTGCGAGGGGTGAATGCGAAGCAGTAGTGCTCGGCAGGCCAAAGAGTTTGTCTGCAGGGGTCGCCATAAGCGCTCCTAATGGTTAGTTAGCTCAGGGTGGGCAGGAGGGTATCGACGGCGAGAGAGGCGGTAATGCGTAGTTATATCGTGGTGCGTGATTAATTGATCCCTGGCTGACCTGGCGCCGTGGCGAGAAGACGGGAAGACAGTTCAGTGGCTCCTAACGCCGCGCGCGATCAGCGAACTTCGCGAAGTTTCTTATCACGCGTATATAATTTGTGTTGCGCGTATTAGCCCGTGTATTGTCTGCAAAAGCCTGTGATGGTATTTTAACTCTGCCACCTATAGCTATTCGATGCGACGATGTTCAGCGTGGGAGACCCCGCTTTGCAGCAGTCGGTGAGCCAGTACGCAGACGCGAATGCAATTTCTCATCAAAGTGGAATTTAATTCGAACGCTGAAAACTAAACAACGTTGGAGACTGCGCTCTTCTGTTTCTTCTTTTAGTAAGGTTTCCCATGCAGAAATTGTACGCATTTTCATAGTCATGGTAAGAATTGCTGAGCGCGGATGCTCTCGTAGTGGGACGGCGGAAAGTCAGGTAAGTTTCGTTTTGTTTCGGACAAAGCGCTGTAAAATAGCCAGCAAAATCTTCTAGGGCGATGGGTACAGTTGGAATAATTCTTTCAGATCAACATATACTCAAAGGCGCACCCTAGAATTGGATAAATAGCTAAATATTGGTCTCCAGAAATACAAGGGGCGTTGGCGCCGCTAGGGGCGCCACTTTAAAATCTCCTCTCCAATAGACATGCCAAGCCAGCAGCTGTGCTCTTCCCATAACCCCCAACGCCGACATGGATTAGTATACTTATACTTATATCTAGAATACTTATTAAGAAACTCTATGTATAAGCCACTGTTATAAGGTGTCGGTCACGCCTTCTGCTCCTTCATTTCATAGACGTCATGTCTGCCGTGCAGAAGCTATTGAAATCAAGTGGGATTTTTAAAGACGATAGTCTTTCTTGGGCTACTTAAACCCAGAAATTTTGGTCTGTCGGTCTGTCGGTCTGTCTGTCTCTAACTCGATTCAGCCACCCGGCCAAAGTAAAATGCTTACTGCGCAATAGTCTTTTATACTCCCAGCCAAATGTAAACGCCTAAGCCCGTTTTATATGTTCATACTTGTCAACTTTGTTGAAGAAGAACAAGACATTACGCAAATATAAGACAGGAAATTAGTACACAAGGGATATTTACAGTGTTCCTTTATTAAAAAATTCCTGGTTGCTTGGTTTTTCAATAGCAAATGATATTCTACATCTACTGCACAACAACGCGTACTGCCTGCTGTTGCCCGCGCCACCTCCGGGCGGCATATGAGAAATCACGCGGCAACAGCAACGAAAGGTTCCACTAGCTAGGTTTCACGTTCTGCTTTGAACGCACGTGGAGATACGCGGCCAATTTTTTATTTTGGATTCCCACTCCCTTGTTCTCCCCTTTTTTTTCTTTTTACCATGCACACTAAACCTTTTTTAATCCAATTGGTTTACACTACTGGAACAAATTATTCTCGGCCAATCCCTCCAAGGGGATATGCGCCTTTTTCTACGGGCCCCGACCACTCCGAGCGATTGAAGCAAAGCATCATCATCGTCCCTCACTTGGTCACATGGTTCCGGCGGCGCGTGGCGTCTTGTGCGCTTGCGCGGCGCCGGCGTGGCAGAACGTGGTTCGAGCAGACCCTCCGGGATTCTTTTTTTTCTTAATTTACTTTCAGCACTCTGTGGACCTCTCCTCGCGTGCCTTCCTCGCAAGCAGCGCGTCGGCTGACCGGCGTCGTTCCCAAGGTGCCGAGTATAGGCCTAGTAAGGACCACGCCACCCGTGGGAGCCGGACGGCCTACCCGAGCCCCCGCCTGTGCCCCCACCGGGCATTTACAACAGCCACGGCGGGGAGAGGAGCGGCAAAGACCAACGCAAGCGGCGACGCCAACCGGTAAGTTTATAGCTTCGCTGACAAATTTTATCGGAGCCAGAGGGCCGAAAAAAAAATCCGGCAACTTCCACTAATGTGAAACATGGGTAGGGGCGAAGCTTGCAGTGTTCAAGTGTATTGTTGTTGCCTTAGCGTTTTTGCCAACGGAGATGAAACTGTCGGGGGACAGAGGTATACAGCTTTGCTGTAAAGGTCTCTTGTTTTTGAAGCATGAAGCTTTCTGGCGCGAGGTGTAAACGAGTGTCCTGGTGTTTTTTTAGTGCACGTTACGTTCTAGCGCGAGGCGTAAACGAGTTTCCCAGCCTTTTAGTACCGCGACTAAATGAGATGACGTTCACTACGATGACGACAACAGGAGACGCCGACAGCCCCACCCCGTAAGGGGCTTCGCCCCTAAAAATATCTTGATGAATGTTTGCAACATGCTCTGGTTTGCTGTTTCGAACTTCAGGGCACGAAAGTAGGTCACCTGACACCGGTATTAATACAGTCAGGCGCACGACGACTCGCCTAAAAAGAGAAGCATGAAAAAGAGACAGGTCATACATGTTTCTTCTAACCCCCATCGTACCTTTTACAAGCCGGAATTTTAAATGCTAGCTATTACTAGCGGCAAAAAAAAAACAAAAAAAAAAACGCTGTGAGGTTAAATTTCTTTGCCCGAATATTGAGCGCAGTTGATTAGGGATTTTTTGACTGCAGTAATATTACATTTTATCTCTAATAAAAAGTCTTGAAGTCCACCCCGAACCTAGAGGCAACTTTAACTAAAATGGGAACGGACTGTCGTGTAACCGCTTCTAAAACGTTGCTATTGCACCGACGAGTTCGTAATTTGTAATTTGTGAAAGAGATAGTTCCCGTTGTCCCGTGCTCCGGTCGAGAGTGTCACCTTGTCAAGCTGCTGCTAGCTTCTTCGAGCTGCTTCATCCCTGTTCCTTTCATGAAGGAAAATGATTCTGATTCTATTTCAATCGAATTGATTGCCCTTCCTACTCTTCCCGCTTCAACAGGGGGGCTCATCTAATTGTTTTATTGCACTCACGTGCCAGCGTATCCCCAATAATTCTATCTCGGGGCACTGGGCGCCTGCAGACTACGGGTTGCCATAACAGCGAACCTTTGCCAAGATCCTTCGGCAGTGCGTGCTGTCCTCGTGACCATAGTTGCAACCTTGGTGAGGAGGGCCCCAACTTTTTCCCGTGCAGCGGTGTGTTTCCTCGTTCGCTACTCTCTCCCGATTTCCTCCTCGCAGCTCCCCCGCCATCCCCTTTATTTGTTCTCCGCTACGCTTCAGGTTCGCTCGGACACTCGACGGCCACGCCATCACCAAGCGCGCGAGCGAGCGCTTAAAAAGCTATCGCCAAGCAGTATTTCTTCCAGCTACAGTCAGAGCGGCAGGTCTCGTCGCACCCACCCTGGTAGAGCGGGCCGCGTGCTGCGTTCGTTAGGCTCGCACTCGGGGTTGGGGGTAAATGCCATCTTGTTTAGAGTGAAGTACGTGTCATTTGAATTTAAATAATAATTTTAGGCGGGCCCCTACCATACACCCTTTTCCAGGAATGTGTGAATGTTTACAGAACTATATCTTGGAGACCAGAAATGCGGTAGCATCATCTGCCAGTGATGCTACCGTCGACACAATTTTTAGGATGCAGAAGGGACGAATACAGTTTGGCAGTGGAAATAAGGGAAAGCGGAGGGATAAACACCGTAGCCAGACTTTGGCCAATAGGAATAGATTGCAATATCATGGCCGGAGACGTAGTAACAGGTCGATGAACATGGATGCAGATCGCATCGGGATGACTTGTTTCGCTACTAAAGAGGCTAACACCAAGCCTGGCATCTTTGTGTGGTCGCTGCCATTGGTTCGAGGCGGGGTCTCCTCAGTGGACACCATCTTATCATGTCTTTTGTTTTCTCAAGTCGCCTTATACCGCCTGCGTGGACCTGTTCTGGTTTCACTATCAACACCGTTTTAAAGACGCACAAGGGAGGAAATTATTTGAAGAGGGAAATACGGATAAGTTGGTGGACGAACAACCAGTAGGAATCGCTGAATGGAATATTTCGAATTGGGATATTTGGATTAGAATCGTTGATCAGAATTGTTGATTAGCAGGCGGCGTAGTAATGAAGGGGGGATATGGATGCAAACCGTATCGGGTTGGCTTGTTTCACTCGCGAAGAGGCTTAACACTGCGCTTGATGTCCTTGTGTGGCCACTGCCGTTTGTGGGAAGTGGTCAGCTCAGTGAACACCCCCTAATTGTTTTTTTTTCTGCCTCTAGTCGCCACATACCGCCTCCGTGGACCAGTTCCTGTGCATCCTCGGCGAACGCCTTCAGGCGGAACTGGCAGTCTGCTTGCCCATATTCCTTGACCGGCTGCGGAACGATATCACACGGCTCACCACCGTGAAGGCCTTGAAGAAAGGTGGCTGGGTGAGTGATGGTCGACTTCCTACTTCAAAATATCACTCAAAGTTGCCTCGCTTCCACAAAATAGGTTAGAAGGTGTTGCGGCCACAGAGATTGAGTTTGGCGATTTGTAGAAGCTGTTTCTGGGTTTTCCCAGTCCACTGCAGGCTTGTTTATTCTTCATGGTGAGCGTCAAAGCGATGCTTATTTACTTCGGATGACACTTAGCTGGGGCTGTATGATGGCGGTAGCAGTTCTGCCAAGAAGCAGATTAGTTTTGTTCCTGACGCGTAGCTCAGGGGGAGACGTCTACCACATTAATCCGCTGCGGAAATAATAGGAAAGTATTGCTGCGGAAGCGATTATTTTGTTTCTTTTAGAGGTACAGCCGAAGGCTTAGATGTGCAAGCGGGGGTTACTATAATAGCCAATAGTTTTAGAGGGCTGCTCCAATATTCGAATTTCCAGAACATCGATCGAATATTGTAAGGGCCTTGGTTACTCGGCGAGGTAAGGCGTTTATTGTACGACTAAGCCGTCTCGGAACACCGGACCAGCAACTAACGAAGATGATGATCAGTCTCGTAGAAGACGAAGCGTTCCTCGATGTGTTTGGTGATGGGGATAATGGAGCAGTGAAATAAATGATTTTCTACGCTTCGGAGCTTCGCGCTCACAATATTCTCCTATTCGATTTCCGGAGCGAATCGAATAAGGCGTGTAAAAGCTCGCTAATTCGAACTGGAAGGGGACGCTTCCTCAGTTCGAATTAATGAAATTTCGAACTAATGATAGTGAGCAATAAGGCCAGTTGGGCATGTCAATAAGCAGTTGGGCATGTAAACACTTTAAGGCTTGAAAATGTCCGTGATTGTCGGCTACCTTTTGTTCAGCCCCACCTTTGCCTTCTTCAAAACTGAAGAGGTGGGCGGCATTCCATCGGCCATGACTTCTGAACTAACGGCCACACTACGCTCTGTCTTCATCCTCCTTGCCGTCATTGGCAGCGACAAGTCATCCGCTTCTGACCTGAGATATGACGTCCTCATCTGTCAGCGCACCCCACACACCACTGTACTCGCGTTCTCTTTGGCTCGACGTAGTTCGCAAAGAATGTGTCTTCCAAAAGGTCCGCTATGTGGTAATTGAATTAGGTTTACCCTATTTCCTTCTGCGTTCTACGCAGCCTCACATGCATACGCAGTGGATGCGGTTCTGTGGTGTGCGCCAGGCGCCAAAGCGCCGCCGCGGCGGTGCGTAGAATTTTCCGTGGCGGAACATACTCCAGTTACAAATAACGGGCTTAGTTATACATAGACTTTTACGGAGACTTGGCCGTATCAAATCGTGCAGTGCGAATTATCCATAAATTCGAATTCTTGAAGTTCGAAGTAACAGTTTTCACGACCCCATATGTTCCCGTATGAGATTCTATTTTGTGACATGCGCTTTCTGTAGGATTGGTGCAAACTTTTCTCTAATTCTTTTTGCTCACGACCGTGATTAGGAGAGCTGAAACCGATAATTTCATTTTATCTTCAGGTCAATCTCCTCACCGCGCGGGAAGGCAGCAAACATGATCTGGAGGGCCACGAAAAAGAAATACCAGTTTATTTGCGCAAGAAGACTGCTTTGGCCCAATAACAATGGGGGAATCTTCACGCAAACTTCCAGCAACTAAGCTATCTAAAAGTAAAAAAGCAGTGAAGCAGTGGTACCTCACCAGTCACGTATCCTTCTCATCATGATGACGTCATAGGGACTTGTTTGTGTGATTGGCGGCCACCCAACAAAGCCACCTCAAGCGAACTATAATAGGCGTGCCTCTAGTTGCAATGGACAGTACTTTAATGCTACCTTGAATTTAATAAGTTGCTTTAATAACTTGCTTTAATAATCCGTTACAAGGTAAGAGCAATGGAAGCGGCTCCTCCACCTGCATACTGCAACCGGACGTTCCTCCGCAACGTCCAAAACGTATCCGGCACCCGAGCTCCGTTTCCTAAAAACACAACTAAAAGATTAGCAACAACATCCAAAGTTAATGTGTTTCACCTCTTGATGAACTACACGAATGGCCATTCTTAAAGTAGGCGGGGAAGATCGAAGAGGTGCGGGGCGCGGCCTGTGCGGCTTGAATGCCGTCATGATCTTACTCGAGTCAATTTAAATGTACCGCGTTCCACTGCTCCGCGCCGAATGCCTCGACGCCAGCGCTGAAGTACGGCGGAGACGCGCGTGAACCTAGGCATTCTACTTACTCCACGTGCGTTCCAAGCGGAACGTCAAAACTGTTTAGTGGGACCTCTCGTTACTGTTGCCGCTTGATTTTTTAAAATTCCGCGACAGAAACCGCGGGAGGCCGCTTTTGTATTTTTCTGGACGTATCTTTCATTAAAGCAACCATCCTGGTATTTTTAATAAATAAAGCACTTGAATATCACTTATGTACTGATGCCTTGCCCCAGATCAGCGTAATACAGGGTGATCAAAGTTAAGTCGACAGGTTTTTTTTTTTTTTTGTAATTAGGCGCGTAGATTTACGTGAAGACCACCTCTACCGTGCGCCCAGGGGTACACAGAATTGAAGTGGGTAGCTTAATTAACTAAAATTGAATAATTAACTTTTTAGTGACTGCAGTAAGCAGGCATATTTGTATTGAAAAGTTAGATGCAATTGTGTTTCTACGCAGTTTCATTTGGCAGAATTCTTCTAGCGCATCCGTGCTCCGAGATAGTGAACCGCGAAATTTAATTTCCGTTCGCATGATTACGCATGCTAGACAGCGATGGCTGGCGCAAAGCTCCTCCCTTTTGTTCTTTGTTTCGGAAATGGTTCCGCCTAATGCAGATTGCGATAAAACCAGCCAAGACTGAAAGGGTGCCAGTTATCCCTTTTGCCTACGCCTCCACCCCGTTGTCAAACTAAAAACCGTACATGGCAGGCACGTCACAAAAGGAAGGAGCTTTGCGCCGGTCCTCACTGTCTTGCATGCGTAATCATGCGAACAGCAATTAAACTTCGGAATTCTATACTTCGATGTATAGATCCGCTAGAAGGATTCTGCCAAATGAAACTGCGTAGAAACACGATTGCGTCTAACTATTCAATTCTATCACGCTTGCTTACTGCAGCCACTAACATTTATTATTCAATTTTAGTTAATTAAGCCATTTACATCAATTAAGCCATTTACATCAATAGGAACCACCTCATTTTGTGTCCCCCTGGGCGCATAACCTCCCTGTAGGGTAGTATTTACGTACATCTAACCGCCTAATTTTAAATAAACCTGTCGGCTTAACTTTGATCACCCTGTATTTAGTTTTGGCTCAGCTATGTTGACAAGTGTGAACATCGCCACCGGACTTAGTCGTTATGTTTGGCTGTGGGTATATAAACCTCTTTTGCAGCAAGTTTCACTTTGACCTGGTAGCTGAATCTAGGGACAGACCGACATGCAGACAGACCAAAACTTCCCCGTTCAAGAAGCCCAAGAAACACTATCGTCTTCAAAATGTCCGCGTAAAAACTAGGTAAGGAGAGAGTGCGAGGTTAGCAGATTTTATAGCGCGAGGCGTTCCATAGCTCAAGCTTAAGCTCGCCAGTAGCTAGAAGTGCCCGCCCACGCCGGTAGACTGCAGATGGAGATAGCGGAAGAACGCAGCCAAACCAGCGAACAGACAAGGACCGAAATTCGCCATCATCGTCAACTCTTCCACAATCACGGCGCAAGGAGCGGCGTGATTGTGGAAGAGTTGTGGAAGGAAGGAGCGGCGCAACGCGTGGGAAGTAGATCGAAGCCATTCGAAAGCATCGAGGTGGATCGGAAAGCAAAGCGTCCCAAGCGGCGGCATCATAAAGCCCTCCGACAACGCGATGAGGAAGCAAGGCCTTCTCAGGCGTTATTCAGTTGATCATTCGTGCTTTCGCATTCGATACTTAGGCGTCCTAGGTCTTTTCGTTTCTTGAATGTGTGCTCCCCGATAAAATCGAAATAGTTTCACTGGGTAATGCACCACCATGTGAATGGTTCAGCCCTTGAGTTTTTTTATAAGCGTCCACCGATACCCCACCACGGGTATGAGTAACTATGTGGACATGCATGACTTTGCTATTTTAACAGCAGCAACTGTCGGGCGTGTGCCGGAGCGGCAAATCTTAGTCCTAACGTCACATTTTTTGAGGTCTTTGAACCGGTACCCCGCAGTATGAGGTATGCGAGGTGCAATGAGTGCTTTTCGCATTGGGTACCGGTGGACGACAATAGACCTCGAAGTGTGATGTCACGCCTAACGTTGGGCCGTCCCATACCCGCATCATCCCAGTCCTCTACTTCGCAGCAACATTTGCATAAACGAGTTATAAACTAGAAAATACGAGAGGCTACCGGTACAGTAACGGTGACTTCACAGACGGGTCAACAAGAGTGTCGTCAAGGGACAAGTGTATCCATGTGTGTTCTGACTAGTGCAGCTGCATGCCCCGAAAATGACTCGGTTGATTGTTCATTTATTCACTGCTTTACCGATAATCGTTTATTATTTCTTGCAGCATCAGTGAAGACAAGTCTAAAGTCCCGGGTCGGTCAGCGTCACATAAACCGGAGCGGCCCTCTGTTCATGGAACTTGCTGCTGCATCAGCTAAAGATGCATCTTTGCGCTCTCGCACATTGAACGGATAATTTTATTGACTAAGCTATTAAGATTTCGATTCGGTGTAGACGATGACTAATGAACATTATATTCGAAGTATAGTTTTGATTTGATTGGCGATTTGGTGTACTGAACTTACCGATTATGTACAAGCAACGATCGATTAAATGCACATGATAACATCCTTCTCAATGTCTCTTTTATTCGAGCAATTCACGATCAAGTCATTAATGAGAAATATTCAGGTGAATTTCAGCGCGGTATTGCCCGTTATTTTTGCGCTCCTGTAGCACCATGCCTGCAAGTGCGGGGCGGGAAAGGAAGTTACTCAAGCCTGTAAATGTGGAAGTCGGACTGCAGGCTTGTTGACGATACAATGCTTGGGGCATGATAAAAGTTTCCCCTAGAACATAAATCTGCTGACGCTGTGACGTAAGCAGGATTAGATTACAGGAAGAACGCGGAGGGGGCATGAGCCAGGGTACTTTTTGTTCCATTGTGGCAGAGTGGAAGATTGGCGCAATGGTAATGGTGGGACCTAGAAAAATTTCTGATCCACTCGATGAGGACATAAATGATGCAGATGGACAAGATAAATGCGGAACACTTATATCAGGAATCACCGCCTCTCTACCTTGAAATTCTAGACGGGAGGATCAATATTTATGGATGGCTAAAGATTTCGAGGGTGAGACCCATGTTTCCTGCGGCACAGAGATATCGGGAGAGTGCACAGTAATATGCTATATCTAGAGGGTTAGGCGACACGATGAGTGCTACTTTCGCTGCAAAATGCGTGTCCGTCCTATCGCAAACCAAGCTCTGCTGAAGCGACCGCTTATCCCAAGATATTTAGAGGGTGTGAACTCCCAGC
Organism: Haemaphysalis longicornis; assembly: GCF_048455015.1. Lineage (NCBI taxonomy): Eukaryota > Metazoa > Arthropoda > Arachnida > Ixodida > Ixodidae > Haemaphysalis > Haemaphysalis longicornis. The sequence continues at coordinate 368,300,188 of NW_027526203.1, read as the reverse complement.
CGGACCTTATTTTAATTTTACTTGGACACCGGGCATATTTTGTAAGTCCAAGGGAAAGAGAGCCCTTTTTATCCAGAGTTGGGGTGGGGATCACCACGTTACGTCTTAAGAACTGTCTTCATAGGATAAGTACATCTCTGGGATATACATTTCACATTTCACCTTACCTTTGAACTCTGAACCATTTCCGCACATACATCTGGTCGCTGATTTACAGCCTCTCTGACTGAGAACGAAACGCCAGCATTCAAGACGCTGCAACGGCCGAGGATTTCAGAGTTCACCCCGGAAGAGTAGCGGGCACACTTTGAACCCAGAAGGACGTGATACGTGCGCCAGCCTGGCAGTCACTGATTTAGTGAGAAGGAGAATAAGCATGTTGATTTTCTTGAAGAAAAATTTTAGGGTGGCCTCCTCATTCCAGGAGTCCATTGGCATGGGCTGCGTCTTCTACCCTCACCACCAACTTAGGCTGAACTTCGGGGAAAGAGCTTACCAAGGCGCTGTCCCAAAATAGGAATGTTGGTTGCGTTTATTACATGACTGCACGGGTGTCATGCGAGCCTCCTGAAATTGTTCGAGCATATCTGGAAGACCCAGGGAAGTGCTAACATCGTGTATCAAGCTTCTGGATCAGGCAAGGAGAGGTTACTGTCATGGAGTAGGCGATGTGATTCCGGAGCATGTCTTTGTCATGAGACCGGCACTAAATACGAGACTGCCCTGCTGAACTCCTGTAGCTTAATTATAAAACCAGTAACAACGAAATAAAAAACATACCTACTGATCACAGCGAAAAGCATCATTCCAATATAACAAACGGCATTAGAGGCAGGATTCATCGCCAATTACAACCTTAAATTCAAAGCTTCATTTCGCCCAGGAGAATAACTCGCTAATACGTTACAGGCAGCCATAGATAAGCATCTCTGGATCCATACAGAAAACAAATTCTGCAGTGCGTGTTGTGGGAGGATGCTTCGTACCAATACTTGTGTGCTTCACCGCCATATTCCAACTTGTGTTGTGGTGCACCCTTTACAGGCAAGTTGGCGAGGGAGGCGAAAAAATTCTGCAGAGAGAGAGAGAGATACAACTTCTTTATTGAGCCTGCGTGGAACCGTTAGGTCACCTACTGACGCCGCCCTCCAGCCCCCTGTGGGGGGGTGGGTAGCAGCGATTTCGGCCGCTGGCGCTCGATGGCCGCAAGCGCGAGCTCGGCAGCCATCTTCTGGTATTCGTAAGTTCCGCTGGTCGCCGCGCGCTTCACACGCGGTGGTAGCGGGTCGTCCTCGTCTGCTAGTGGTGATTGGTGGCAACCCCACAGCATGTGCTGCATGGTCGCCCGAGCGCTACCGCACAGCGCACACGTGTCCGTTGGAAATAGTTCGGGGCACACGTGCTTGGCGAACACGGGCGTCCATATCGCTCGCGTTTGAAGCTGTCGCACGAGCACCCCTTCCCTTCTGGTAAGGTTCCGGTGTGGCGGCGGGTAGGCTCGTCTGCCCTCCCTGTACCATGCCAGCACGTCTCTGTAGGAGCTAAGTGGGGTTGTCTCCTCTTCGTCATCCCCGTCTTCATCCGTTTCTTGGTTGCCTTCCGCGTTCGATGGAGGGGGCGGACTCGCTGCGGCCGCAGCCGCCACCGGCGCCGCCGCCCCCATTGCGGGTGCGGCAGCGGTAGCAGCGGCCGCGCCGGCGGCACTGCCGTGACTTGTGAGCACGCGCGCCGCGCGGTCCGCCTCCTCGTTGCGGTTGGTCCCGGTCCCCACTGGTCCCACGTGTGCCGGGAACCATTTGAGGACCACCGGTAGCGTCCGTCGGGGCAGGGCCCCGCACACCCTGATCGCGCACTGTGACACCGAGTTTCTGGCGTAGTTCAGCACTGCACTTCGCGAGTCGCACAGCACTGTCGCGCACCGTGGGTCCACTAGGGCCAGCGCGATCGCCAGCTCCTCCGCTTTCGTTGAGTCCCGGGCTCTGACGCTGCCCGCCGAGCACAGCTTCCCGGAGGTCGCTGCAATCACGGCCACAGCGTACGTGCCCCGGCGGTTCGGATATTCCGCCGCGTCCACGTAGTATGCATTAGTGTCCGTCGCGTGCACGGCCGTTAGGGCTCTCGCTCTGGCCGCGCGGCGCTCCCGGTTCTCTTCCGGGTCCATGTGCTTCGGTAGCGGCGGTATCTGCATGAGGCCGAGCAGCCCGCGCGGCAGCGACCGCGCCGGCACCGGCAGCGGCCGTCGCGGCTCCTCTCCGCCGCCGCAATCGCCGCCGCCGCCGCCCCCGCCGCCCTCGCCGCTCCCGCCTTCATTTTCCCGCAGCGTTCCCGATCGGTAGCCTATTCTGCGGAGAATTGACCTACCGGTTCTAGTGAGTGTAAGCCGCGTGAGCTGTGCGGTGTTTTGCGCTTCCGCGATCTCGCTAAGGGTGTTATGTACCCCCAGTTCTAGGAGTCTCTCTGTGCTAGTGTGTGTATACAGGCCTAACGCCGTCTTGTATGCTTTGCGCAGCAGAGCGTCCAATTTCCCGCGCTCCGCCACCGTCCAGTTGTGAAAGGCAGCAACGTACGCCACGTGGCTCACGGCGAATGACTGGACCAGCTTAAGGAGGTTGGCCTCTCTCATGCCTCCGTGTCTGGACGCCACTTTCTTGATTAATCGCATCGCCGTCATGACCTTCAATTCGAGCTTGACAACGGTGAAGCCATTGTGCCCGTGAGCGTCGACGTGCAGTCCGAGGACACGAAGCGTCTTCACCCGCGGAATGGCCGTCCCGTCCCGTGTCTTTAAGTTGATGCCCGGCTTCTCTTCTTCTTCTCCTCTCTTGTGGCTTCTTCTTCTTCCCTTTGGTGTTAATATCAGCAGCTCCGACTTGGTCGGGGAGCACGTCAGGCCCGTGTCTTGTAGTTGGTCTTCGACTGCGTCTATGGCTTCCTGCAGGGACGCCTCAATCTCGCCGTCACTGCCGCCGGACACCCACAGCGTGATGTCATCTGCGTATATGGTGTGTCCGACCTTCGGGATGCCCTGGAGGCGCTGGGCAACCCCGATCATTACGATGTTGAACAGCGTCGGCGAAATCACGGCGCCCTGCGGCGTTCCCGTGCTTCCCAGACTCTTCTTCGGCAGCTCCATGTCTCCGGCCACGATCTTTGCGGTGCGGCCCGAGAGGAAGTCGCGAATGTAGGCGAACGACCTCTCCCCCATGTTGAGGCGCGAGACCTGGTCGAGGATGGCTGAGTGGCGGACGTTGTCAAACGCGCCTTTCAGGTCTAGGCCGAGCACCGCCCGGTTGTCCATGGAGCCGGCCGGTCGGTCGAGGACCTCGTGTTTGAGCAGCAACATCGCATCTTGAGTGCTGAGCTTGGCCCGGAAGCCCAGCATGGTGTCCGGGTACAAGCCTTCCTCTTCGAGGTATGCTTGCCACCTGTTTAGCAGGACGTGCTCCAGCACCTTCCCCACACAGGACGTCAGGGATATGGGCCGCAAGTTGTCTATGCTCGGTGCCTTACCCGGCTTCGGGATCAGGACCGTTTTGGCCTCCTTCCAGCTGGCTGGGAGCTTGCCGGTCCGCCAGCACTTGTTGTAGTACCCCGTCAGCGTCCTTATTGCCGCATCGCTCAGGTTACGCAGCGCTTTGTTGGAAACCCCGTCCGGCCCCGGGGCGGACTTGCTGTTTATCGTTTGGATGACTGCCCGAACCTCCCACTCCTCGATGTCGGCGTCGAGCTTGGCGTTAGCCTCGCCCGCGTAACTCGGGAGGGGGGTCGGCGGGGTGGACGGGAGGTACTTGCCGTCTATGCGCCGGCGGACCTCGGCTTCGCCGAGCTCCTGCTTCGCCTTGTGCATCGTCCGTGCGAGGATGTGGTGTTGGGTCCCTTTCGTTTTACTCTCGTCCAGAAGGTGCCGGAGCAAGTGCCAGGTCCTGCTCTTGTGGATTTGGCCGTCCGCTTCTTGACAGACCGCCTGCCACTGCTGTCGGCAGAGCACTGCGCTGTGCTTCTCGATTTGGATGTTTAATAGTGCAATGCGTTTGCGGAGTCTTCTGTTGTGACGTTGCCTCTGCCATCGGGCTTTCAGCGAGTTTCTCGCCTCCAGCAGGTGCGCTAGGCGGCTGTCTATCTGCGGGATCCCTTCGTCCGCCTCGATTTCCGTGGTGGCTGCCCGCGCGGCCGCGTTCAGGGCTCGCGTCCACTCTTCGATGTCGTCTTCCACCCGTCCAGTCAGGGCGTCCAGCTCCTCTCTGTACTTGTTCCAATCTGTGATTGCCTGCTTGCGGGGGGCCGGGGGTCGGCCGTGCAGCGGCACCGCAATCTCGAGGACGCAGTGGTCGCTGCCGAGCGTCTCGCCCGTGTTCCGCCAGCGGACTCCGGTGGTGGCTTTGTTGCAGAAAGCGAGGTCCGGGTTCGTGTCTCGCTGTACCGACGTGCCGTGTCGCGTGTGGGTGTTCGGGTCGTTGAGCAGGTGGTATTCCGCTTCGAGGGCTTCGTCGTGTAGGCTTCGGCCCTTGGCCGTGGTCTTCGGGTACCCCCACGCCGTGTGCGGCGCGTTGAAGTCCCCGCACACGAGCGCGGTGTCGTCCCCGGCCAGCTGTTTCGTTTTATGGATGAGTGTCCTGAACTTTTGCTGGAACTGTTTGGGATTACTGTAGACATTAATTATGTAGGTGCTTTCTTTCCTCTTGTGACCCGTCACGACTTCGATTGCCAGGTGCTCGATGGTGCTGTTCTGTAGTAAGCCGTGTTCTACGTAGGTGATCCCTTTCCTTACCAGGGTACACACTCCCTGCCCCGCACCTTTCCCGGCCGTTCTTGCGCTGGGCGGGCTGGCGTAGGAGCGGTATCCCGGCAGGCTCGGGGGGTCTTCTGTGTGTGTCTCCTGTACGAGTATAACGTCCGGTCTTCTGCCGACACTCTTTATGTATTGTTGTAAAGCTGCCTTCTTTGCGCGCAGGCCATTCGCATTCCATTGCCACACCACGAGCTCGCGCGCTAGCGTTGTTCCGGCCATGTTGGGCGAGTGGCTTCGGTTGTTTGTTGGTGTTGTTGTGGCGGCTGCTGTTGCGGCGGCTGTGGCTGTGGCTGTGGCTGCAGTGGCAGCTGCGGCTGCTGTTTTTGTTGGTGGGTGAGATCGGGAATTCTTGTCAGTAGTTGTTGCAGCAGGCGTTCGACGTTAGCCATGCGGGTGTTCATGTCCGCTGTTGTTGCTTCCACCTTTGCTATCCTTTGGTTGATCGCTTCTAGCTCCCTTTCCGTGTGGTTGACACGCTCGTCCAACCGTTGGTGGCGGCGCTCGAGCGCTTCTAGCATTGTTACCCGCCTTTTGGCTCTGGGGCTAGAGTTCTCTGCTTCCTTTTCTTCTTCCGTGGTTGTAAGTTCGCCGCTTCCGCTTGTCGCTGCTATTACTTCTCCCTCTCCTTCTTCTTCTTCCTCGGTGGATTCCGCTGTCTGCAGGCCTGCCGCGTATTCCGGCTCCGACTCCTCCTGCAGCTGCATCTGCTCTTCCTGCTCGTACGCGCGCCTCTGCGCCTGTCTACGCGCGACTTGCGGTAGTGCCTGTAACGGTGGCTGTTGCCGCTGTTGTTGGTGTAGTTGGTTGTTAAGGACCATGTCCAGCTTGGTGCTGAGCTCTTGTATCTGTCTGTCCCTCTGCGCTAGCTGCTCCTTGAGACGCGCAACCTCGCCGCGAAGCTCGATCGTCTCCGCCGTTGGTTGCTGTTGCTGCGCTTTTGGCTGCGGCGGCAGCGGTAGCGGCGGCGCCGCCACTGCCTTGGCCCACGCTACTCCTTCTCGTAGCTGACCGCTGCTGCTGCTCTTTCCGTGATTTCCCGCGCTGCCGGTTGATCTTTCCGCCGGAGCGCTGCCATCTGTTGCAGTTGTTGTTACCGTTGCCGCTCGGATTGACTGTTGCTGTTTCGCGCCTTTTTCGGGCGCGCGCTGCAGCTGCGGGAAGTCGGCCAGGCCTAATGTCGGCACACGCCGCTGTTGCTGCCTTTGTTCTTCCGCACGCCGGCGCTCCCACCGGCGTTGCTTTACCAAGTGGGGGGTCTTGTAGCGGTTACGGCATCCCGCCGCCCCGGTGGGGTGAGCCCCGCCGCACAATTTGCAGCGGGGTTTGCATTGCAGCTCGTGCGCGGGGCCCGGGTTGGGCACTCCGCACGCAAAGCATACTTTAGTGTTCGGGTAGGGGCACACGTCCGTGCGGTGTCCCAACCTGCCGCAGCAGTGACACACTTCGTAGTGCTGCTTATAGAGACTGCATTTGGTAATTAGAGCTGCGAACTTGATTGTACTGGGCACTGTGGTGCCCTCAAAGGCCACGATCACCGTGGTAGTACTACCTATTCTGTGCGCCTCTAGCGCCGTCGGGTTCTCTCCGCTGACTATGATTTCCTGTAACTCCTTCTCCGTGTACGCGGTCGGAATGTTCCTAATAACTCCCTTCACGGTGCCCTCGGGCGCCGGTACGTACGCGCACACCTCGTGCACCCTGCCCGCTATCTTGAGCGAGCTGATGCTCGAGTACTTCTGGGCCCTCTGCTCGTGCGGGGTGCTAATTACTATAATATTCTGTGCGTCGTTAGTGCAAATCGCGTCCTCCCTGGACTCCTGCAATGTAATTCCCGCCACCTCTAAAATGGCTTCCATGAGTAACGGTGCCGCCGTGCGAGCTACGTTCAGCCCGCCACGTGGCCGGAGTATAACCCTAAAATCGCCCTTCGGCAACTCACGCGGCATGCGCGCTGCCTTGGTTAACCTGACCGCGACCTGTTTCGCGAACCTCGCCTGATTCTTAGCGGGGGTTGCGGCGGGCGCGGGAACGGAAGCGTTAGCAGACGCGGAAACGGCAGAAGAGGGAACCGACTTACCGCCGGCCGTCTCCTCCCCGGTCGCTCGCCGCCGCATTCTCCGTCTTGCTTCTTGCCACCTGCCTTCGCCTCCCTCCTTCGGTGTTGGATCCACGCCGGTAACCGCTACCGACATCCGTCCTTGCGTGAAGTTAACTTCCATCGTCGATGCTTGCTGGTGATTGCCGTCTTCCTCGTACTCGGGAAACTGGATGGTGGTGGTGGTGGTGGTGGTTTCGATGTCGGTGTCCATGGTGGTCACCGCTCCCTCCAGGGTGGTCTCCGTCTTCGCCGCGGCGGCCGCCGTCGGCGCGCCCGGCCCGAAGTCGTGCTAAGCCTAGGTTAGGCTTAGCCGGACGACCACGTTGGCCGATCTGTCGATGCCGATAAATGGGTGAAAAATGATGCAACTTGCCGAAGATTGGTATCAGCCGATTCCCTGGGTCAAGCTGCGCAACCCTATACCAGAATCACTTCGATGTAATCGATTGGCCCGGCACAATTTGTCGAAATCATCGGAGCCGATGCGAAGTGCGTCCGATCCCTTCGGCGACCGCAGCGCCCTCCTCAAAAAATTCTGCAGAAATTCAGAGAATTATCTACTAATGCGTAAAATTCTTATGCCGCCCCTTGAGTGTGAGTTCTTTCCAGCCAAATTTTTGTTTTGTAGCGTAAGCTACACTGGCCGAGGTTGAGCAGTTCCGCGTGGACCTTGAAGGGCCATGCTGGGCAGCGCGAGGAGCATTGGGTTGGATTGAATCGGATCGGATTGGATTGGATTGGATTTGGATTAGATTAAATTGGATTGTATTGGATTGGATTGGAAATCCAATTTAATTGGAGTACGCGTGTGTAAAGAATTGGGTCTGCACATTCGCCGGTCTGCGCATTCCACAGGAGGGACGTCATAGCCGCGGCAGACGCACTGGCGCCGGCGCGTGCCCAGTGTGCACCTCCGTTGCGCAGTAGCCAAGTCTGACGCTGCGCCGGAGCCGCTTGGTAGCCGTTTCGCGTGGCTCGTGGAGAGCCGTGCTGCGCATGCGCGAGGAGTAGCGACTGGACTGGATTGGATTGGATTGGATTGGATTGGATTGCTGAACCTTAGCTCACGATACGTATATCCTGGTATAGCCGAGCTAAGCCACTGGTAATTTTTTTTCTCAATCCTGATCTAACAAATATCTCCAATTACGCTATTATAACGATTCCAGGTGAAACTTCCGCGAAATCTGCATTGTTGTGGAAATGTCATGCTGTGTACGTTTTGGCATTTTAAGTGCAATGCACTTCTCAAGCGACCCTGAACCTGCGTCCACCGGCGATGTCCGCGCACGTGGAGATGGGCGCGCGCAGCCTGGCCGCTGACATGGCACATACCCACGTGGGGGATTGGTCAGGAATCTCCTCGTCTACCTTGGCAACGGGGGGAGATGGGCGCGCGCTGCCTGGCCGCTGACATGGCACATACCCACGGGGGGGATTGGCCAAGAATCGGGCATGAGAAGGGCTAATGCACCTGCTTAAAGGAGTACTGACACGAAATTTCAAAGCTGAGATCTGCTCTAGCAATCAAGTACAACGACAACACAAATAGGTGTCTGTGAATAAATGCATCTTTCTTTCTTTGTAGTTGTGTGTGTGTGTGTGATCTCTCTTTCGCGAACATTACCGAACCGCGCAAATTCAACTCGTGCATTCGCATTTTCACATTCTTCCCCTCGGGGAAATGCGGGGAATTTTTTCCGTAATATTTTAATATTTTTCTTAATTTTTAGTTTTTCAAAATTTTGTCCGACCAATTATCTCCACTTACGTTACTACAGTGATTAAATTTGGAACTTTCGCGAAATCTGCATTATTGTAGAAATGCAGGACGTTACACGGTTCGCCATTTTCCGTAATTATTTTATATTTTTCTTATTTTTACAATTTTTTGAAATTTAGTTCGACCAATCATCTCCATTTACGCTATCATTTTATAACAATTACAGGTGGAACTTTCGCGAAATCTGCAATATTGTGGAAATGCAGGGCGTTACACGTTTCGCCATTTTCCGTAATTATTGTGTATTTTTCTTATTTTTGACCAATTATCTCTATTTACGATATTATAACGACTACAGGTGGAACTTTCGCGAAATTTGCATTATTTTGGAAATGCCATGTGGCTTACGTTTTGAAATTTTCCATAATTTTTATTTTCTTGGTATTTTTTTAGTTTTTCAAAATTTCTTTCGACCAGTTATCTCCATTTTCGTTATTCTAACGATTACATTTGCAACTTTCGCGAAATCTGCATTTTTCTGGAAATGCAGGGCGTTACACGCTCCCGGCTGGGGGGGTACTCGGCAAAGAAGGCTACGCATTAAAACGCAGCCAGCCTGGCCATTGAAATGGGGATGAGAAGGGCAAAGAATGCTTCCCATTAAAATAAAAGGAGACAGGTCACGAGAAGACAATTTAAAACTATTTAGCAATGCAGCTTGCAACCATAAGCATTAAGCACAAGAAAAAGAACGCCACAGCTGATAAAAAAGCAGGCATGTCTTCTGAACCAGAACAAATCTTGAAGCATTGTTGGACATGAGCAAAAACACCAGTGTATTCACTAATATTAAAGCGAAGCCTTCTTTATCTCAATTGTGATGGTGTCGGGGAAAAAACGCGCTGCAGGAAAGGCTACTTTACAAAAAAGATACCCACAAAGGGCTCACCACATAAACAATAGGCTGTATTTACAGGCATTACGAATTCCATGGAGTTTCATACAATCACAACTAGAGAAGAGCCTGGCGCTGCGATCTTCCGCCGCAGCGGACGTGATGAGTAGAAGTGGATCCGAATTGGCACTTCATGGCTTCGTGGAAGGTACTATGATTAGATCATCCAGCCCGTTTTGTTTTTGTCCTGGTTACGCATGAACGCTTTTGCCTATGCGTCGTGTTGGGAAGAAGCGTTAAAAAATTCGTGTCCCCTTGAACTGAATGTCGCACGCGCGCTGTCACTGCGGGGAATGGAAATGTTCTATAACCACAGTTGCGAATTGAGTGGGTTACCAAATCACTGCCGGCACGGCGAGTACGAAAACACAAATCACGGCGCTGTATGCGACTGATTCGCCTGCGCATTAGGAGTTTCGGCGCTGCTCATTCGGCACAGCAATGCGCTTTCGAAGCTGACGAAGATCGCGAACTGCTTGGGACAGCCACACTTTTCGTGCGAACGCCGGATCCTACGGCGTAGATCAGCCGGACCGGCGGCCGATAGCAACGCAGCTTGACGAATGTCGCCAATTCAGGTTGAAATAACTTCTCCAAAAGTAAACTGTTCCTTTCTGTTTTAGGAGCCCCAAAACTTTTCTTAATAATAAAAACTACAAGCGCTAAACATTTACAAATAGCTTTTAACCGCGTCTCACTGTAGTTGGCGGAAAACGACAAAAGTACTCCGCAAACCTCCTTTACTCCGCGTATGCTTTTTTAAACGCACTGGTTTATTTCATTCAACATCAGTTTTTAGGAACTAATAGGAACTAAATTTTTTCTGCACAGAGTAATTTGTAAATAGTGAACTGCGCGATAACGGCTGTTCTGATAAAAAAACACGAAATGCGTCGTCATAGGCACGTTTCGATCCTACGCAATCTGGTTCCACTACCACCCATTATTCCCATCGATTCGTAAGCGACGTCCCAGAGTTCGGGTTGACGATAGCGCCAGATTCCTCTCTAGCTATTATTGTATGAAAGTCTATGACGGTTCCCATAGTGGTAGACGAATGCAGTTGAGCGTCATATATGGTTGAACGATGATGATAATGAAATTATTCTCTAACAGGCACACAGATGGCACGTTGATCACGTCATACGTTTAACTAGTGGGAGGCCCAAATGAACGACAACGCTGAGCTAACCGAACCAGTTATTTACATGACCCAATCCCAAACTAATAGACACAAAATCATATTACATTTCGTTAGCTCAATGTTCTCCAAGATTTGTACGTTGGCTGATTGGATTGTGGATTCTGCATTTGTATTGGGAAAAAAGCTTCGCGTTTTAGCCATCTTTGTTCCAGAAAGGGGCGTCAGATTTTTCTTCCCAGACATCTGCAAAATTTGTCATAGCTTTTATAACTGCACTGCAAAGGTTTTTGGCTCCATGCACCGCTAAGTGAAGTTCAGTTTGCTCGAGTGTATAGCATTTTATGATTCAATTCTGCTGACTAAACCTCCAATTGTTGACCAAAATGGTTGCACAGGGAGGCTTCGATAGTCAGGTGTCACAAAATTTTCAATATGAACAGCTTCATTTTCTGCAATTAAACCACACGGACTGTAAATCTGGATGAAATGAACTAGTTCCTGGTTTCTGGCGATTTAAATAAGGTAAATTTTGTCTTCTCATTCTTTACCAGCGTTCCCGCAAGCCCATTCATCTTACTTCGTTCACTATGCAGTTGGACGACAAAGAACTCATCCTAACTAAATTTCTAAAGTCTTGACAACGCTGGGTGATCACTCCCTACAGAAATGAGAGAGATGAAGCATACATAGTACCGCTAAAGGTGCAACAACAACAACAACAACCGCTACCGAACGCATAAGGCAGGGTGGGTCGCGCACATCCCTCGTATGAAAACACTGCTGCATAAATACTCTTCCATCTTCCAGATTTCAAGTGCTTGTGACGCTACAAGCAACAGCTGAGTTTAAGAAAAGGCAAATTCGGATGAAAGCAGAACTGTTCACACAAAAGACAAGGAATACCTTAGTGGCCTAAGCGTCAGGGTTTATTTTAATGAAATCTTACTTGGTATAGCTTGTGGGAACGCGACTTTTGCGCGAGATGTCGGCGAGATAGATCTGCCTCTTTGCCGAAGGAGTGTCTTGTGGCCGGTGAGAGCCCGAGCGATGCAAGTGGTGGGAGGACGGCGTTCGAGAAGCAAGGCGGCAGGCACGGCCGCTCGACAGGACGCGCTTGGCGACCTCATTCCCTCGGAAGATCGGGCAAGAATGCGACAATGGCCGCCATCGGCGTCCGGCCAGGCACACGCGAGTGCGCTGACACGTCCCGGATCTGACTGCTACCGCTCTGAGTCGAACCTTTAGATTCTCTGAAATTTCCCGAACGAGGAAATATATCCTTGCTGTGAACCAGCTAGGCTGCAGGCTCTTTGAATCTTTATTGTGCAGTAATAGTTATCAACGAGTGAAAACACTTGTCGCTTCCTTTGTTCCGCCGAGCCACGGGCCACCACGGCTGGTTCGGTACAGCGCGCAGCCGCGGGGTGGGAGATAGCTTGCTAGCTGGGCGAAACGAGATGACAAAGGCTGGTGTCCCTCGTCGCCGGCTTTGGTACTACATGGGAAAGTACCTGCCCTACCTTACCACTATCTAAATACAACAAGCCTATCATTATGAAGGAATGGGAAGCATCCCTATTTACCATAATACTCGAAAAATTCCCCAAATTTGACCGCAACGTCATAACAAAACCAGCCAATATATGCACCATGGAACAAAAACCGTGCTTTCTTTATTATGATAGAATTTGACCGTTGTGTTGCCATCTAGACACAAGCAAAGACATAGGATAAATCGGTCAATACTGAGTCAATTAAACACACATATACGAACCTATAGAAAAAAAATTGAACAGGCCAAATAAATTTGAATTACGCCGAAAAATTCCTACCACAAAGCCCTCTGCACCATTGTCCACGGCAGCGAGGCCGTCACGGGGCTTGGAGGGGATTGAGGGTCCAACATTCCGGTGGAGGGACACGAGACTGTACATCAAGAGGCAGTTAACAAATGAGATGACCGTCACTTTCCACAGGAAGGCGGGTATCTGGATAAACTCGGTACCTTCGGGGGAGACAAGGGTAGAAGAGAAAGGTAAAAAAAAAAACATTGCTCTTGTTATTTCAAAAAGGTCGAAACCCGAATAAACGAAAGCGAGGTGCGCATTAAAGTAAATAAGCGCCTGTTTATCTGTTTACAACGGCTACTGCAACATAACAGCACGACTCGATTATCATGAGCCATTATCCTTACACTCAGCGCAAGGTACATCCCTTCCCATATCGTACACTCACAAGGCGGCAGTCCGTCCTCCTCCGACAGATACAGACTAACACATTATTCACTGAACATCTCACACATCGCTTTCTAAATTTACCCGGCACCCCTACTAGCACACAGCTCCTCAATAGGCAATAACTTTGCAGATGAATTGGCGAAAGAAGCCGCAAGAAACGGAGAAGTAACTTTTTCTCCAATAACAAAACCATACATTTCGAAACATTTATATACAAAGTTAAACCAGAAGTGGAATAAGGTGTGGAATAAAGATGGCAAAACAAGTTATACTTATAGTTAGATTAAGAACGTAAATCTTATTCCGGACCACTTTCCTATAAACTTCTACTTTTCCCAAGCCCTGACAGGGCATGGTAGATTCACGGTTTATTTTTCAAGATTCAGAATAACGCAGGCATCTACATGCAAGTGTAGCAAGGATATAGAGAACTTTCATCATTATCAAACGGAATGCCCACTTTTAATAAATGAAAGGAAAAGACTCGTTAAAAAACTAGGAGAGCACTTGGAGAACAGAAAACCGGAAATAATTAAGAAAGAGGAAACAAGAATAATTTTAGAAGAGATGGTTTTAAAAATTAACGAATTCATTCGACAAGCATAAGAATAGACCAAACATAACAGAACGCGAACATGATCAATCACGACAACATAAAAGATGGAATATGATACAGGGATGGAGCAGAAACGCCATGTTGGTGAGGCTTCCTCCGCCCACATCTCCAGTCATTCCCTTCTTACACAATAAAAACACAAGGAAACCAAGCAGAACACTAACAACAACACATAATCACAAACCATCAGGAGTAACAGATCATATCCCCGGTCAAGTCAAGTCACGAACAAATCATGAAGAACAGGATCAACAAGTCAAGATCAAAGAATCAAGTAAAGTTCAAGAACAAGAACAAACAAGACAAGACGTCTACTAAGGACCAAGTCGACAGTGAAGATCAATTTTTAGAACAAAGTGTTCTTAACGTTTAGGGTTTGTTATTTTTCTTTTAATACTTGTAAAAATTTCTGATCTTTCGTTTCAAACAATGAAATTTTCTTGGGAAAAAAAAAGCCCGCTGATAGTTTTGCCCCTTCCCGGGCGGTGGTCGATGGTAGATCTATCTCCTCTTCCCCATTACCCCATCCTTTTCCTGCCCCAACCACCTTTGTACCACTACCTCAACCCATATTTCTACCCCCTCCCCTTCCTTTTCTTTCCCTGCGATACATATGTGGTGCAGGCTGGGAACCTCTTTCCCCACTCACACTCACCTCACCTCACCCCTACTTGCTCGTTCAGCGGAGGTTTCCCAAACATATTCCACACAATATAGGCCTGTGATCAACGTCCAAAGTTGACCCGCATTCCGACTCCTACTCTGGCATCCTGGGAGGCAAGTCTGGCTGACCCCAGCGCTGCTACACAGCTCCCGCTGACGTCCAGAGCGGAGGAAGCCATGGCCACAGCTTCCCAAGACGGCGCCCTGGACTAAGGGTGCTTAGGAAAATAAAGTTTACTTCCTTCCTTCCTTACACTTTATGACAAGTTTCCCAGGCAGAATTCAACCGTATTTTTAGCAAGGTGATAAACACCTGAGGCAGAAATTTGCAATTGATTTTATTAGTACAATTAGTACAAAAGACAAGGTGTAGTATGATTAGGTAAAAATATAATGCACCCAACAACAGCTACGCAGTTAACAAAGAACAGCTAAACACCTTTATAAAACAATAATGGCGAACATTTTACGACTTTTCGACGCTTAAATTCACGCCTGTTATCATTCGATGGATTTACTCTCCGAACAAATATGGCCAGTAGGCTATTAGCTGCTTTCACTGCAAAGAGAATCCATAATTACGTCTGCGGGCGAATTGATGCAATTTTTTTTGCTTTTCTGAAATTTACCATATATAATTTCTAAACTAAATGGTGCCCACTAATCGTGTGACGTTGAAGAATTCACTGAGGATTATTTTTATCATGTGTATATTCTTGCAAGTAACCTTCGTAACACCTTGAAAAACAGCGCGAAAAAAACCGGACGTAGAGAGTTTACACAGACACGAGCATCCGGGTTTTTTGCGCTGTTTTTCAAGGTGTCATGCATACCCAACTAGCCCAAAGTCAAGCTTTATTGCGTTACATACGTAAAAACCCGCGTATAATACGAGGTTTTTTTCCAAATTTTACTATGTAAAATTTGTGCCTCGTATTATATGTGGATCCCAAAGTTTGGGTTCGGTTTCAGCGGAGGGTGCGCCGTCTTGCGGTGGCATTAGCTGGCTGCTGCTTCTCTGAAGCTCTCTCAGCCGGCGCCATTTTGATTGTTTTTACCACGCGAAGGATCGGCACGTTCACCGCGCAAGTCTATCACGATGTCGGGTGCACGAAGGCAGTATTCGGGTGCAATTCAAAGAAACGTTATTTTATGTGCCGAGACCATCAGGAACTGCGCCGCAGGACGGCAGTTCGGCGTTACCGAAAGCAGTGTTCGCGGGTGGAGAAAGCAACTGGTGCTTGACTGGATAAAATCTGTGTGGTGTGGGCGGCCTGGAGCACTGTTGGGGGTTCCCGTCAGTGCTCGTGTTGGACGCCTTTCGCTGCCACCTGGCTGATTCCGTGAAGAAGTTGTTGCGCGAACCCCGCACCGAACTCATTGTCATTCCAAGAGGAATGACATCCCAGCTGCAACCGCTAGACGTTTGCATCAACAAGCCTTTCAAAGACTGCATCAGGTCCTGCTACCAAGAGTGGATGAGGTCAGGAGACCCGCAAGTGACAGCTACCGGATGGCTGACGCGGGCTTCTCCAGCGGTGCTTTGTGGCTGGATCGCGGATGCGTGGGCCAGCATCCCAGAGGAGCTCATCAGTCGCTCTTTTAAGAAATGCGGCACCTCGAACACCCTTGATGGCACTGAGGACCACTTTCTGTGGGAAGCCATTTCCAACAAGGCGACTACAGGAGACAGCGGCAGCGAACCTGACGATGACTGAACGGACGTCGGGAGACAGTGCCAGCCAAAACTGACAATGACTGAACGGTAACTGCAGTGCAAATAAATGTTTTCTGTGCTCTTTACCTCGCATTATATGCGGATGAAAATTTTTTTTTTTTCTGATTTTGATGCCCCTGAATTACACCTCGTATTATCCGCGGGTTCGTATTATACGCGGGTTTTTACGGTAACCTTCGTACTTTTCCCCTTTTTTAGCCTTGCACTTCATTGCATCGAAAGAGCTATTGACATATGAAATTAACCCCTTCCCAGTGATATCTCTGCTGATGTCCACTTAGGTAATCAATGATATTAGACCGGAAACGCCAAAGCACCTAGAACAATGCCAGCTCTGCAGTCTGTTAGGCTTATTACCAAGGCATGTTTGAATAGCAATTTTTGTTGTGAAGTCAAATACAAAAGTGAATATGAGTGATTTTATTCGCGCATGTTTTAAACTTAAGTGAATGTTTTGCGATCGTCAACCTGAATTCGAAAATATACCTTTTCTCTGAGGTGTTTCAGTAATTGGTAAATAAAAACGGCCCAAAATATTTCTTGGAGGAAACTTGAGCATCTCAACTGCAAACATTTGAGTATTATTAAAGGTATATTTCTGCTGACAAACTTCAATTGACACACTTTCTCTAAAGCGAAAACCAATCAAAAATGTTGGTATCATAATATTAATTTCATTTATAGGAAGGAGACTTGGCATGTAATACGTTACCGCAAGGGACAAAGATTGATCCGCGCTTTTAAAACATCACCCGGTGCACTCTCAAATCCTCTTGGGCTGACAATGCAGCAATGTTATCTTAAACATTTGTGCCGTAAATATTCACGCATGCGCGCTTGTGCAAAAATCTGATATTTGGATCTGTTCAGGACATCTAATAACTAATATTTCTTGCCTAACATTCCATGTCTAATGTTTCAGGCCCACAAGGCTTAAAACTCAGGCCAATGTGTAACCGCATTTTTCCCCTTTGGAGAGTTATGTATCGTTTGCGTCCTAAAGGCTGATACGCTAGGAAGCAGTAGATCAGGGGTTGCGACTGAGATCTTGATACACAATCCGGGACACGCGGCTCATGCTACAACTGTGGCGGACAGCTTGACCACGGGATTTCGTTTCACGCGCCTCTGTAATACACATTGCGCCATCTCTCGGCAGGTGGCCGCGCCATTCTAATAACTGGATAGGAGTGAAGTAGAGTGAACGTTTGAACATCCTCACTCATCACAACCGCCAGCTATTCCATTGCTCTCAGGGATTGTACGAAAGCGACCTCTATCGGTTTATCGTGGCCAGGTGGCATTAGTATGGATAAATTGCGCGAGTTCATAGTAGAGTTTTGGAATTTTCAACAGCGTCTATGATCATTCCCCGCGAAATCGGCAGGTTTTTTTTTTGTTTTTGTTTCTGTTTTCTTTCGGTGATATATTGTGTCGGTATGAATGGAGAAATCAGATTGCTCTCCGGGTTTAACTAAGTTAATTTTGTACGCGTCCCAATAAATTTCCTTGGCAGCTTTTGAGTAAAAGGTTGCTCGACACTCAAAACAGAAAGCGCGTAGTGCCCTCTCTCGGCCACAAGCTGGTGGAACTGTACGCAAGGCTGGCTAAATGGGAATGAGGGGGAGGGGGGGTCGTTGGGGCACGGTTCTCTGAAAATAATTTTGGGTTCAAACACAGAGGTTTGGGTTGGAGGTGAGGTCGAGGGTACTTACTCTGCCTATTACCCTATAACGACTACTAATTATTTTTCGATCGGAATCAATGTGGGCCTTACGCGCATCCGACGTCTCCTCTCAGTTAACACACGGGGTACCTTTGTTTTAGTGCGTTATAAAAACGTAGCACTCATTAGTCTTACGAAAAACTTGCCCCTAGCTGATAATGAACAGGAAAGTTTTTTTGGCCGTTGATTGCTAGTCTTAATCCTTCACTTTTCAGTCAGTTTAGTATGACTCCTATACTCAATAGCTTTGGGTCACAGTGCTTCATGTCCTTAATTGAACTTCTTCCGTGGACGCCGTTATCAATTTATCAGCACACGTAGTCGCTACAGGGTGCATTCAATGGACAAAGGAAAGTTAAAATCATGACAATATACTGCCCCCCTTACTAGAGGAACCTCAACTGAAACCCCCGAGGAACTTAGCAATGGGATACTTTGGGTTTGGCACCGTTGGCTAAAAAATTCGTCGCCACGCAGACAAAAGTCTTTCATATAATTTGATTGTAATTTAAGCCCTGAATAGGGAGCCGGACGCTGGTCCTTGCACTGGCGGCATCCTTACGCCACACTGTCGTTTCGTAATCGAAACAGCAATATTTACGGCGTCTGTGATACGGAACGTAAGCGTTATCATGCGTACGCAGAGCAATATTTCGCACATACTAGATGGATCGCTTCTTGATCACAGTGGAATTTTTCGCGAGGTGTACTGCGGCCGCTAAAGTCGGATGTGTTACATGTGAAGGCTAAATAGAGTGTTTGCTCATGCTGAGCTACAAATGTGGTGAAAAGGGTATTGAGTTAAAAATATGGGATCTCTTTCTCCCGTGTTACCATGAGGATTGTCTTTCTGCCTTTCAGAAATTTGAACACATAGCTTTACAAACGTTCCCCGCAGTTTTCTTTGCGGGATTACGCAGGCTTCGCGAAATACGCCGAATTAGCGAGAGGCGCCGTGAAAAGCCTTCGACGTCCAACGCTAAGTCGACGTCCAACGACTCTGATATACGCTGTGCTGGGCTCGTGGATGACGTCTTGCTTGAGCCGGATCAGACAATCCCACGCGATCTCAAATGTTTTAAAGCAAAGCTCTGTTACTTTCCTCCTGCGGTTTAGCGGAGGATGCGCAAGTTAACCTTTTGACCGCAGGCACACCCCCGGCGACACACCACTCGAAGCGCATCGCGTGATTCGCCGGGTCCGCTGTCGGCGCTGCGCACAAGGCCCCGTTTTCAGTAATTCTGCTCACGTAGCTGCGGCGGCCGCGCCGGGAGCGGCCGCTCAGCCGATCGGCAGCCGACCAAACCCGCAGCCTCTCACGCATGCGCCGCTGGGTCGTGTCGGGCTATGTGACTCATCTTGCGCAGTGTTCGCCGTGAAAGAGGAACGCCGCGTCCCTCTTTCTAATAAGTTATCTGGAACTATGTTATCTTTCTAACACCGTGTCTGCAAGTCCGGGGTGACAAAGCGGATATTGTCAAGCTCACAGATGTGGCGCTAGGCCTGTGTGCTAGCTAATCGAAGGCTTGTCGGCGGTGCAGTGACTCGGTATGTTCATGAAGAGGTGCTGCGTATAACCTACAATAAGAGTTACATCTGTGTTAGTCGCTAACCATATTCTCAATTACGTGCCCGTAAAACACGTCTGAGTCGTGGAATCCAACACTGCCTCATGGGGCCGCCGCTGCAAAACACTCGATGTCGCAGTCATGATGAACAGTTCCTTTCGAATGTCATTTAGTCTGCCTTGAAGCACTCCGGTTCTCCGTAGATAAATTTAGAGTCTCGGCCAAGGTTTCATAGCTTCACATTAGTGCGGCATTCCATCCCCACACGTTTTGGGTTCACATACACGCTTGGGCCTCTTATGTCGATACCGCGGATGTGACAAGCCCAGAATGCTGCAGCTTACGGTCTGGTGGTATAGGGATGGGGGGTGTAGGGGTGCTGATGATGATATTGATGGGGATGTGTTGTTGCTGCTGCTGCTGATGCTGACGGTGGTAGTGGTATGATTATGATTGTGGTATGATGATGATGGTGATGATGATTTGGTTGTTGTTGATGATGCACCTCTACTGAAAGCAGCGCCATCGGTCAGGCGGCGGCGGCGCGATGCACAATAAATCAGTGGAAGCGACAACTGAAAAAAATTCCCAGGGGCACTTAATTCCGCTTGCTTGCTCTGAAGGCGAAAGCTTGGCGATACCTATTAACAACCTCTCCCCTGCTACATCATATTTGCCTCCCTTTATTCTCTTTCGTTTCTTTGTCTTTTGGCGGGAATTACTTCGACCGGCTTCTTTTCTGGTGCATCGTGTGTGCCTGTCTTTTTTCACTTTGGTTTCTCTGTCTAAAGGCGCGAATTCTGCCAGCAAGCAGAATGGCACACACCACAGCTCCCCTACAATCAGAGTTCTACACGGCTGGTATGCACCCGCTCTATTCCCGTACCATCACGTTCAGGTTTCACGCGGCACGCATTATTCCACAACTTTTACGCTTCCAATTAACATTTCTGTGAATTTTGTGAAGCGGGCACATCAGCTCCTCAAAACTCTCCATTTCTGGCCAGTATCCCAAGTGTGTATGTGCTCGAAGAAAGTCCCATCGGATCACGCGTGTGTATTTTGTTTTGTATATTGTTAACCACTTACTTCGGCGGCCATTTTGTCTACCGGACTACAACAAGAATAGCTCCGTATCCATAATAGCTCCGCATCCAGTCTAGTTGCTCTCTCGGTAGTACGCCGAACGTTTTTTACTATTTATTCTAGTGCGTTCTTATCCATGTGGCGCAAATTATGCAGGTTGCCTGGGTATTTTAAGACGCGCCTTGTGACCCAGGTGACTTACCCACTGCTGTACACCATCGCCACACAACTTAAAAAACGTGTTTCGAGGTATACTTTATTCTGCTTACGAACTATGAATACCACGTCATTATGCCTTCCTCCGTTCATTGCTACAACGCGTGTGTGGCATGCTAAATCCATGTAGCTGCCCCAATAGAGATCCGTAGCTTCTCAGTACGCAGCTTAGAATAGTCGTCGGATAGGTGTCGCACTCAATCCAGGGTAAATTATGATGATCGCTGCCGTCAGTGGTAGGAACGGCAATCGAACCCAGGGAAGTGCGGTGAGAGCTAAGTCAGTTAACAACTACTCAACGCCTACGCTGCATGAAACACGGCTTTCGAGGTACATCTAAATCTGCTACCTGCTTTGAATGCGAAAGCCTTTTAGCTTTCCGTAGTGATACTTCCCTGGTATACATCGCGTGCGTGTATTGCTAGTTTCATGATACTACCAAGTAACATACCGACTCAATGGGATTAGCCAACGACAGGGGGAAATTCCCTCCGCTTGATATATTCCTTGTTGGCTGCGGCGTCAACATATCCCCCCCCTCCCCCCCATAGCGTGTTTCCAAACGCTTCGCTGCACAGAGCACCCACGTGACAGGCGTTGTGTCACTGCGCGCGCTATTCTTTTGAGCGCCTGCTAAAACGAGTCCACCATTAGGGCTCTGTGGCCTCGATGTTGAATACTGAGTACTGGCCCTGACGGCTCGGGGTTCAAGCCCCAGCAGGTCTATCTCTTACGTTTTTTATTGCTTAGTTTTTTTTTTATTTAATTTTTTTCTAAACACAAATCTACCTGTTTTTTTTTTTTGTTATAATAATGATTTGGTATGTTTTGGGTCGCTTTAGCTTTGGGGTGCAGGCAATGATGACGTTTAATTACCGTTCTGCATCGCATGAACACGCATGTCACGAGGGAGCTCTGTGCAGCGTCGCGTTTGGAAATACCCCCCCCCCCCCCACACACACACACACGCACACAACTTTCATACCCACTAAGCCGAATGGCCAGCTAAGATTACGGCTGTCTTAAGCTACTAAAATCCTCCAGTAATTTTTTACTCTTTTATAAAAGTGTTCCATTCAAATAGCCTACGAAGCGTCTGCTCCTGGCCATGGAACGATATATTTAATTTCTCACCAGCGTTCCTTACTCGTCTCCACGTTGTGTCATCAGTTAGCTTGGAAACCACTATTTACACCCTCAGCAGGCTGCCAAAACAAATTTACTCACCTGGAAAATCTTAAGGCTGCAGTGGCTCTTCGGCCGAAACACTTGGAAAATATCTCTGAAAAACAGATAACTGAATCCCTTCGTAAACGCCCATTCCCTCGTCAAGGAGTCTCCACCCTGACCTCACTTGCCCATTAAAGATGTTTCTCTCTCTCTCTCCATCATAACCTGGGACAATCTCAAGCCACGACAACCCCACAACGTCCCACCGGCTCTGGCTCTCTGGCACCGCTCGTCTATCCCAGACTGAACGGCCACCCATACCGCCCAGCGTAACTCCCGTCCCGTCTGCGCTGTCCGCATCAACGACCTCCGTAACCCGTGAAGTCGACGTTTACTCCGACCCAAGCATCGCTGATGCACTTATTGGCATCACATGCGCTTCACTTGATCTCCCCTCCTCCCAAGGCAAAAGATATCCCTCAATATACCATGTGTCACCATCCTCGCAGCGGACGTCCATGGAATCATTCAAAAAATAGACTTTCTCGTGTTCGACATCCCTTCCCAGACATGCATCCTGACTCACTCCTTCGAATTCTATAGATTCTAAAAAAGCCACGTCGTCCAATGCCATCCTTAATGAGGTCGCCTTCATCTTGAAATCTAGTGTCATTTATCTTTGCATTGACGGGTCCCAATTTTTTTCTCCACTTTCTTTCTTTCTTTCCAAATTCTTTATCTGTTTCAATGACCTACCTCATCCTCCAATTTGCTTTCCGAGGTTTTCTTGACTGCCATCTCTTATTTCTGTCTTATTTTAAACGAGCCCCTCATTTCCCATTCTGATTCGCTATATATAAAAAACACCTGAACATAAATACCCCAGAAAGTGGAGGCTGAAGTAGCCCCGCCGGTAGCGTAGTGGTTATCGCACCAGACCGGTATTCTGGAGGTCGTGGGTTCGGATCCCACCTGGCGGGCATTTTTTCTCCACTCTCTTATTTTCCAAATTCTTTATCTTAACCAACTACATCCTCCCCTTTGCTTTCCGAGGTTTTCTTGACTGCCAATTCTTATTTCTGTCTTATTTCAACGAGCCCCTCATTTCCTATTCTGATTCGCTACATGCATAGCGAGGGCCTCTGTTCTGGCAGTCTTGGTGCCATAGGGAGCTTAAGAGGGTTCAACGCTGGTCGACCACTCTCGACATGTCGTAGACGCTCGAGTCACGGCCCGGGGGTTAAAAAGAAGGTCCCCTTCACCCCGAGTAGTCCGAGTGGCGCTGGCTACCACCCCCAAGCGCAGGAAACAAAAACACCTGAACATAAATACCCCAGAAAGTGGAGGCTGAAGTAGCCCCGCCGGTAGCGTAGTGGTTTTCGCACCAGACCGGTATTCTGGAGGTCGTGGGTTCGGATCCCACCTGGCGGGCATTTTTTCTCCACTCTCTTATTTTCCAAATTCTTTATCTTGACCAACTACATCCTCCCCTTTGCTTTCCGAGGTTTTCTTGACTGCCAATTCTTATTTCTGTCTTATTTCAACGAGCCCCTCATTTCCTATTCTGATTCGCTATATATATATATATATATATATATATATATATATATATATATATATATATATATATATATATATACGATAGAGAAGTCAAACTGAAAAACATAACAACATTTATTCTAACGTTTCGACCGGGGGCCGGTCTTTTTCAAATATATATATATATATATATCGCTCTGTCTCTCTCTCTCTCTCTCTTTTATAAGAATAGCTCTAGGACACAGTTCTTCACCTCCTTGAATGAAACTGTGCCTTGGCGATTGTTGTCGACTCATCACGAACATGCATAGGTTATATCGTCTACCATATCTCTTGAATGCCCGAAATAAAGTTATCATCAAAGCACCATAAAACGCCCTTGCCGGACGAACCTTAACTGAATGCCTCGAGGTAGTTAGCAATGCGACACTTGGGAGAAAAGGCAGTGTTGGCGAAAAGAATTTATAAGCCGCTGTGCCCGAAGTAGAAAGTTTTATTTCACTTTTTTCTCTTTCTGCCCCGTCACTTCATAACCGCATCCTGATTGTTTACAGCTCTAGCGGCTACGTTGAGCGGTCGCTGGCGGCCAAGCTTCATGCGGTGGAAGCGCAGGGGTGTCCACTGCGACTTCACTGGCTGCCATCGCACGTGAACATCACGGGCAACGAGGTTGCAGACGCCTTGGCCAAAGGTGCTGCTCGCCAGGCAGGGGTTCCAGCCTCCCGGGATGTGGTGTCATTTGACGCTGCAAGGACTATCCTGGCACGAGTGGTGGAGGCCAAGCATCCAGATGCCCGAGTAGTTAGTGGCCAGGCCCCACGGGTCTTGCCCGGACGCATTAGCAGAGACGCCCGGTCGCTCCTTCTTCGCCTGCGGCTCAATTGCTGCAACGTGGGAGCGCGCTTGCACCACCAAGGCCGCCGAGCATCCCCCACCTGCGCCGACTGCCCAGAGCCCGAGACGCTAGAGCACTTGCTGTGCTCTTGCCCGCAGCACGACACCGCAAGGACACAACTCCGGGCCGAACTCCAGCGACTCGGTGCCCCAAGCCACAAGCTAGAAGACTTCCTGTTCCCCACGGGACCGGACGCCATCCGACGGGAGGTCTTCCAGCACCTAGTCAACTTCCTGGTTACAACAGGACTAGCACTGCGTTTGTAGCCATCGAGTCATGGACTAAACGAACGCGATATAGACTATCTCCCACTCTCCTAACGCTCTTCTCTTCCCCCTTCTCTCTTCCTATCCTTTGAAGCCCCAACCCCCTTCCCTGGACTGGGTCGTATGAGGGTGAACTCCCCGTTGAGTTCAACAATATCCCCAGGCCTTTTCTCTTCCCTCCTTTGTTAATAAATCACCACCACCACCACCCCCTCCAGCGGTAAGTATGGCTCTGACCTACGCTGTACTAGGCTCGTCCACAAAGTCTTGTTCGAGCTGGTTCAGACGGCCCCACATTCTGAAGCGCTCCCGAGATCCAGTGAGGGCATAGGTAAGGTAATCTGCCTTTACGTCATACCACCTATATTCTGAAGTGCCAGTCAATGTTTAACATCTGTGTCCATGTTCTGTGGATCTGGGCGGTTGCATCTGTGCGGTGTGGTAGGTTCCCGTTCATTAGAAAAGCTTTATTGCTGGTGCACCAGATGGAGGCAGATCATTTTGAAGGTTCGGCATTGAGAGGTGGAAAATTTCTGAAATTATTTCAGTTGTCTCAAGGATTAACTGGTTCTCCTGAGAAATGGTACACATTACGCTGTTGTTTAGCTGGTTGTTCTGCCTTTCTCTTTTCCTGGTATGTCAACCTTTTGTTTACTGTGCTTAGTTAACCACATCTCTTTTTTTTTCTAGAAAATCCTCCGCGCGTCCATTGCACGTTTGTGGGCCCGGTGACTAGCCAAATTTTTTTATCTACTTTATTAGAAGCCTGTTTTTTGGTTATGCTCTGCGCTCAAGGAAAATAAGCATCTCGTGTCACGGTCCGGGAAGTTTCCTGAACCCCTGCGTGTTGTTTGCCTGTTATCGCCAATACCTGTTGGCCCAAGACGCCTCCGATCACGGGCGGCACACGTCTCCCAGCTTGAACACCTGGGGAACAGGAATACGAGGCGTTCATTGCGGACTCCACAAGAAATGGAGGTGGTTCCCTCTTCACGGTAATCCATATTAACATCTGAGGTTTCATTGGAGAAGTAGTTTCTGCCAGTCTCGCTTACCTAAACTTTAGCTGACTTCTTTTTGTTGCGTTGTCCCCACAATAAATATTTACTCGTATATGACATATCTAACGACCCCTCTCTTGTGGCACTTCTGCCAAAAAGTTGAATCACTTGAACATGCATTACTTCATTTTTTCCAGCCGGTTCTCTAATCCTCGAAGACGCCTGCTGGAGACTCCCTTGCGATGTCTAGGGTGGTCACCGACTCTTCGTGTGCTTTTGCATTTTGTGAGCATGTATAAAGCTGGGTCGCTGTCTAAAGTGCCTGTCACGCCGTGTACTCCTTAATTTCAGAGACGTCTTGTATGCCGTACAGGAGCGATTCAGATAAAGTTGACTTTACTGCAAAGCAGTATACCTCTACCCTCCAAGGGTTCTTTCGCGTCCGTTGCCGTCAACAGGCAACTCCCGCAAACAAATAAAAGAAATCACTGCCACCGCCACGAATCGAACCTGGTCCCGAATAGAGTAACTGAGCAACAGCCCGTCGTCTCACCGACTAAGCTACGCCCACACCAGGAGACAAAGAGGCAGACGGTGCACTCAACGAGCACAGCGGCGGGTCTACAACGCACGCTCATTCAGAGCCCTCGTGTGAAGTTCACGACATAGATCAACAAAGGTTTGGAAGGAATAATGCAAGACCGCCTCCAACAGGGCGCCAACGTAGTTCAGACATATGCAAAAGGTTGCGGACTAACCTGCCCCCCCCCCCCCCCAAATCCGAGCTCTTACTGGTGCAAAAGAGGTGACGCCACACAGCCATGGACATAAGGATGTCACTGGACGGACATAGTATCCTTCCTTCTTCAGCAATTATGATATTGGGCATAACCTATCAAGAAAATTGCAAAAGCAACCAGCTAATCCAAAAACTAGAAGCAACCACAGCGGATATTGCAACGATGCTCCGAAGGATTGCGAATCAGAACCACGGCATGAAAGATCAAGACATTTTACGTTTGGTCGAAGCGTTCATTGTTTCTCGAATCACCTATGTCGTCCCCTACACCATCTTTGAGGTGCTAGAAAAGCAAAAGATAAGCACAATTATCCGCAAAGCGTACAAACAAGCCCTAGCTTTGCCCACAAGTACACAAAAACTCGACTGCAAGCACTTGGACTACATAACATTGTAGAAGTACAGACTGAAGCCCACCTCACCGCGCAGAGAACACGGCTACCCATTACCACCCCCCCCCCCCCACCCCGGACGCCACGTACTCCAACGCCTAGACTACGCACTTCCACAAACCATCGAAACGACGTCGGACATCCCACTGGACATTCGGCCAATGCTGTGAGTACCCCATTTTCCACGAAACATGAACCCTCAGCACCAGGAAGGTAGAAGACGAGCCAGAGTCCAAGCCCTCAAAAAACTATACGGAGAATCTACCACCACCGTGTACACGGATTCAGCGGACTACGCCCGCGCGAACACCAGAACTGCAGTTATCGCAGCCCCCACTGCCCTCATAACGTGCATAAGTGTAAAGCAGTGCATAACCTTTAAGCGGAAGAGACAGCGATCTCAACAGCCATTGCGCAGACTCACGCCATCATCACTTACTCCCAAGCAGCTTGTCGTACGCACATGGTGGGAAGAATTTCCAAACAAGCAATGCAGGTTCTAGCCCATAACCGCCCCCCCCACCCCCCACCCCCCCCAAAAAAAATAAAACACCCATGAATAATTTGGGCACGTTCCAATTTTTTACTCCGCGGCAATCAAGCAGCCCATGCGTTCGTGCGAGGTTTATAAAACCGGGCACCATTGCAGGATGACGACCGGGCAGATCACCCTCTCACTACTTTAAGCGACACAACGCAACACTACAAGCTATCCCGATGCACTTACCCGCCAGGAGCTGACTCGCTGTCCAAAGAACAAGAAGTGACCTTCCGCAGTCTACAAACAAACACGTTCCCACACCCCACGAGACGAGACTACATGCATTCACCCCACACCCTATAACTTCTGTGCGACTACTGCGACCAACGTGCTACTCTACATCATATGGACTGAGAGTGCCAGAATAACCCAGAACTGAAACTAATTCCCACTCCTTACGAGCTGTGGGAGAGTGAACTGCCAGCTCTGACCCGAATAGGCAGTAACGGCTGACCGAAAGGCCGGTGAATGCGGGTAGAACCAATGGAGTCCTGGACTAAGGACCTTGCCGACCTAGCAGCTTTCAGTCGAATAAAGTCGAATAAAGATGTTCCTCACCCTCCACCTCCTCGTGTAAGGTGCAAACCGCATAATGTATCATAACGGCGTTTAGGTGGTTTGGATTAGCAGTGAACTGAACAGCGTATGGAGACGGGAGGACGGATTAGGCCGCTCCTTGGCGGCAACGCATGAAACAATACTGAGGGGGAGGCAGTGAGAGAGATGACGCGATAGCCGCCCGTGCCGCCCTCCTTCTCACACTTCCCCAGACGCTCCTCTCCGCCTTCTGCCGTCATTGCTGCGTTCGGTACGTCGCATGGGAATAGTTGTGGGTGCCGTTTAAAGCTTTGCAGTCAACCACCTTCACAACTTAGATTGGAGCCAATTTTTTTTATTCAACATTTCCCCACCTTTGCTCTCCTCTCTTTTTTTTTTCTTTACCATACTCACTAATTCCTTTTTTTTTCTGCTCCCGTATACTTTCGTCTTATCTAATTGGTTTCTACGACTGGAACAAATTATTCTCGGCCAATCCCTCCGAGGGGATGTGCGCCTTTTTCTACGGGCCAGCACCACTTCCAGCGAGTGAAGCAAAGCATCATCATCGTCCCTCACTTGGTCACATGGCTCCGGCGGCGCGTGGCATCTTGTGCGATTGCGCGGCGTCGGCGTGGCAGAACGTGGTTCTAGCAGCGCCTCCGGGATACCTTTTTTCTTAATTTACTTTCAGCATTCCGTGGCCCACTCCTCGCGTGCCTTCCTCGCAAGCAGCGCGTCGGCTGAGCAGCGCCGTTCGCAAGGTGCCCAGTATAGGCCTAGCAAGGACTACGCCATCCGTGGGACCCTGGCGGCCTACCCGAGCCCCCGCCTATGCCCCCACCGGGCATTTACAAGAGCCGCGGCGGGTAGTGGAGCGGCAGATACCAACGCAAGCGGCGACGCCAACCGGTAAGTATATGCTGAAAAAGGGACAGGTCATAGTTGTTTCTTGTAACCTGAATCGTACCCCTTACAAGCATATGTTTGAGTTATGTACATCCAAAAGCCGTCGCGGAACTTTAAATGTTCGATTTTTTTTTTGTGTGGGGCCAGAAAATTGTGCTACGATTACACTTCTTTGCAATTCGAATTTAGAGCGCAAATGATGCGGTGTTTTTTGACTGCGGCTTTTGTTTTTATGAGGGGTGATGATGAGGCATGATGAGGTGTTTTTTGATCGCGAATGTAAATGTATTGACATCAACCCGGGACCAAAGGCAACCACAGCTAAAATTGGAACGGGCTTTCGAGTTACTCGCTCCTGGAACGTCGCATTGATCTGACGAGTTCGTAATTTGTAATTTGTGAAAGTGATAGCTTGCGTTTGTCTCGTGCTCCGGTCGTGTGTGTCGCCTCGGTAAGCTGCTCGTAGCAGTACAGCTTCTTTGGCCTGCTCCATCCTTGTACCTTTAATGAAAGAAAATAAATTTGCTTCGTCTTGAACCGAATTGGTTGTCATTCCTGCTCTGCACGCTTCAACAGAGGAGCTCGGCGAATTATTTTAAGAGGAACTCACGTGCCAGCGTTACCACAACTGCGAACCTTTCCCAGGCTCCTTCGGCAGCGCGTGCTTTTCTCGTGACCGTAGTTGCAACCTTGGTGAGGGGGGCCCCAACCTTTGCACGTGAAGCGGTGTGTTGACTTGCCCGCTACTCTCCCTAGATTTCCTCCTCGCAGCCTGCCCGCCATTTTATACATTCAGTGCTACGCTACGCTTCGCGCTCGCTCTGAGCCGTTCGCTCGGTCACGTGACGGCCACGCCACTACCAAGCACGCGATCGAGCCCTTAAAGGAGCACTGGCACGAAAATTTTGTTATACTTTTATTGCTTTTATCGATGCTTAATGGCCTGGCGAACCTGAAACAGCACTTCAAATACATCAGCGCGCGATAGTTAATTACATTGAACGGCCTGGAAATCGTTTGTTTCAAATTCCCGCGCTTTCATCCCGAACGGCGCATATGACAGACTCCCTGCCTGTCCTCACCGCTTTGTGCGAACGTCACCGGCGCCCGCTTGAGAGGGTGTTGCGCCCGCTCGCCGCTCATGGGGCCGCGCGCATGAAGTGACGTCACGAGCTTTTGACGAGCGCTGCCGCGTCACTTCTTTTGGCTCTCACTGGATGATGTCACGCTGATGTCCATTTGCTGAGTGCCGCTCCGCGCGCTGCTCCGTCGGCGCGATAAATGAGATCCAATTAAACCATGTTCTTCGCGTCGCAGGCCGCTCATATTTCAGCCAGGGTATTCTGTTGAGTGAAGCAAGCGAACTGTGCAATAATACTAACTCCGAAAATTGGTGTCAGTGCTCCTTTAAGAGATCAATATAAAATATAAAATAACGCCAAGAAGTGTTGTTTCCACCTACAGGCAGAGCGGTAGGTTTCGTCACAGCCACCTGCGAGCTGCGTTCGTTAGGCGCTTACTTGGTGGAGGGGGGAGGGGGAGGTAAATGCCGTCGTCTTGTTTAGACGGAACCGTCATTTGTATTTAAATAATTTTGACCGGGCCCTTACTAATTACACTTTTCCAGAGATGTTTAGAGTGCCAAATCTTGGCGACTAGAAACGCCTTAGCATCACTTGTTGGTGTTTCACTATCAACACCATTTTAAAGACGCACAAGGGAGAAAAGTATTTGATGGGGTAAATAAGAATAAGTTGATGGACGAACAACGTAGTCAGACACTGGCTAGTAGGAATCGTTAAATGGAATATTTGGAATTGGAATATTTGGATTAGAATTGTTAAGAACTGTTGATTAACGGGCGGCGTAGTAATGAAGGAGGGATATGGATGCAAACCGTATCGGGTTGGCTTGTTTCGCTCGCGAAGAGGCTTAACACTGCGCCTGATGTCTTTTTGTGGCCGCTGCCGTTTGTGGGAGGTGGGGTCACCTCAGTGAACACCATCTTATGTTTTTTTTTTTTTTTTCTGCCTCTAGTCGCCACATACCGCCTGCGTGGACCAGTTCCTGTGAATCCTCGGCGAACGCCTTCAGGCGGAACTGGCAGTCTGCTTGCCCATATTCCTTGACCGGCTGCGGAACGATATCACACGGCTCACCACCGTGAAGGCCTTGACGAAGGTGGCTGGGTGAGTGATGGTCGACTTCACAATTAAAAAAAAAAACACTCGAAGTTTCCTTGCTTCCACAAAATAGGTTAGAATGTGTTGCGGCCACAGGGATTGAGTTTGGCGATTTGTAGAGGGTGTTTCTGGGTTTTCCCACTCCATTGCAGGCTTGTTTATTGGTCATGGTGAGCGTCAAAGCGATCCTTACTTACTTAGAATGACACTTAACTGGGGCTGTATGATGGCGGTAGCAGATTCCTGGCGCTTAGCTCAGGGGGAGACGTTTACCACATTGATCCGCTGCGGAAATAATAGGAAAGTATTGCTGCGGAAGCGATTATTTTGTTTCTTTTAGAGGTACAGCCGAAGGCTTAGATGTCCAAGTGGGGGTTACTAATAGCCATATTTGTATAGGCTTCTCAAAATTCGATTTTCCAGTACATCGATCAAATATCCTCCTAGTCGATTTCCCGAGCGAATCGAATAAGGCATCTAAAAGCTCGTTAATTCTAACTGGCAGGGGACGCTGTCTCGGTTCGAATTAATGGAATTTCGAACTAATGAAAGTGAGCAATAACAACAGTACACTGAATTTGGGAAGCAGTAGGGCATGCCATCACTTTAAGGATGTTACGTGATTGTCGGCTGACTTTTGTCCCGCCCCACCTTTGCCTTCTCCAAAACTGAAGAGGCGGGCGGAATTCCATCGGCCATGACTTCTGAACTAACGGCCACACTATACGCCCTGTCCTCATGCACCTTGTCGTCATTGGCAGCGACAGGTCATGCGCTTCTGACCTGAGATATGATGTCCTCATCTGTCAGCGCACCCCACGCAGCACTGTACTCGCGTTCTCATCGACTCGACGTAGTTCGCAAAGAATGGGTCTTCCAAAAGGTCCGCTTTGTGGCAATTGAATTAGGTTTACCCTATTTTTCTTCTGCGTTCTACGCAGCCTCACGTGCATACGCAGTGGGTGCGTTTCTGTGACCGTGCGCCGGGCGCCAAAGCGCCGCCGTGGCGGTGCAAAAAAGTTTCCGTGGCGGAACATACTCCAGTTCCAATTAACGGGCTTCTTTATAAATAGACGTTTGTATCCCCTCTGCCCCGCTCCGGCAGCCAAAATTTTCATGCATAAATATTTTGCCAACACTAGCCTTACGCACCTCAGAGACCTTCAGTGAATAGTACACCCACTGATCAGTGGTACACCCTATCCTTGTCACCTCAATGTCCCTACTGCGCATCCCAATACCCGTCAATCTGCAGCACCAAATATGGCACTGTCCGAAATTCACGCGCTTCAGAACCTTCAACAATCCTTCAAATGCCTCCTCCTCACATATCAACCTTCATACATTGGAACCCTCCACGCTTACTCTTATTGCGCAAAAGTCTATAGAAAGCAGTCTAGCGTGAGCAGTGTAGAGCTGTGATTGTGCTCTCTTCACCCTCCACGGCCTATCTCACCTTCTCAAGGGGCCCACCTGTTTCTGTATTAGAAATGTCGACATTCGAAACGTCCCAGGCCATACCTTCTACTCCAACTTTCGTTACTTGACCTAGAGTGCTCCTTCCCAAATCAAAGCTATCGCTATCCCTGTATCTCTCTGTATTTTTCTTTTATAATAGTAGTTCTGGGACACATTGCTTCATCTTCTTGATTAAAATTGTGCCTTGGAGGTCACTGTCGACTTATCAGGCACAAGCAACATCAAACTCCCTTCCTGGATGAACCTAAACTGAATGTCTCGAGGCAGTTATTAATGCGATACATGGGAGAGAAGGCAGTGTGCGCGAAAAGAATTTATAAGCCACTCAGTCCAAAGTACCCTTCCCCCCCCCCCCCTTTCATAAGCGCATCCCAATTGCTTACTATGTATTGTCATTCTACTCGACTTCTCGGGTAAAAGAGACATATAACGAGCTTTACGCGGCGGGACACCAGACAAGAATACACAGGACAACCACTTGCCCGCGCGGTTGTTTCGGCGACGTTATGCAGGATGAACTGCTGAGGCCCATCGTCGAAAGCTTTCGAAGTCCAGCGGTAGTATATGTCTCTGATCTACGCTGTACTAGGCTCGTTCATGACGGCTTGCTTGAGCTGGTTCAGACAGCCCTACAATCTGAGGCGCTCCCAATATCCGATGAGGGCATGGGGAAGTTAATCTGCCTTTAGGTAGGTCCTACCACCTCAATTCTAAAGTGCCAGTCAATGTTTAGGGCCCGTTTCCCTGTACCGTGAACCTGGGCGGTTGCATCTAGCGGTGTCGTAGGTTCCCGTTCATTAGAAAAGCTTTATTTCTGGTACGGCTGATGGAGGCAGATCATTTTGAATGTTCGGCACTGAGAGTTGGAAATTTTAGGGGCGAAGCCCCTTAGGGGCTCGGGCTGTCGACGTCTCATGTCGTCGTCTCATGCCATCGTCGATTATTGAGTACCGTGTTGATCAGGACCCGTCTGGGCACTTGAGCATTCGTCGCGGTCGGGTGGATTAGTTTCGCGGGCCAGCCATGGCCATGCCCGCGCTTTCGTCACGGTGGGGTGCACCTCCTCACCCTTCCCCCGCGCGCAGGCGCATCGGGTCCCGATCAACATGGTAACTACGGCACAGATGGATCGGAGTGATAAAACTGACGACGCGCAGCGCGAAACGAAGGCCGAGTTCGTGCGCGGCGGCGGCCGCAAGAAGTGGTCGCCGAAGCCGGCGAGAAGAATTTGCTCGCTGCACTACTCGGATGACTGCTACCTGCAGCAGAGCCCGAAGTTGATGGAGGAGCTTGCAGTACAAGTGGAGTGGAAACGATTAGGCAGCTTTAGAATAGGGGAACCCGGCGTTGGGCGCCCCCAAGAAGTTAGGGGAAACTAAACACAACGCGCTCGCGCGCCGCGAGTTCAGCGCGAGACACATGGACGACTGGTGCACGCGATTGGCATGCGAATGACCGTTACGATTGGTCGTTAGGACCGGTTTTGGCGTCGTTCGCTGGTCGGAGGAGGCTCACGACGTGCGACTGGCAAGCCATATGCAGTCGTGCCATCGTTGCGATCGTCGTGAGGCCACAGCCAATGAGAGCCCACTGAGCCCCAACAGCCCGCAACCGGCTTGCGTTGCTCGGGTTATGGGAACTTTAGGCTTAGCATCCTGGCGGATATTTGATCGCCGCTATCTGTGCAACTGCGAATGACAATCCGTAACATAACTTTTCACCACACTCGCATGTAGAACTTTCTCGCATGTAGAACTTTATTTCAGCTATAATTGCCGTTTGAGCGATCGGTGATCAAGACATCTGCGTAGCCCGTTTCGATGCTTCCGCGCAGGTACCGCCATCTCTCTGCCGCTTCGCGCACCGCTCGCCGCGGCGACCGGTCGGGCCGCCGAACCTCCGCTGCCGGTCAGCGTAGGCTTAGAATCGCGGCAGATATCTGATCGCCGCTTTTAAAATAAGCCCTGATAACAATCCCTAGCACAATTTTTCACCACACTAACACCTACTTTCTCGCATGTGAAACTTCTTTTTAGCGAACAGATTGATTCGGGAGAGCAGCGACAAGCGGTTGCTACCGTGGTCTGCTCCGGTTCGAGTCGCTGAGTGTGCCGAGCTGGCAGGCGCGGCCGGCGTGTGCGCGGACTGTTTGCGAAGGCAGAAAACGCTTCACGATTGCCTGCTTTATCCATTTCTTGCGAACGGCGCGCGGAATATACAAATTCAGCTCAGCGATAATCGTAGTTGATCGGGTGAGTCGAGGAACGAGCCGCAGGTTTCGCTTCGGCCATGGTCACACGCAGTCTCGCTTGCTGCGAGAGCGACGCAAGAACGCAAACTCCATCTTTGGGGCGCCCGCTATTTCGGCAAAATGGCAGGCACATGCTGCCAGTGCCAGTACCCGTATACCTACAGCACGGACGAGCGGATTCATGGGTGCTAAATAAATGTTCCCACACCGCTGTACTGAACATATAAAAATGCAATGTATAACGTAATAGCACTATTCATTATCACTTCAAGTTGATAAATGTTATCTTTTCCTGCTCGGATTTCTCTTGAACATATCTAAATCGGCCTGAGTGCGCCTAAACAAGGAGGCAACCATGGAGCAAAAACAGTGGGCGGAGCGGCGCCAACATGGAGGAAAGAAAAGGTTAGGAGAGGCCCTGACGTCACATTTGTGAAGCCGACTCCCGCCATGACTTGAGCCCACTGAGCCCAGCACTCTATCCCATCATCCTTTGCTGCCTCCGGTTTGATTTGACTAACATGGCGTCGCCCTGCCCTCCCGCTTCGAAGCGAAAACAGCTTCGTCGCTAATTCCTCGGTGCGATGTCATGTTCTAAGCTGTTGATTTCGCCTTCAATTTGCCCATTCTAACCCTCACCCAAAGTTTCAATCAAAAAACGGACTTCGTTTTTGAGATAGAAGGACGATTTTTCAGCTCTTAAGCCTGGCAAAGTAGCGTTTGTCGTCGTCATAGCAACAGGCTGGCGGGATGGCGAACGCAGACGCCTCCGACGGCAGAGTTTTCAAACTGGCCTAATTTAAAAACGTTTTTCGTGGCGACTGCGCTGATTTGCAAGCGTAGCAAGGCAGCCACATACCAAGCGCCTTAAAAATTTGTCCGTTCTATTTGCCGAAATTTGGCCGCCGCGGTTGTAAACAAGTAAGCAACATTGTCTATGGGCTCAAGAAAAATCATGTGACTTCCTCCACACTTTTCGCAATGCATTGGGATGCTAGGGGCCTCTCCTGAGTATTCTTTCCTCCATGGGCGCCAACGACGCATCGCACGCGCGCTTCGGGCCATGTGTCTCAAATTCATGCGTACGACTATACTCGGTTACAATTCAAGCACGGCACCACCTCATGTAGTGTATCACTCCGCCAAAGCGCCGGACCCGTGACGTCAGTGCGCGCACGTTTTGAAAGGGGTTTGCTATGAATTAAGTTAAGTTCTTAAGTTGTCACCGAGATAGTCGTGGCACGACAGTCGTAACGATCAGTCGCATGCGATTCGCATGCACCAATCGTCCATGTGTCTTGCGCAACCGGCTTGCGTTGCTCGGGTCGGCTCGGGTGGTGGGAACTTTCAGCTGAGTGCGACCACAGGCGGCGCTGCGAAGCGCGCCTCCGTGACGTCGGCTTAGAGATTCTCGCATTTGTTGCCTGCTTCACTCGGGCTCGCTCTCCCTGCTGTTTCTTTGCGCTAGGTTGACGTCTGATGCCTTTCCGCACCACATTTTCCGTGTGCGTAACTTTTTATCATAAGAATAGACTTAAACTCGCCTACACTAGCTCAAGGTGTGATTTATAGTTTTCGATACCGCTACGGAAGAAACATTGCCGTCGCCACCCCATTCTTTGCGAAGCCGGTCTTGTGCGCAGCGCGAAAAGTTGGAGCTAGGCGTCAGCTTCTGTTGTAAGCAATATTTCGAACAAAGGGAACAGCCAGCTGCTAGTAGCCGACAACAGCGAAAATACAAGACCAAAACAAATTCCAGGCATTCGCGGCTGTCGGCTTTGGCAGAAGGCATCACGATTCCCGGTAATCGCATGTAAGGTAAATCAGTTTTTGCAACCTTGACGAACGCTCGAAAGTATTGTATCACATCACTTTACGTTGTCATGGTATGAAAATGAGCCGACATGCACTGAGTTCCAAATAACCTACTGTGTGTATAGGCGGTAAAGATGTGTGTACGGTAAAGATACAGTAACACTAGGTTTGTTCAGAGCTGGAGGGATATTTCGTTAGATTTCCCACAGCCATATCTTCCCAATATTCAGATATGCGTTACCGGAAAGCTGCACTCAAGAGGAGGAGGAGCAGGAGGAGAAAACTTTATTTAACTGTAAAACCGAGATTAGGGGTCCGAGTCCTCAGCCCAGCACAAGATAGTGAGAGTAATTTTGTTCTTTACGCCTGGAAATAAAAGTTGGAACACAATAAAGAGCTGGTTGGAAATATTCATCGGTTTCGTTTCTTGTTATATATGCACGTATACTATTTACTGCGTTCGTTAGCGACTATATCAAGCCTTCAACACCGTAATAATGTCGTAACAGCTCAGGTTGAGAGTCAGTTCGTTATGATAACGATGGTTACGATAGAAATACGGAGCACAAAAGCCGCCTTCGAGTACTCTGGACAACGTTGTCCGAGGCGCGACCGCGGTGGCGTAGCAAAAACCTTCTCTTTGTATACACCTTCTTGCACGCAGCCATAAGGAAAGCCAATTTGTGAAGGGAATGTATGCCATACAGCCTGAAAAAAAAATATATCCACATGATCTTTGTGAGCCTCCCAAAACCCCAAACCTACTAATAAGACGTTCGTGGCGGTGCAGAAAATTAATGCGTTGGGCACAGAAAAAAAACTTCATCTGATACAAGTCAACGAAAGAAATAGAAGACATGCAGCCGCTTTATTTGCTTTTGTGCGATGTGCGAATAGGGGCTCGCTGCTTGGTGCGTAGCATTACAGACTGTTGAGTCTACATAAGAGCATCTCAAAAATACTGAAGGGAAGCGTACGCATTTTGAATACTTATCGAGGAGCTCTGAGCGTTGAACCTCGCGAATAAGCTAGAAAAGACGAGTTAAACCCGATTTTCTGACCGATACTCTGAAGAAAGTTGTCTCTCTCTTCGTGTGTTGCAAACTTGTGGGGGATACAGCTTAAAATTCAGATTAGTCAGAAAAGGGCAAAAATTATTTACTAGAAATACGCTTTTCAATGCACAGAAATACGCTTTTCAACGGGGGATTTCTAGCTCAGGCACTGCTTCCTCCCACAAGCGCAGTGTGGCAGACGACAGCGGCGCGAGTCCCTAAGCCGACGTCAGAGCCAGCGGGCGCCACTCAAACGACTAAAACATCTCACCGCCAATCCATAGAGAAATAAAAAAATTAGTATTTCTTTCTCTATGGCCAATCCCTAACACAACTTTTCACCGCACCGGCGGGAGTTTGGCCTCGGTCATCGTGGTATGCGGACGTGTTTTTCGTTCGCTCCTGCGCGGCCGGGGCGGTATCGCGATTATGCCGTCCACGCGTCGCGAGCCATGGGTGATATTTCGGGCGGCGCGCGCTCTGCTGCGCCGGGCCGTCGAGCGCCTGCTCCCGCTCGCCAGTAACCGCTCGTCTGCCTGGAATTTCACAAAGCAAGCTCCCCTCACTTCGGACCACCGTGCACGACTCATCACAGCACAGCCTCGCCTCTACGCTTCACCGCTCCCGTCGAGAACTTCCCTCGGACGCAGCATGACGCCAGGACCTGTGTTTGTGGTGTGTACTGTGCTCGGTGGCCCCCAGTGACTGTGGCAACGCTTCTTTTCTTCGGCGGCGCCTTAAATTTTTCTCTTTTCTCTCTTTACCTATCTCCTTTTTCTCTACCCTATCCTATTCACCCCCTTCTATATTCCCTACTCCCCCCCCCCCCCCCCCCCACTGGGTTGTATACCGGTGAGCCCCCAGATGGGCTCTAAATTATCCCCAGTCCATTTCTTTTCCTTTTCAAACGAACCACTGCCCCTTGTTGCAACCGGGCGGGCCGAGCCGCAGCCAGGAAGAGGTCCAGAGCTGATAGGCCAACGTAATTGTTTACTTCATAGCGAGAGGTGAGCCGAAGCCAAAGAACAATGCCCCGACGGGCGAGGTTACAATACAGGACTCGAGCAGAGCGACAGCATCGATTCACTGCTCTAACAGGAATTAGTTACAGCGCTTGGGCGGCTTCTATTTATACCCAAAAGCCGTAACGGTCAAAACGCCAACAAGCGGCAACACGCCACGAACGTCACAGACACACACAACGCTCTTTCCAGAGTTCGTGGCAGTCGGTAGCCTCGGCGCACGTTGAGTCCGAGAGAGGGGAGAGAGGAGGACTCCGTTGCGATCGACGGGGCCTCTGTGTCCTTGAAGAGCGTTGAGACGAGCCTCGCCGGCAGCCGCCGAAGTTTTGAAATGCGCCGAAAGCGAAGCGTCTGACCCGGGCTTGTCGAGACGTGAAAGTATGATTCACCGACACGATGGTGCCTGTTTTCAAAGGCGCACGTAGTGGCTTCGCCGCACAGCCCAGGAGTGATGCGGGAAAGTACGGTAGCGCTGGCCGATTCGTAACAGCTTCTCCGCCGGGGGTCCGAGATCCCGATGGATAAGGGTCTTCAACCGTTGTCCGGAGGGATGCTGTCGAAGTGAAGTGCCCGGCTGACGCTCGACTCCAGACCTGGGCTGTACGACACCGTGCTGGAGCTTCACAGGGCCGATTACTGGACGAGTAGTGGCTCCCTAAGAACATCTCTGGCTTGGTCAGGCGAGCAACAGAACAACACAGGAAGACACAACCGCATCGCCGGCAAGTGCGAAGACAAATCCACACTGAAGATCTACCAGGCTTGTAGTTGCGAAAAAATACGCTAATAACTAACTACTCTAGTTATATTTTAGCCCAGCAGTACTTTAGACAAGTGCACAAACTTGAAAGGTGACATTTCGCATGATTGGAAATGTCGCACAAAAAAAACGTAATCGTAAAGGGCGAAACCTGCTTCAGGAAAAACAATGAAATTGAGAAAGTCAGGCGTCTACAAGCCACTTCTCGCGCTGAGAGCTGCGACTCGAGCTCTCATCATTGCCCTGAGTTTTCCCTTTTTGTACCGCACTTCAGGTGCGCCTGCTTCCTGAAAGCGACTGCTGCGACCGCGTGAAAGGACACCGGCCGTTGTTTTCGACAAAGGCCGAGCGCGCGGAGGAGCGAGCGACATTTTCTAGAGTTCAAACGAGAGGCGCCCACTCCTTCTTGGAGGCGGCGTTCCCTTGGCGCGATGCGAGCTCACGGCTTTGGCCCTCGGCGTGCCCGCACTGAAACACGCGCCGCAAGTACCCGCGGAAGTTTTAAATGCAGAGCATTTCAGTAACTCACGATGTCACCCGCGTTGACGTCCGTAGTCCGCACCGCACCCCTCCCTACTATATAAAAAAGAAAATACTATCCGGCGCCAGGTTTCGATCCCTCGACCCTGCGGGCGGAACGCACTGTACATGGTGCTCTACCCACTGCGCCACAAAGCCGACACAGAATGGGACGTTACGAACGCGCCTTATATCGTTGACTCATTCAAATTACTGCTGACGAGCGCTCTCTCGTCAGCAGTTGCCACAAGTGCAACAACATTAACGTAACGCAAACTACTCAACGTCATGCGCCCCCGGAAATGCTCTGCATTTGATTGTGCCCCTCGCGAGGGGGATGTTTCACTGCGACTTCTCTCGGTCGCGGGACCCGTGGCGCCATCTGGCGGAGGCGCGGCACAACTCGTAGGACTTTGAAAAGATGCGGCGTCAGCCAGCTGTGTGTGTGCGTGCCGCACTTGTACAAATGGCGAGTGCATTGGCTGTCCACAGAGCAAAGCATTCGTGCAAGTAAGCCGTTGCAGTCAGTCAGTCAGTCAGTCAGTCAGTCAGTTAGTTAGTTAGTTTGTTAGTTAACAACTTCGCAAGCATTTTTTATATAGTCCATGAGGAAGTTGTGCTGCATCATCGGGGGGGGGGGGTGTTTAAACAGAGCCTAATTATGTGCTGTTTGCTAACTCCTCGTTGCTCGCCTTTTTACGAACGCGTTCGGCAAGCAAACGCCGGAACGCGTTCACGTTCTCTCCTCCAGGCTGGTCGGTTCCCGACTTCGGCTCAGCCACAGGCGACACCGGAACCTCAACTAGATCAGCCGATGTTGGCTTTTCGTCAGGAGCATCAGCTGGGAGTGACAAGGGCACGACGTGCTCATTAGACACCTGGTAGCTTCGAACAGTCACAACCTCGTCGCCCCTCGCGCTTTTGGCGACAGCCTCAGCACGCGATAACCGAAGCGCGTTCCCGTTCTCTTTTCTCACGGCCAGGACTACACTACATCCAGGCTGCCCTGTCTCAAAAGGCGGCTCAGCCGCCCCAGACACCTGAATCTCTACGAGCTGGGCTGGCTGTTGCTCGAGGTCAGTTACCTGAGCTAGTGGCAGGACGGAATCGGCTTGCTCAGTGGCGAGATCGTCATGACTCCTCCCAACTGAACCGTGCAAAGCGTTTGCTGCCTCGACTGCAGGCTTTCCCACCACGTCGCTCGTTTCTGCACTACCGTCCGAAGGAACAACCCCCGTTTCAGCGGACTCGTGCGGCCTCTCGGTAACCTCATCGCTTACGCATTCCTGCGATACGTCGCTATCTCGCGAAGTGTTCACGTTCACGTCAGCAGCCGTTCCCAAGGCCTCCCGCGAATTTGAACCGTCCGAACACTCCGCCGAGATCTCCAAAACAAACGCCGACACATTATCGCACTCAGTGGACACGCACTGCCCCC
The DNA here is from genome assembly GCF_048455015.1 of Haemaphysalis longicornis. NCBI lineage: Eukaryota > Metazoa > Arthropoda > Arachnida > Ixodida > Ixodidae > Haemaphysalis > Haemaphysalis longicornis. The sequence continues at coordinate 368,259,058 of NW_027526203.1, read as the reverse complement.
TTCCGCCTCTGCCGACAGTCTGAGCTAATGCGCCTTCGTCGCCTTCGTTGCCTTCGTTATCTCTCTCAGCAACCTTGTCGCGCTGCTGGGCCGCAACGGTCGCTTCCGACTCGCGCTCCCGAGCGTCTGCTACTGGCAGCGCTGGCACGGTGCTTTCCTCGACAACGAGGTCTTTTTCGAGCAACAATTCTAACTCTGGGTTTCTCAACTTCGCTTCTTCCCGCAAGAGTTGAATCTTGTGCTCTAGTTCCTTACTCTCCCGTTGGAGTCTCTCTCGCTCGAGCTTCCTTCTTTCCCGTCGGATTTTCTTGAGCTCGAGGTCGTACCATCGCATCTTTTCCTCGTGCTGTCGTTTTCTTTCCTCGCGTTCCTCACGCTGGCGCTCTGCCTCCGCTTCGGCGGCCTGACGTTTCGCGGTCTCCCTGCCATTGACCAGCTCAATGCATTCCGACAGCTCCTCATCGTAAGCCCCGACAGCGAGTATAGCCTGTATCAGCTCTGGCTTTCGCAGCGCGTCCGTAACATCCAAGCGCAACTCTTTTGCAAGCTCCAACAACTGCGGTTTTTTCAACGCTTTCTAATTCATGGCCGGTCTAGAGTACTGATTTCCCACTGCTCCAAAAATGTTTTGCGTGAATAACCCACGCGACAAAAACACACGCCCTACCAGCTATCCTCAGAAGCCCGGTAAAACTCAGTGAAGAAAAGTCCCCAACTCACCATTGACCGCCATGAATTCTGCGAAGTCCGAAGCCGCCTCGACGTCCGTGGTGTTGGATCTCGCACCGCTGGCTCCAGGTGTTACGAAGTTGCCATCCCACCGCTGCCAACCAGTTGTTGCAACCGGGCGGGCCGAGCCGAAGCCGGGAAGAGGTCCAGAGCTGATAGTCCAACGTAACTGTTTACTTCATAGCGAGAGGTGAGCCGAAGCCAAAGAACAATGCCCCGACGGGCGAGGTTACAATACAGGACTCGAGCAGAGCGACAGCATCGATTCACTGCTCTAACAGGAATGAGTTACAGCGCTTGGGCGGCTTCTATTTATACCCAAAAGCCGTAACGGTCAAAACGCCAACACGCGGCAACACGCCACGAACGTCACAGACACACACAACGCTCTTTCCAGAGTTCGTGACAGTCGGTAGCCTCGGCGCACGTTGAGTCCGAGAGAGGGGAGAGAGGAGGACTCCGTTGCGATCGACGGGGCCTCTGTGTCCTTGAAGAGCGTTGAGACGAGCCTCGCCGGCAGCCGCCGAAGTTTTGAAATGCGCCGAAAGCGAAGCGTCTGACCCGGGCTTGTCGAGACGTGAAAGTATGATTCACCGACACGATGGTGCCTGTTTTCAAAGGCGCACGTAGTGGCTTCGCCGCACAGCCGAGGAGTGATGCGGGAAAGTACGGCGGCGCTGGCCGATTCGTAACACCCTTCCCCTCACCGCACTACCATCTCCTTTCTTGCACGTGGAACTTTATTTTAGCGATAATTGCCATTTTAGCGATCGGTGACCAAGACATTTGCCGTGGCCTTTTTTTTTTATTCTTCCGCGCAGGTAGCGCCATCCTTCGGCCGATCGCCGCACCACGCGCCGCGGTACCCGGTCGTACCTCCGAGGTCGGTCAGCGTAGGCTTAGCATTGCGGCAGATATCTGATCGCCGCTTTTAAACAATTCCTAGCACAATTTTTCACCACACTAACATCTACTTTCTCGCATGTGAAACTTCTTTTTAGCGATCACATTGATTTGGGGCGCTGTTCCAGAAGGCCCGAGATAGCTCGGTCCCGAGTTTTCAGCTGCTCCAGTTAACAAAGTAGTGATAGTGCAGCATACGATAAACCTCAAGCGATACCGGCGATATCGTTCGGAGCACGCTTAGCATTATCAGCGCGCCCAGTTGAGGCCGCTCACGTCTTGCACGAACCATCCGCGTGCAGCGCCGTCTAGAATCGAGTTGCAATATGCACTCCGTTATGCAAGTAGATAACCCAGCTATTCCTTTTAACACTTCGGCCTTCTTTTAAAGCTCTGCCCTGTAAAGCGGCGCGGGGCGGCTCTGATTTTCTCGGTGTTCTGTTCTTCCACTGAAATCTGTTTGCAGCGTGGTTTGAGGGTGGCTCCACTGCAGTGCCGTCGCTATTGGGTCAAAGTCCTCAACGCATACCTGTTTTCGTTTCCTACAAGACCCAGCAATGCGAAATAGATATGATTCAAAGTTCTCGAGTAAACCGCTTTGCGGCCTTGCTACAGTGGTCTTGCTACAGTGACTTGCAGACACTGATGAGCAGAGATATCGGGAGAGAGAGCGTCGTGAAAGGAAGAAACTTGGATGGAGCGGGCGGGGAAAGCGGGTGTTCGGTCATCGCCGTGGGGTTGCGTCGTATATTTTCGCATTCGTCGGCGGCTCGATGGGAGCTTCAAATTCACAGTCCGCCTGCCACCTGAAATTCGACTTCTCGCGGTTGGCGTACTGCTGCCGCGTGCGTGGGGCCGTCGCAGGTTAACTCCCGCTCACGAGTAGCCGCATGTTTGCTTGCGTCTGTTCAGCAAGTGGTCTGGCCCCCTGCGGGCCTTTGCACATCAAGCAGCGTCAAACGGGGGTTCAGAATAAAGAAAGGGCGCGACGAGGCGGCGAAGCGGTGTAAAATATGGGAAAAACGCCGGTTTATCCGCCTCAGGAGCCGTCGTATGAAGCGGATCGACCGCGTGCACCCGAGCGTCATATCGGGGTTTTTAATGCATTGTTTCTATGGGGAGTTTGCCGCGGCCGCGGTGATCCGTTGTAAGAAGCGGGTCGTCGTAAGTCCGTAGCCTTTTTGGAATGTGTGACTATTTGGAGGCTTTCGTTTTTGTGCTCCCCATACCTTAATTACTGCCAGGAGCACCAGTGTCAGCTTCGTCGGCAGCGGTGTGTGTTAGCGTGAGGCAATCTTTGATGGCTCCTTCGTGATCGAGCATAACGAGGGTGGCACTGTTCCCGTTGTAGAAAGCAGCGTCGGTGTAGAAGTTTTTTTTTTTTTTTCGAGTTGTTTCTGTAGAAAGGCTACTCGTCTTCTTCTCTCTTTGTGCAGGTAGAAGTCCATGTTTCGAGGTGGGGAGAGCACTTTCAGTCTTGTTCGTACTTCTCTGCTTATCTCTACCTTATCAATAACTGAGTGTACGTCCGCGGGGGCTATGGATAGCCCTGCCAGATTTTACTTTTTGCAGGCATTGTTTTTGCGAGATGAGGAGTGCCAGTCTGATTTCTTTGAAGGTGTTGGATACACCCAAGCTCATAAGCTTTTCATTTGCTGTATAATTCGGGAGGCCCAGGGCAGCTTTGTAAGCCGTGCGGAGTATGATGTTGGCTTGATCAAGCTAAATGCCAGGTGGCTGACTACCAAGGCCTGCATAATGCGCAGAGTTTCTTCCTCCGTGAGGCTGTTTTTAGTTATTCTTCTCACTATTGTTGCAATTTGCATAGTTGACTTCTTTATCTTTTCTACGGTGGTGAAGTTTGCCTTGCCATTACTTTGTATCCCCAGGACTCTTATTCTATCTTTTTCAGGTATTGTGTGATCTCCAAGCTTAATGTTAATTTTTCCTGGGTTTACATAGTGGGTGCCGTGGATTTAGATAACTTCGAATGAATAACAGCTCTGAAAGCGGTGTCGGCGGTGGCGAGGAGGAGCGCCGGTGCGGCGCCGACTAAAGCGGCTTCATCGGAATAAAAACTGGGGTGTTAGACAAACTGCCAGGGATTTATACACACCCCCCTAACACCCCCCCCCCCCCAGAAGGACTTCGGCACCCCCCCCCCAAAAAAAAAAAAGATTCCACAACCACAAGCACCCTGCCTAGGGATTTATACAACACCCCCCCAAACATCCCACCGACACCCCCCCAAAATCGAAATTCTGCATAAACCCCTGCAAACTGCTTCGCAGTAAAACTCGTGTGGCAGCGACTCATCCAAGTCTGGCGATTCAGACGACATGTCGACTACGCGGGTGAGTGCGGACCATATGTGCAATCGTAACAGACGATGCGGCAAAAGTCGCTGACGGCACGGGTTTTTGATTGACGGTAGCCCCTGTGCTGTGGCCACGTACAGCTTTTGGTTCGATTTTCGTAATTACTGGGCCCGTATACGTATTCTTTACAGCACAAAAACGGAAAGCGATAAATTTAGTATCAGTAATCACAACAAAAAAATTTTCCCGCACCTCCCCGAAGGGAATCGTGCAGAAATGCGAATGCATTGGGTGCACCGATGAGTGTGTTGCGAGTAATGGCGTAATTAATGACGAGAGTGTGAACGTAATCATTTATTCATCAGCACCTGTTTGTGTTATCGTTGTACCTGACGGCCACAATCACTGCCTTGTGATCGCTAAAGTGCACGGTCAAAGGGTCTTTGAGAAGCATACGCGCGTCACAGTTTCGCGTAAAGCCGAATGGGAAGGTGCGCCGGACGAGGAGGGTACCGGTAGCCGAAACTCACGCTCATCGAAGGAACGCGCCCGTTGACCAGAGACTCGCGGCACGAGGCACACACCAGGTACGACCTGAACGGCGCCAGACGAGGGTTGTCGTCACAGACCGCGATGATGGCGTCACCGTTCTCATCACCTCCTCTTCCAAACTCGTTCCAAAGAACCCGAAGCGCGTTCAAACGACTAGACTCCTTCTTGATGTTCCCGAGTGCGTAACGCGTTCGGCATTACGCGCTCTTCGCTTCGCAGACTTGTCTTCTTCTTCTCCAACCGATGATGATGACGTGGAAGCAACTGCAGTGACGTCACCGCCAGGGAGAGGCGTAATGCTCACGTTGCATTGTGTGAACCCCCGACTAAGAAATGCATTCGCATTTACGACGACGACGACGACGAAGGCAGAACTACGAGGCGCGCGCTCACGTGCGCTCGCGCTGGAGGAATGCAGGCGCACGCCGGCCAACGGAGCGAGACAACCCCCGGCTAATAAATGCATTCGCATTTAAAATTTGTTAAAGGAGCCATGAAGAGAAAACACAAGTTTGGTTCATTCAAAAGATTGCCTCGTTAGAATCATACTAACACCACTTTTAACGTAAACTTCGCTCAAATAAGCTACATAATTAGGAAAAAAGGGAATGGCCATGCGACCCACCAGCTCATTTCCCGCAACAGAACCTATGATGTAATTCGAGCCAGCTCTGCGATTGGCGGAGGCCGGCAGAAGCAGACGCAAATTAGGTAGAGCTACAAACTAGCCGAACGAGCGATTTGCGCTCAAATTTAGGGCACATTCTTTACAAAGCAATAAGAATGATGGGACAAACAGTGGAAGTTACGAAAGCACATGTAAACATAGAAGTACTGATGCGTACTGCTGTTCGTACTGCGCACAGCATGCTTGGTTTAGCTGCACAGCGCTACGGGGCTTGGGGTTGTCTCAGACGACACTGGCCGATTGACGCAAGCAACGGTGTCTTACGTGACCCCATTTGTCGAGCGAGCACTGTTTCAGGGAACGAATATTTTCTCCCAGAACAAAAACAAGCCAGGTTTAAATGCGGGCAAAAACAAACCAAACGCTTGCCACGGTATGGTGGCGCCATCTAGGTTACGGAACGTAAAGAAACGCGGGAACAAACCAACACCGCTGTACAGGGTGGAGACAACCTTTGAACGGTCCCGTGCCGCCGCAATTGGGCCAACGGGCTCAACGCGTTGTTTTTTTCGTTTCCCACGAGACCTAGCAACGCGAAACAGACAATATGATTCAAACTTCTTCAGTAAACCACGTTGCGGCGATAATTTTAGCGCGGTTTTGACACAATGACTTGCTTCGGCGGTGAGCGAGCGACCCAAAATGGCGGCGCCAGCGTATACGTACGTGTCTCTACCCTGTACGGCGGATGCGTGACTGAAGGTCTTCTAGGCTGCAGAGCGGTCGGTTCCTGTGATGTCATTGCAGACCCCGAAAACAAACGATTTAGCGGGAAAATCAAAATTTTAACCTAAATTGTTTAATTTCTCAGTGAATAAAGCATCGTTTGTATCCGGACAAGTGCTGTGGGCATTATAAAACACAAAATCTTTCGAATAAAACCAACTTGCATTTTCTCTTCATGGCTCCTTTAAATTCCGTCCTGAAATTGGTTTTAAACGCTAGGTTTTCTCCTGTAAAATGGATTTAACATGCTGCGGCGTGTGACACGAAGACAACTTACGACGAGTCAGTCTCATTTCATGGACCTTTTTTCAGTGGCGATCTGCGCATGCGCGGGCTGCCGGTCCGCCATTCTTGGCAGTAGCCTCGGGTGAAATAAACAAAAGGGCGCCCCCTCAGCTTGCTGCTTGGCCGGGGAGCGGCACGTTCTTATTTCCTTTTTTCGTACAGTTCGCAGTGAGTTCATACGTGCACACAAAAAAAGGCCTTCAGAAAAAAGGGGCAAAAATGTTTGAGGTTGACCACGCAGCGAGCACTTGGCTACCAGTGAGGAAGCAATAGAAATTAAAAAAAAAAAAGTGAAGAAAGAGGGGCCCATGGGTAGAACCCATGGGATTTCATATGCTGGACACGATGTTTGTTATACACGATGGTCGTTATACACGATGTATGTTTGTTAGACACGATGGTCGGCCAAGTGTATACCCTTCCTGTTACCATCTGTACAGCTGCTTCTCTGACCCAATCGGCTGGGTGTCCTGAATTAAGTCCATTTGCATGAGGGGACTCGGCAAAATCTGGCCAACATAGCATATAATGCCGGATATACAGCGGGACGTGAAAGTTATGCCAATGCAGCAGCTATGGCATGAAGCGCCTAGCTAGTGTACCTTTTGAAGGACCCAGGTCCTAATTTGTCGTAGCATCATATATGTGCCAATTTGAGGAGATGAATGCATGACGGAAACTACCCAGCCACAATCTGGGCCATGGGATGCGAGACTGCCACTGTTCTCACTCTTCCACATCCTTTGTATTGCAGACGTATTTTTGCCACATTTTATTGTAGTGAAATGGCTCACCACTACAGCTGCAATAATTTATTCTGAAAAATCTTTTTAAGCGCTGAACATATATGCATTTATGATGCAAGAGGCGCATGCTTACCAGACTTTTCTGCGCACAAAACGTATCCCGGTGAACAATTTTAAGCAACAATTGTCCACTCGAAAATATATACAAAGAGTGCGACAAACTGCCGCTTTTTAAGTCTTCTTTTAATTTTAACGGGGAAACTACTGTGCGGGGCTGTACGCGGTACATGTGTGGGGACACCAAAGATTACCTTTTCTAGCTGTTCGTGTTTTGCACTTGTAATGCGCACATGCGACCACTAAAATATCAGTTGCCGCGTTTAACCTTCGTCCTGAGCACTGTACGTTCCGTCGTTAGTTTGGCGCTGCTAAGATATGTCATCTTGAAAACACACCGCGATTCAGTGGTGAAAACTATTGACAGCAGATGCCGCCGCGCGGACATGCCGCAACATGCTCACATAATCACGCTCGGACGGTGCCTTTTCTTGCGTGGGACGTGGGTTGTTCGAACGGGGCCACTCGGCTGCGCGATATACACCGGTACCATCGGCATACATCAGGCAGTCACAGGTCAGCATTACTCGATAGCGGTTATTTAGCTACCGTGTGGAAAGGCTGGCTTTGTCCCCGCACAAGGCAACGTTCTCACACTTTCTGATAGTGCTTCTAACTGAACTCTGCTTTATCTACGTTGTCGATTCGAGATAATCAGGCATGGAGGAAAGAATACTCAGGAGAGGCCCCTAGCACCCCAATGCATTGCGAAAAGTGTGGAGGAAGTCACGTGAATTTTCTTGAGCCCATAGACAATGTTGCTTACTTGTTTACAACTGCGGCGGCCAAATTTGGGCGAATAGAACGGACAAATTTTTAAGGCGCTTGGTATGTGGCTGCCTCGCTACGCTTGCAAACCAGCGCAGTCGCTACGAGAAACGTTTTTAAATTAGGCCAGTTTGAAAACTCTGCCGTCGGAGGCGTTTGCGTTCGCCATCCCGCCAGCCTGTTGCTATGACGACGACAAACGCTACTTTGCCAGGCTTAAGAGCTGAAAAATCGTCCTTGTATCTCAAAAACGAAGGCCGTTTTTCGATTGAAACTTTGGGTGGGGGTTAGAAGGGGCAAATTGAAGGCGAAATCAACAGCTTAGAAGATGACATCGTACCGAGGAATTAGCGACGAAGCTGTTTTCGCTTCGAAGCGGGAGGGCAGGGCGACGCCATATTAGTCAAATCAAACCGGAGACAGCAAAGGATGATGGGATAGAGTGCTGGGCTCCGTGGGCTCAAGTCATGGCGGGACTCGGCTTCACAAATGTGACGTCAGGGCCTCTCCTAACCTTTTCTTTCCTCCATGTAATCAGGGCTTTCGGATACGCCATGGAGGGATACGCCATACAGCCGGCCATACAGCCGGCGGCTCCCGCAATAACGAACCGAAAATGCTTTATTTAGACAACTTTTAGCTAATGAAAAGCTTTTTAATTTTTCTTAAAACGTAAAAAAACTGCTTTTTGTATTATACTACGTAATATAATAATTGTTGTTAATATGACGTCATTATGACGTCACGCGGGGCAGGAGTCACCGCGAGGGCGCGAGGGGGCTCAATGGCTCATAGCATCCTCGATTAACCGCACCGGTGCACACCGGGGCACACCGGTGCGCCTTTTCATCCTCGATAAACCGCACCGGTGTGCACCGTCCGTCCTCGATAAACCGGGGTGCACCGTCGCGGGGCAATTTTTGGTTGCACCGCCGCGCACCGAGAGAGTCGACGGTGCGCCGGCGTGCAGTCCCGAGATGCATCGCGGACGATGCCGGCGAAGGAGCTTCCTCCGCCGTCTGCTGCAGCGACGGTGCATCGCCGCACTCGTGTCAAGGCGGACTGTGGGCGGAGGGAGTTGTGTATTGTTGCTGACAAGGATGGCGTGCTTGTGAATTCATCGGGCAACGATGCGACAGTCTCCTAACGGGCGGTAACAACGGCCAGTGGTTGTAAATGAGGACGCGAACTTTGTGTACTTCAAAGACGGCTGCATGCATTGCCAGAAAGTTGGGGATTGACATTCGTTTCGTTCGATCGAATTATCATGAACTGTTACCGGAGTGCCTAGACGATGAAGACCTTGTAACGGAAGGGCGGAACAAAACAGGCACTCGCATTATGGCTCAAACGAAGATTAGAAGCAGCTTGTATGTAGCTGTTTAGTGGAAGCGGTGGCGGTACGTTGTTCCGCATGTGTGACGGATTTAAAGGCCAACTGCACTCAAATTTCACCTCGGCCAAATTTGTTTTTAATGCGTAGTAAGTACCCCCAAATAAGCTGAGACACAAGTGGTAGCCCCGTGAAACGCCTCGTTAATCAGTCAGAAGCGTTTAAAAAGGCTCCGCCGCAGACCACTCTGCACCTGCCGGCGGATAGCGTAAACAGCCATGACGCGCCTGTGACGTTCCAGCCGACGGTGGCTTTTTCCTCTGGCCAGCCACGCAGCGGGAGAACCGGTCGAGCTCTGCTGCCCCGTGCGCGCGTAGAGCTTGCGCGCAGAAATTCTCCCGAACTGGTGACCGTCCGGCCGCTCGCTGGACGGCTGCAACGTCACTGCAATGGCCGCGCTCTCCTCGGTTTCGGTTTCAAAATCGCCGATTTTTGCTGGCCGCTTGCGGCGTCCACGTGCGTATTTCAGCTGTTGTATTTTGCATGTTGCTTTCTTTTTAAGCAGACTATACGGAAATAGGGTTTTCAAGAAGTCGAAATTTTGAGTGCAGTTGGCCTTTAAGTTGTGCGTACATATAATCATTGGCCTTCAATAAATACCACTTTCAAATAGCGCTGTGTCTCATTACAGTGCTGTATTGTTACTTGTGAACGTTTTTATGAGTTGATTTCTTAGATTAAGAGATGGCGCCTGGGTAGAACCGCCCCGTTTGTCCTCGATCAACGCTCCGTGCCGGTACGCACCGTCGTGGGGCACTGTGCACCGTGCCGGTTTTGGGGGCAACACCGGTGCGTGTTTATCGAGGACGCTATCAATCATAAGCTCAGTTAGAGTGAACTAGTTCACTCTAGCTCAGTCAATGGCGGAAGAGGACGCGAAAGCTGGCGACTAAATATACCTTGACCGCGGCAAATAAACAAGGGGGGGCAGTTAAAAAAGCAAGTGAAGGAAACAGAGACGCTCATGTGGAAAGAGAGGACGGAAAAGAAGGGATCGCTGCGAATCTACAAAGCAAGCAAAAAAGAGATCCGGAAAGAGAACTTTTATGACAACAATAAAGGTAGTGCGTTGCTCTTTGAGGCGCGGGCTGGCTGCTTGAGAACTCGAACTTACATGAGCAAATATTCGTCCCAGGATGAGACATGTGTTGTATGTGGCAGGGATAAAGAAACAATCGACCACATAGTAATATGATGCCAAAAGATTCAGCCGGATAGAATTGGGGGAAAAGTCCTACTGCCTGAGGCACTGGGCTTAAAGGAGTACTGACACGAAATTTTTATGTTACGTTTTTTTCGCTGCTATGCGTGCCTACCAGCCCACTAATCATAGAATGACAGATTAGGCGGTCGAGCGCAGCGTAAACATTCATTTACGGCGTCGTTTATTCGTGCCAGTTTCGGTTTCGACAAAAAAAACGCCGAGCGGCCGCCATGACAGCATGTATCACATGGCGTCACCATTCTTGCCGTATCGCTGCCTCTCTGGAAGCGCGCGCGAGCGAGCGCACGCGCGCGCCCAGACCGGCCGAGGTCTTCGCCGTCCCCACAGGCCCTGGCAGCATGACGTCAGTCCTAAAACCATGACGTGTACACACGCCCGAGCAGCGCGCGCCAACCACAGCCAGCGCGTCGGCTTCGTCACGGGAGCCCCGACGTCGACAGTTTGGGGCACGTAGCAGATGATGTCACGTCGACCCGCTCTGGCCTTTCTCGTGCGGGCGAAGATTAAAATGGATTTTAAATATGTTTCGCTGAACGGTTGCTGTTGAAACTTGCTGGGAGATATCTCCTGATAAAAAGGAAGCGTTTTACATAGTTATCTCAGCTTTGAAATTTCGTGTCAGTACTCCTTCTGGTCAACAGTAGGTATTACTAAGCAGCGGCTAGAGTATTGGTGGAAAAAAAGCAGGGAAGTCGATAAAATAACAGCCCGGCCAGGGGTAGCGGCAGGGCGGAAGTAAAAAGAAATCCGAGTTGAGGGACTAAATTTAAATTCAAACTACTAAGATAGGCTAGATGGCGCACGCCATCACCCCGATTCCATGATTCAAAGGGGAGGCCTTTAATCATCATCATCATCATGCTCAATCTCGTGCCCCGCGCGGGAAAATCCTCCCTGTTCTGTCGGTTCTGTGGCGCGGGTTGCTAGAAGTTCCCAGACGCTGCCTAAATTAGAAATGCGCGTTGTTGTGCCAGCACCGTCGCATTGTACCGCGTTCTTTTCGCGCCGTTTTTTAGGTGCGTGCTGTGGCCGTGTTTAAATGGTGCGAACGTAACCGCCAAATTGTATCATGCCATCCCGCAAAGGTGCTGGCAAGAGGCCCTCAACAGCCCAAGCGGAAATGCACCCGCTGTCAAAATGGGCCCACCAGCAAACTTCATCGTCCGGATCGTCTGGCGAATCGGCGTTTTGGAGAGACGTTGTACGTGGTGGAAAAACTGAGAAGCCATTGCCGAAAAGGTGAGAACCATGCTCAAACTTTGGCTACAAACGCCAGAGGTATCATGCTTGGGTTTGTAAACGCTGTTCAGTCACATCGATGTGCACTTTTTCGTGCGCGTAACAAACTAAAAGTCGTTTCCGAATGCTTGGCTCTTGAATTTTACAATTCCCGACGAAGCCGCGTCTGCTACCTAACCTAATCAAGCCTAGCCACATGAGGGCCAAATACAACTTTGGTGTTGGGTTAGGTTTGGTAAAAGCAAGATTATTTAGGCGGGCGTAGCCTCATCGGTAGTCGTGCAATGAACCTTTTTACAGTACCGGTCGCGCCTAGCGGCGCCCGTACTAAAAACGGTCCCCGAAGATCTTGCAGTCGAAAAACACGTGCACAAACTTCCTCGTGTTCGCCCATCCACGTGTCACCCTTCCTCACGTGGGGGCCACGGAAGCGGGCGCACATTTCGCGCACGCGCTGGGCGAAGTGCCTTTTCCGTTCCTAGTGTCGGTTATCACGGCAACCGTGAGAATTACCGCCAGAAATTTCTCACGGCAGTCGCCTCATTGGCTGAGAACGCTACCCGGAGATTCTATGGGATATATAATCACTAAAAACCCGTGTTTGCAGCTGCCCCTGTAGTTAAACAAGAAGGCTCAGGTTCGAGTCCGACATTGCGATGTTTTTTTTTTTTTTAGCTTTCGGAATTTCTTGGTCTTCGTGATTTTGTTAATGCTCTTTTTACTCTGGTTTTTACTGTGTGGCGACGCAAAGCGGCACTTCCGTGTGTGGTGCAAAGAGCGCGCATGCACACACAAGAGAAAGTTATCTTCGAGAGGAAGGCTGATAATAAACGGTCAGTTGTTGTTTGGGACACGGGTTGTTCACTTGCGCAGCTCTGCCAAGCAGCGCGTGCCAACATTGGTGACCCGGAATTCAGACACAGCCACCGGAGTGTCGAACCAGCCCCAATATGGCTTCAACGTCCACAAACGATGCCCCTCCGACAGTATCCTCAGTTGACGGTAAGCTGCTCCCCTTTTGGACTGCGGACCCCACACTTTGGTTCATACAAGTGTAAACTCAGTTCGCAGCCAGACGCATCACCGCAGACCTTACGAAATACCACTGCGTAGTCAGCAGTCTGCCGCCCGCCATAGCCAGTGAAGTAAGGGATCTTTTGCTCACACCACCTGTCGAAAATGCATATGCAACGCGAAAAGAAACCCTTGTTTGCCGAGTTACGCCCTCCGAACCACGACGACTGCAGCAATTGCTTCGCGGCACGGAACTCGGTGACCGTACTCCTAGCCAGCTTTTGCGGCACATGCAACAGTTGCTCGGCGAGATATCAGCCACGCTAGACGGAGCATTGCTTCGAGAACTTTTTTTGCAAAAGTTGCCTTCAGGCGTCCGCACGGTCGTCACGGCCTCAGAGCACAAAGATTTAACCGCGACCGCAGAGCTTGCCGAAGAAAGAGGGGATGTGTGATTTTAGCATGAACCACGCCTGTGCAGTTCAGCAGTGTGTCGCCACTGGCCCAACCTCGCTCCTCTGCAGTCGACCTTCGCAAACATGCACCAGCGATCCAAGCTGCTTTGGGCACACGCTGGCACATTTAGCCCTGTGTCAAGCGCTACGAGTACTAGCATGGAACAACCACTTCTGCACCCACACTAAGCTGCACAAGCGTAGGGGGCTTCTGGCCTCTGCAACATTCTAGTGTGAAAGCACTTACGTTGTCTGCTGGTTTTGCAGGAAATTCGTGAAGGATGTTTCATGAAGCTTCAGGAAACAGACTGGCTGTTTCATGAAGCCTATTTTGTGAAGCTTAATTGTGTAGCCTAATTTTTTCACGTATCCTATATTCAGTTTATAACTCCCTGCAAAGGTTGGTGCGAGGAAGGGGGTGGGTGGAGGAATAGGTGGCGTTGTAGGCATGCGATAGTTCGATGTTATAAGCTTGACGTCGCACTGTGACGTCTAACGTCATTCACCTGTACCTGCAGCTTGACGTCCCGTCGTCTCAACTTGAAAGATACCTACCCTTAATGCCTAACAGATGTCCTACTTTAAAGGGACACTGAAGTAAATTTGTCAAGCTCCCGGTTTTGCTTGCACTGCGTAGACTGGCTCAAATTACCACACTTTACATCGTTTATCCGGTTAAGTCAGTAATTATTTTATAAAGTGGGAAAGAAAAAAAACTATCATCAAGGGACCGCGTGAAAGCGTCGTATGACCGGGGTGTCGTATTATCGGGGTACGGGTAAATGCCGGCCTCGTAGATGACCTCACACGACAGGTGGGCTAAGAATTTATTCACACTACTATATTTAGCGTGTTCTCGCATAATTTGCGAACCCCTCACTGAAATGTGAAGTGTCTAAAATGAAAACGCCCATTTTGTACCCTCCTCCCTTCCATGGCATCTGCACTAGCCTGCCAGCCATGCACCGCGCGCTATGCGACCCCCATACTGTCCCGCGCTATTTATAGCTCGCCAGCTCGGTGCCTTGCGAGCGCGAGATAAAGCCGATAGGGTCGAGCAGGTTGAGAAGGAACAGGCGACAGTGTGAAACTCAAGGCCAAGTGAAACGAACGGCAATGGATTTCTGAAATGGGGGCAAAGAAAGGAGCTGAGTTACAATGCGGCTTTGACAGACACTGATAAGCAGAGAGACCACTTGCTGAACAGACGCAAGCAGGCAGGTGTGATTCGACGGCCGCGCGCGGCAGCAGAATGCCAATGCGCCAACCGCCAGAAGTCGAAGTCCAGGTTGCCGGCGGAACGCGAATTTGAAGCTCCTATCAAGCCGACGAACGCGAAAACACATACGACACAATTTTATGGCGACAGCGGAACACCCACATTTTCTCGCCCGCTCGATCCAAGTTTCTTCCTTTCACGATGCTCACTGTTTCCCCGTCTCTCTCCTTCTTTTGAGGTTTTGAAGGAAGGGAGGGGAAAGGGCCCGAAACTGTCAGACAGTTTTGGGCCCTTTCTCTTCCCTTCTTTCAAAACCTCAAAAAAGAAGAGACGGGGAAACAGAGAGCTGACATATATCTGCAGTTTCGGGCCCTTTCCCCTCCCTTCCTTCAAAACCTCAAAAGAAGAGAGACAGGGAATTGGTATTGGTTTTGAAAAGTACTATTCACGCATACACAATCTCAAATTTACTCAGGGCCTTCGAAGTTCTTCTATACTGTGCAATTTGTAAACTTAAAGGCATAATGGAACAGTGTGTGTGAGCTTGTGGGTTTTACAACGAATAAAGACCAGAATTACGATATGGCAGTGAGATTAGGCAATGACATTACCTTATGGGTATTATAAATTATGAAGTAGTGGCAATCAAGGTATGCTTTGGTGGATGTTGGAGAATGGAAGTTTTTACATACATAAACCAGTCCTTGTTTGCCCATTTGAGGTATGTACAGTGTCGACATAAGGTTGTGTTCCCAAAAAGAAAAATGCGTGTTCAGGAGACCAGCTTGAGTCTGAGTCACTTCCAGATCAAAGTATGCACGTATGCTCTATCAAGCGCGGCTGTTGTGTGCCCTGTCAACAACACTGTAATGATTGATTTCTTGATTGCTTTACTGACTGCCTTTATTTATTTCTTGCAGCATCAGTGAAGGCAGCAGAAGTCCCTCATCAGTCACCACCGTGTCCCCCATTCAGCTCTGTTCATTATGCTGGCTGGACTAACAGAACAGCTAAAGCTGATACATCACCTATATTATATTTCATATTATAATATTATATTTCATGAAACATCTTATTTGAAAAATGTTTGCAAGTTTAATTACATATATGAAAAAATACTTAATAGAATCAGTGTTTACAGTTTTGATTTGTGATAAACAATATTTAATAAACATTTTAGATATCTATTTTTGATTTGGCTTCAAACTTGGTGTACTGATTTTATTGAGTAAATACTTGCGATGATTGATTAAAAGCACATAGCTTTCCAAAAATATGCTTGATTATATCAATACATGACCAACTCATGGAAAGAAGTGGACGGAGTGTTCAGATGAATTAACAGGCACTGAGTGGGATTGGATGGTGTCGACCATACTTGTACGCTCTCGTACAACCATGCCTGCAAGTCCGGGATGGGACGGAGATGTGGGGGTCAGCCTGTTTTCTAGCTCATCAAAGGCTTATTTAAGGCACAGTACTTGGGCAATTGTTAATAAAGAGGTGTTGAGTATCACCCACAGAAGTTGGAGTTAGTCTCAAAAACAAAGTGCCGTTATTCTTAACCAGAACCACAATGACGTGCCCGTAAAACTCCTCTACGTCCTCCAAGCCACGGCTGCCCCATGTGGGCTGCTGCTAAATGCTGGACGTGACACTTGCTGTGCAGTCTGACAAGTTGTTTTTTAAAACATTTGCTTTGCCATGAAGCACTACAGCATTCCTTAGCAAGACTCAAAATTTAACAACGGGTTTTATGGGTTACGTTACAACGGCATTTAACCACCATAACGCACCTTGGCTTCTCATATGGGTGCCATGAAGATGACCCCTGGTTCATACATATCCACTTAGAGTGGTGTCATTTGGTAGCTGGTGGCACCAAGGCCAGTCACTTAATCACTTTTCTGGTTATGCACAGAAAAGGTTTCACTGTTTATTCCAGTGCACTTTCATCCATGTCTTTACGCAGGTTTCCTGGCATTTTATTTTTACTCAGGTGCCCCCACTTTGGCAACAACAAGACACCCAACTCGTTTCACCTTATTTTGTCATGCTCAACCTTCTCAGTCGGCTGTGCAGCTACTCGCAAGCACCATGGCTCTGATGTAGACTTACAGCATGTCCAGTGTGTTAAGGACAACCCCCAAATATTGGAAATAATCGCAGACTTTGCTCTAAAAGATGGTCTTTATGAAATGGTGTAATGGCTGACCATCTATTCTTCCAGTCATTCAGCCACAAATGACCACCGGTGCGCTTCCATCTAGCTACACCAACCATAATGTACCTCCAATAACTATGCTGGACTCCCCCCACCCACAGGGGAAAGCCAAAGTAAAGTATGTGTGGCACCAATAGGACCTTGGCAGACATCTTGACACTTGAACATGAACATTGAGCAAGAACAAGAACATTGAACAAGACACTTGAACACGAACATAGTTACATTTGTTCTAACTGATCTGAGACACCTTTCCCAATCTCTTTTCCCTCCCCCACCCACAAGGTTTTTAGCCTCCTCGCTGTATTAATTAAAGTCATTCATTCATTCAATACCTTCTGTGAGCAGTCCCCAAAAAATAGACCTCTTGGCCTTGTTAAGCTCTCGTTATGATGTACTAGTCATTGAGAAGCATTAGTGTCTGATCGCCAAACTTGTCCTCTATTACTATCATCCTTTTCCCTTGGCGTCTTTTTCTTCTTTTCTCTCCGTCACTACGGCTCAGCACCTACGCACATTTGCATCATTAACCAGAGAGGGACATTTAGCGGGAACGTACGCTCCTGCTCCTTCCACTGCTACATTTGCAGTCGGCATGCTCAAACGACTCATTCAGGCGGCCTCAGTGCACGTCTCTAACACATGTTTCAAATTCGAAGGCACAGCGTATTCACTATGTCCACCTTTCAGTTGGACCGAGCACAACTTAGATGACAGAAGTTGTGGGGACCCTTGTTTCCCTACGCCTCGCCTGCTCGTTTTCACGAGTTGGGAGCCGCCATTTTGGGCAGCCGGCGCGTCACGCAAGCCGTGACCTCTTTGTGACTCCACGCTACACGCCGAACCGGCTCGCCGCGAACGTGTGCACAAGAGCGTGGGGGAGTGAGGACCAGTTTGTCGCCTTCCTTTGCGCCACCCTCTCCCCAACCAGGGAAAGACCTCCCCTCTCTCTCTCTCTCTCTCTCTCTCTCTCTCTCTCTCTCTCTCTCTCTCTCTCTCTCTCTCTCTCTCTCTCTCTCTCTCTCTCTCTCTCTATCTCTCTCTCTCTCTCTCTCTCTCTCTCTCTCCCCCCCCCTTCCTCCTGAGCTCACCTGCGGGACGTGCGCGGATTCCTCCGGGGAGTCGACTGGGCGATTTGGTCGGAATCGGTTGGCTCGTCAGTGCCTACTCCGAATGCCCCGATGACGGTGAACCCAGTTG
Organism: Haemaphysalis longicornis; assembly: GCF_048455015.1. NCBI lineage: Eukaryota > Metazoa > Arthropoda > Arachnida > Ixodida > Ixodidae > Haemaphysalis > Haemaphysalis longicornis. The sequence goes on along the minus strand of NW_027526203.1, from coordinate 368,241,257 downwards.
GCTCCACGGACTCTGCCGGGAGATCCTGCCCTGATCGGTCAATGCGATGCCTCCCCTGCACCCACGGCCGTGATGGTGGATATCGAGGTCCGAGCCCCGCGGCTTGAGCGAGTGACAGAAGCCACTGTCTCCCCGCAAGCGATAGTCGTGTTGTCTGGTATGGTATATGCCCTGTATCTGCCAGGCAATAAAGCCCCACTTTGAATTGCCGGAGCCTGTCTACTGCATCTGAGTACCCGAACCCGTGCGTGAGTCTTCGGATTCCGCAGGGCTAGTGTACGGCACATAGCGTTCTCTAGCGAAGCTAGCTGGGGTCCTCTGCTATCCCGTACGTTAGCCCACAAAGTCCACCCTTGGAAAATTTCTCGTCCACTTGACAAGGATGCAAATGACACAGAGGCACTGGCAAAATGCTGCCAACATTAATATTGAGAACCTGCTGCCGACATCAATCTGGATGGTAGGGTCAATAGTTATGGACAGCAAAAGATTTTGTGCATGAGAGCCATATTCCCTGCAGAAGAATGATATCTGGAGAGTGCTCAGTAATGTAAGATAGATCAGGAGACTCAGAGGAGTTACAATTTTAAAGCAAAGTGCGCCTCTGCCCTATGGCAAACCGAGCTCTTGTGAAGCAACTGCTCATCCCAAGATGTCTCGACGCTGTGAAGTACAAAAGCTGGATCGTTTTTTCATTTTAGACGTGGGCATCGGGTCTGTTTTAACATACCGAGGAGAGGGAACCCTCTTGTATCAGCGATGAGGGTGGGGGGGAATACCAAGTTACACGTCTGATCGAAAAAATGACATCAGAGGATGGAGACATCTATGGGACATAACAAGGGGGCACAAGAAGAGAGAGAAGCTGGGCAGTTTACCTGTCACGTCAGAAGCCCAGGAGGGACTTGCATCAGAAAGTTCAGTGGCATGGCTTCAACAGAATAAAGATGTGGCAGAAGTTGTGAAGGGCAATGAATTTGAATTGACCCTTAGAGTCGGAGGGCATGAGGAAAACGGGTCTAGCAGAATAGGAGAAAAACTTGGCTTCGTTGTCAACAGCTGCATCCTGCAGAGACTCGGAGACAGGGTGAGAAGAAGTGGCTCCACATGTAATGCTACTGCATTCTTTGCACCCTTGCCCACCTTGGTTTGGAAAGCCGACTCAGTGAAAGAAGTCTGTCTGGACGCAACTTCTCTAACTAGTGCAAAGAGTTGGAGCGAAACTTCTGAGAAACTACAAGCACGTTCCATAACAGCAGCCAATGCTTTCCCTCACGACAGTGCCGTTTTTCGATAATTTGAACAATGCTGTCCCCCTGAGTACGAACCACTCCACTTAGTGAGGGCGAGCTTCGTCACAACGGAGCATTCCCCCTCACCTTTGAACCATCACTGATCGTACCCACACACGCAGCATTGGGCCACAACTGCCCGTTCCTTATCAGTTTTGTGTCATTTGCTTCTTCTGTCTGTTATGACTGAAAGGCTTGGCCAATCACCCTGGTTAGCCCAAGATATACGCTATCAGTGTAAACGCGCCTTGTAACTAGCATGCTCAAAATACTCCTGCAAGCCTCTAGTGGTATGATTGTCTCTTCTCAATACCATATATAAATCCTCATGGTCATTTTTTTGTGCATCGCTCTTTTCTTGTTTCTTTCTTGATTGATTGTAGGGGTTTAATGCGCCGACGCAACACAGGCGATGAGGCGTGCCGTAGTGGAGGGCTCCGGATTAATTTTGACCACCTGGGGATCTTTAACGTGCACCAAAATCTTGTACACACAGGCGTTTTTCCTTTTCGCCTCCATCAGAAAAGCGGCTGCTGCGACCAGGAATCAAACCCGCGTCCTCGTGCTCAGCAGCACAACGCCTTAGCCTTCTTGTTTCTTCCTTCTCCGCCCTTGTAGGCCTTACATATTCGCTGTTAGCATAAATGAGCTGCGTTACTTCAGCAATTAGAATGCTCCAAATGCTCCTGTAGGTTTTAATACAAGTCTCTAACATGCCTTTTTAAGTCGAAGGCTACAACACATTCACTGGGCCCACCTTTTGTTACCTACCCTGGTATTCTCAGTCCTTCCTCCACTCAAGCCCCCAGTGGAGGAAAGCCTTGAATTCGATTTTCCCGTCCATAAACATTGCCGGGATCCTCTTCTCATCTGAGTGGAGGGAGCAAATGGAGTGGAGGTGGGACTCAGAATACGGCCCCTAGAGTCAAAGCTCAGCGATGGTGCAGGGGATGAGTGTTGAACTCACGCTCTGTAGGAAATGGGTTTGAATCCCAGATCCACTTACTTTTGTTTCCTTTGCTTTTGTTCTATGTATTTGCGCTGTCGGCCATTTCCCAAATTTGCCACAACCTTATGTTACTACACTGTACAAGTTTTGGCTCAGTGTGCCGCTAAGGGAGGTTCACTCTAGCAAACTGGCATTTGAAGATTCGATTTTTCTAATGGCACCTTGGAGTATTGGCAATAATGGACACACAGGGCAGCTTAATTGTCCAGTTGTACTGCTTGCTTCTGCAAATAGACTGTAAAGAATTTCAAGCTGGTGATATAATAAAACAGTATCAGACTTGTGACGAGCCAAAGGATGTAATTTTTGTCTTCTCATTCTTTACCGGTGTTTTAGCCCATCCATCCATCTTCCACCTTCTTTAGTTTGCCAAGTAGCTGGCCAACAGAGAACACATCCTGACTAAATTTTTAAGGCCTTTACAAAGCAGTCCGATGACCGCAGAGAAAAATAAGAAAGAGCGTACATATTACTGCTACCAAAAGCATTAGGAAAGGTGGTGAGCGCACATCCCTCGTATGACAACACTGCCATACAAACACTTTTCCATTTTCTACAGCTCTCGAGTGCTTGTGAGGCTACAAGCAACAGCCTAGTTTAAGAAAGAACAAATGCACATTGAAGAAGAACTGCTCAGGAGAAAGACAGACATACATACTGGCTTAAACATGGGGGGTTTATTTAACAACGTCCTATCTCATACAATGGAATCATTAACAAGCAATAGGCAGCATTCATTTTATTACATTATTTCATAACTGCCCACATTTGACAGCAAGAACATAACAAAACCCGCGAAATATGTACCATGCAAAAAAAAAGTAAAACAAAGGCATCCTTCCTTAACTTATTTCAACCACGTACAGTTGAATTTGGCAATTATGGTGGCACTGAGCCATAATTCACAGAGATGAATAGGTGGTTACAGAGCCCGTTAAACACAGCCTGAGAATCTAGTAGGAAAAAAAAACTTGAAAGGAGCACTCAAAACTGCAATGCGCCAAAATATTCCCAGTGCACAGCACTTTGCACGATTGTCCACGGCAGCGTGGCCGTCACGTGAGCTTGGAGTAGATTGAGGGTGCAACCTTCCGATGGAGATACTTGAGAATGTACAGCGGCAGGCAGCTAACCAGCGTGATGACCGTCACTTTCCACAGGAAGGCAGGTGTCTGGATAAACTCGGTATCTTGGGGTAGGCATGGGGGAGAGAGAGAAAAAAAAAAGGCAAAAAAGAAAAAAATCAGTTTTCATGTCCATTTAGAAAGGCCAAAACTTCCAAAATCAACAGTGTCAGTACCAATTAACATTGACTTGATCCCTATGAAGAAGATTTGGCATGCATGATGTGAACACAAGGCATGAAAATTGAGCCATGTTTTTCAATCCCTTCAAACTAACTTAGTACTGGCAATGCATAAATGTTATCTTTAACACCCATGCCGTAAATGTCCGCGCATGCGTACTCGGACAAAAATCTCAAAGCAGGATTTGTTGAGGGCACTTAATGCCGAATATTTCATGCCTAACATTTTGTGCCTGACATTTCACGTCTATCATTTAAGGCCCAAAAAATTCAGACTGGCTCTATTAAGGACAATGTAATGCCTAAGGTATAAAGCACTGCTGTTCACTCAGACGTCGCCCTTCCGGATCAAGATTAAAACTGTTTCCTGGAGTCAGAGAAATGTGAACTTTGGCAAGTTCTATGTACAAAAATAAAGGATTATATTTTTAAGATATGATGACGGTGCCCCTATAATTATACCTATGAGAAAAAGTGCGTCTGTGATACACAGGCTTTCTCATCGAGGAGGTGATGACCAGCACCTGCCTAGAGCACGGAGCAAGAATTATTGAAGAGACGAAAAAGGGCTTGCTTTGGTGCCCCAGTAAAGTCACGGTGTCAGCACGGCACCAACGGGCCATCTGTCATGAGTAGGCAAAGGAAAAATGCGCCCGGTGTGCTTTCTGAAGAGGCTGGCCGATTCAAGGCCTGTCGGTGGTGCAGGGGTGAGACAGCTGAATTAGATTTGGGAGCAGTTTTTGGAGCAGCGAAATCTCGATTTTGGAGCAGAAGAACCTTCATTTGGAGCAGTTAACGACATTTATTATGCCATCTTATGAACCTAAAAAAATCAAATTTTTGGCAATGCGGGGGTGGGGGGGGGGGAGGGGGAGTGCACTTTTAATCAGTTTTGAACGTACATAACACTGGAAAAGCCTTTCAATAAAGATTTTTTACGAGAGTACCACAAGGTACGAACTGCAATACCTTTTTACAAAACATTTTTATATTCTTTGGCTCTATGTATAGATAGCGTGGAGCTCCATTGTAAACATCGAATTGAAAAACTAAGCAATCGGAAAGCATTTTTATTATCATGTGAATGTTGAAATTATTATTTTTGCAATCCCAGACTCGGCTTTACGCACAGGTGTTGAGCCAAGGCAAAGCTTGCGCAAAGCGACGTGACAATCGGCACACCCCTCCTCCCCCCTTCCCCAGCTCTCCCATTTCAATCCCCAAAGTGCACATTCACTACGATCGTAATTTGAGTAACATTGGTATGTTTAGCCACCTCCCTTTTGACATTAAATATCACTTCAGATATATGAAGCATTATTACTAGCGTGCAATAATAGCCCGTTTGGACAATTTGCGGCGATGTAGCCTGCACCGCCGCTTCTGCAGTGGCGATCGTCCAATTCCCCCGCTCGCAAGCTCGCTGTCAAAGGCAGCCGTAACTCAGCATTTTATGAGAGCGCAATGAGTCCGAAATTTCACTTAAAGCACGCAGTGCGCCTCACACTCAATGCCGAAACATGGTGAATTCGGGGGCAGCACGTTGTTTTAGATAACTCCGTCCGCCGAGTCACGCAACTTTCCGCAACAGATCAGACGATTGAATGTAGACCCAGCCACCCCGTAACCGCAACCATGGTAGAAATCGGCAAAGGGCACTCTGCCTGAACCACGAGCAACTTCTTCGCCAGGAGGCCGTTTTCGAATCTTCACCACACCAAGATGGCGGCGCCCACTAATGTGGTTCCGGAGATACGGCGCTCCGAAAATTGTCGTTATTTCATCTACTTGCACAAGTAGTTTGTCACCTTAGTACATGTTATTTTTTCTACAGGACTTTGCAATGTTTTTTGATGGGAAAACTTTGAAAACGCACAGAATATAAGATGTGCAAACCGACACTGTGACTTTGAAAAGAGCTATCTCGGGGACAATGTGGGTGTGTTATTGAATGATCAATCAATTAAACCTTTACAAACAGCATCACCTCGGTAAAGTTATGTCGTCAGTAAGCATTTTTCTCCACTGAAACTGAAGAAGAGTTAAAAGCCTTGGCTCTTAGACTGTTTTGGAGCAGTTTCGCGCAATTTTTGCAATTTTCAAGCGTTTGGAGCAGCCCGGCGCAGGAAAACAAATTTGTATCAAAACTGCGCAATATGCGCAGCTGTCTCACCCCTGGTGGTGATTCCCTAGCGCCTTACACACGAATGAATGTTTCGTGCATGGTTTCTTGAGCCTCTTCACTGGCTCCTAATGCCCTCAAAAACTAACGAAAAAAAACGCGTCACTTGCTCACGACAGATCCAGTTGGCTTTCTCTTTTCGCGAACAGAATACAGGTATGTAGCTGGCACAGTGCGAAAGTGCTGATGACACGGCGTCTGGTAACAGGACAGGCCGTTTAGTTGTCCAGAAGGACTTTGTCACTAAGTTTGCCATAATGTTGCTGCCTCTCTATGTCGCTATTTGCACACATAGTCACGATCGAAACGTGAGCTCTCGATCTTTCTTTAGAATCGCACAAGCCCACACTTACAACCATACCACGTCACTCAGAACTTTAAAGGTAATTACCTTTTCCTTGCAGGATACCTACTTAAGTTGCAGTTTGGCCCAACACATTTTTGCCTCGCCCTTAAAAAAGCCCGCATGTAAAGTGCTGGCCTTTGTTGCAACATGAAAAGCACATGCAAAGTATGCAAAGCCAGCACCGCTGGCACGTTGTGGAAGATTGCGAGAGGCGAGAGTGAACTCTGACGTGGCGGCGTCCACAGACGTCGTCTGCTCCAGGATTCGTACTAGTAGCTCGTTTCAAGAGCATTACTGCATGTCATTCGGGCAGTATTTATTCACTGCTTCTAAAGTGACTGGAACTTATATTTAATAACTTTACAGAAAGAAAAACATGAATATTTACAATACAGGCAACATTAGTGTGATTTTTGTGCACCGCATCCATAGAAGAACATGGAAATAATGGCAACACGCCCTATGCGTCATCTGTCATGCTGCGGTGAAAACTGGATTTGCTCCTCGCCAGATGGTGGCTTTATCGCGCTGTCCGCCCACACTGTCGCGACCTAGCTGATTCCCCTACTCAAATAATTCTTTCTCCATGGCCGAAATGAATGACATAGGCTCCTTTCTTTCATCCTCCAGTGAAGCTGCTGATGCATTGCGGGGAAGCCTGCTGCCTCCACCAAAAGATGCGGGTGCATTTTAGCAGTCTTCAGAAGGTTAAAAAAATAATAAATTAGACCCAGGGCTTCCTGGGCCAAAGAAAACAAAGCATGAATGTTTGAAACATAGGCAATAACGGTAATTTTAGGCATTTCAAATTGCAACATCTCTGTAGAAATTATGGTGCAGTCACAATATTGTGCATATGCATTCTTTGGAAATTTATACTGCAAACAATATTAATGCAGAAAATTAATTTTTTGACAAATTTTTTGCTCTCAAAACCAGTGCCCCCCTTGACTGCTTTGCAGACCACACATCATTTCTTTATAAATGGAATGTGCAGGCTTTGAAAAAAAGAAGACTCACCAAAAAACTCGTTGAGGGCAAAGAGTGATGCTACATATATGCCAAGGCTCAGCATTTCAGCTGCAATCATTAACCAGTGCCACGTGCGTATCGTCAGGGCAACCATCAACAACTCGGTCAGAATCAACGATGTGAAGCTGATGGACACAATGTGAATGAACTCATCTTCAAACAGCAGCAGGGCCCCATACATAATGATTCCACCTGTGATAAAAACAAGTCACAATCATGTCACACCACATAATGTAGCCACAAACAAACAAGCATCACAATTTGAGATCACACAGTGGCAAGTTACCTTGATAAATGCTTATCAACACCCACACGAAAAAAGTCTTGAAAGACAAGGACCTTCCCTGCAAGAAAGCATAAGCACAGCTGTTTAGAAATACCATCCATTAATTGCTACTAAAGAACATACAAATTTAAGGAATTGTGGGTACACAAAATGTGAGAAGCAAGAATGGGTAGTCACCTTAGACAATTCCTTGTACAGTTCTGGGTATGTGAGGGCTGTTTTTGGCTCCACATCTTGGTCCAAAACAAGGGAGAAGACAGGAAACATTGTGTACACTGTGGCATATCTGAAAAACGTTAAATGTGTAATAACCCTCAGTGGGCTGTAGAAATGACACAATGCTGCTATACCCCAGATCGTACCCAATCGAAGGTTTCGCAGGGTTTACCCCGTAAGAAAAGTCGCTATAGGTTACATATATTGTGAGTGCTTATTTGTGTAACCGACGATTTATTGTTGCATCACAAAACCATCACGAAGTGTACAAATTGCCATCTGTCAGTGGGGCAAATCCCTCACATGTACATGCCCATCATTTGTACAGTATCATCATTTTGGGCTGTGACGCACACACACACACACACACACACACACACATGCTGTGCGCATGCCTGCAGGCGCGTGTGTATGTGTGTGTGTGTATTGTAAGGCTCTTGAACAACAGGTGAACCAGGTCGCTTATTCGGCGATGAAACCAGCTCCGAACACCGATTTCAGAAGCGATGATGATGATGATGATGATGTATAATCGAAGAGGATGGGATAATATTGATGAAGATGATCATGTTGTGTCAGGGACGAAATACGGGAGATCGCCCATAATGTATAAACTGGTCCCTGCAAGTGTTCGTCGATGCCCAGGGCATGGTGGCGTAACATACGTGCTCACAATGTATATCGGTGAGTAAACAGACAGATACACGTGAAAAGCAATATCTAGTCAAGCTCCAGTGTTTTGTCCATCCACCCATTTTCCTGACAGCGGATGACAACACTTTTTGGAAACGTGTCCTTTCAGCAACGGCTTCCATTTGAACACAACGAAGGGCAGTAGCTTGCAGCCGTCACCTGCGTTTTATTTTTTCCAGTTGACCTGAAGGGAACTTGCCTGGAGCCTTTCCGCTGCACTGTCAGAGCTGAGGGCATGTGAAGGTATACAGGAGCTTGATCAGCATTGCTGATCTCATCCAATTGAAAGTTGACTACCTTTCACAGAGAAATAACATGCCACTAAAATCCCACAAGCAGCTCTTCGTAGATTTCTGGAAGCTTCTGTGATATCGAAGTCTACCGACATTAAGAAAACCCAGTGCAGCACATAAAACAAGACACTCAACGCTTTCATGCCTTGGAGTCCACCTATTGAATGCCTTTCTCTCTAGCAATCTCCCTTGCCTGAGCTTGCAGCGGCTCGATGTTGACAGTGAGATGTGCAGCTTTTTGCTCTTGAACGAAGTCTGTAAAGTCAGGTTCAACATTGGGAAATGCCCCATTTTTTGGCTCCCGGAAACACCTCATGCCGCTGCATGCAAAGAGGACTTCCTCCTGTTTTCGCCAACCGCAAATGCGGTGCTCGTCCACGCCGAACTGCTGCCCCACAGGACTGCTTCCAATGATTTAGGCAGCTAGGATTGCTCTTTTAATAAAAAGCAGATGAATACTGCTTTTGTAGTCCCGACATGACGTAAAGCGGGGCTACAGTGAACTGTGACCGTCGAGAAGTAGGCAAAGTTGCAATGGCAACTGACAAATGCGACACATGGAAGAACCAAAGCACGGCATGCATGGGCAGGCACGGCAGGTGCTGGTAAGACTAGGGCCTAGACGATTCAGTGCGCCACTGTGCTGCAAGCTTTGTGCAGCGCTCTTCTGCTTCGTGGCAGAGCCACCATTATGCAAGCCTTCCGCGTGGGTGCCCCTCTATCGGGTGAGTCAAGCCTGCAGCGACAGCCAAAAGATCCCAACATGCCGAAACGTGGTGCCTGGGCTGCTTTCTGCGCTCGCTTTGTGGCAACGCGGCCGCCTAGAAAATCGTATCACAAAGAGAAGCTCTGCCGTCAACTACCAATACCCCCCATACGGCAGCTCTCCCATGAATGATCGATGCTCCCTCAAGAGCCGTACGCTCGCAGTGCGCGCTGTAGATGTAAAAAAAGAAGAGCTTTTGTGTAAGCACGCGGAATAACCATGCGCTGGGGGTTGAGCGGGAAACTTTATTCCCAATCATGAGAACACATTCGCTGCGAGATGACACCCATCGAAGTTACCGGCAGTGGCACTGCCGCGCGATATCAAAACAAGCAACATGGCGGCTGACACTAGCGACCGCTTGCGATTTCCTTTAATTCGTGAGTACGTTACTCGCATTTAAGAAGCGTTTTGTTCATATCTAATAAATAAAATGAGTATTACCGAATCCCTTGAATCAATGCACGGCGCTGACATAGGCACAATCACATCACGTTCAGCACATTTACGAACACACTGGTGGAAGGTTAACCGCTCACCCTAGGTATGGTGGACAAAGCATGCAGATCAGGAACGCCAACTTTCAAAGTTGGCATCAGCTTCATTGACGCTAGAATGTATGCAATGGTAAACACTACGCTCAAAGCACAAAGTTCGATTTCGATTCTAAGTCGACCTCCCAACATTGGATTGTCAAACTTGAAAAAATGGGTCGACCTACAATCGTGTAAATACAGTACACTTTTAAGTATCTGTATTACTTTGGTCATGGAGGGTAACTCAGTTTGTAAAGATGCCCGCGTACAATGAGCCATGCAATGCACTGGTACACTTACCCAACCATTAACAGGCCTTGGTAGAGTGCCACAGAAGCAAAGTAGAAAACAGATGAGAACACTGCCTGCATTGTTGAGATGATCAGTCCTCGATGGATAACAAACTGGCTTAGAGCAGCTGATCGCTTGTAGCTGCAAAAACATGCAAACACAAGTTAAAATAGTTAATTTCACAGAAACTAAGCTTTCATACTGCCAGTAAAGTCTTTTTAAAGATGGAATTAAAGTATCCTCAAAATTGTACACACACAACTGAAAATCAGCACATAGTAGAACCTTGCGGAGAGTACAGAATTAATCTTCCTCAAAGAAAAGAATGTACACCGGCAGCAAGAATCTGTTACTATGTCTTAATTTTTACACTTCTACAGGTAACAGTAGTCAATAAAATACATTCAATGAGAAACGGCAAAGTTGTTGGGAAACTCGGTGCATTAGAACAGTGAGCTGTGTTCTGCTCTTTGAACAAGGCATGTGTAAATATTTTTTTTTTAACATTTGATCAAATGATATCACGCGACTTGCAAACGAGGACACCGAATGGCACGTGCCCACAGGCCACCCATTGGTACCTTTTCTCCCAGAGGAACCCCCTTTAACCCTTTGAGGGTCACGGCCGTACATGTACGGCATTGCTTGTATCTTTAAAAAGCGCACCTTTTTCGCCAACTTCTCTTGCTTGGCATGTGCTGCCACACTTCGGAAATACGCCAAATTTTTTTCTTGCACCGATGGCTCTTCTTTTTATTTTTTTATGATTTACTTTAGCGGCGCGCTGGTTATCGCTTACGCATCCGCTAACGAGGGGGCACGCTAGGTATCGCCCACCGGGCACCCGGGCGCCTCTCGCTTCTTGCGCCTGCCACAGACCAGGTCGCCTGCGAAACTGATGAGGCTCTTTTCTCCCCCCCCTTTTTTTTTTATTTTATGGGCGGTGCGCCGTCTACCGCTCCTGCATCCGGCCGCCTGGCTCGCCCGCGCGCGCACAGCGGCTGGTTTTGGTATTGTCCTCCGGGTGCTTCCCGCTTTTTGCGCCCGCGAAACTGATGTCTGTCTGATTTCGATTCACTCAAAAAGTGCCGGCTTGTTACTCTCTCGTTTTTATTTAGAATTTTTCTTGTGTTACTCATGAATGAACCACATATATGTAACAACACAAACGATTTTTTTTTGTCACTTTATGGTCACCCTAAAAAAAATTACGATAATTTTTTCACGAAATAGATTCATCCGAAGAATTTAAATCAGCAATAAAAAAAATTGACCCTGGGGGGTCGCATTTGGTGAAAAAATTCGACCCTCAAAGGGTTAAACCAAGCAGCAACAGTTTAGACACATGCGCCATTTCGTCAGGGACTCCGCTTGGATGTTCTGTCCGTGTTGGTTTAGCGGGTACCTTCTCCTCACGGCCACGAACACAGATATCAGAGTTGAGCCTGCATACAGCGAGCACAGCCCCCCGCCATAACAGTCGTACTGTTGTTTGATAACTTGACTGTACCTGCCGGCAATAAAGCCATGCACCGTATTTGCACGATTCTAACGCGAACCTTTTTTTAATGAGAATAGGCATTTAAAAATACCTGTGTGTCACCACCGGACTGAAAACTAAAAAAAAAGAAAAACTCAAAACCGAAACGGCCAACTCTAAACCGAAATGAAGCGGCTCAATGAATGAAGGAGGCTTCGTTTAAATGCAAAGTAATCATCTTGGCGGAAACGGAAGACAACCGGGCGGTGTGCTGTGCATAAGGCGTCCCAGAGTTGTGTGTTTGCAATTGGCATAAACAAAGGGACCACATTCTTAAGTGCAAAGCTTCACAGAAGGGGTTTAGCTGCCCACAGTTTGTGCAGGTCTGTGTTGAATAAAATGTTTTGAGCACTTTTTAGGCACCAGTTAATGGCAATATTTGGTAGAATTGGTGCCAAGTTGTTTTTAAAGCAAAGCTTCACTACTTTCGTCCAGCGATTTCACAGAGGATGCGCAAGGTGACCTTTTGACCAGAGACACAACCCCGACGACACACCCCTCGAAGCGCATTGCATGATTCGCGGGGCCCGCTGTCGGCGCTGCACACAAGGCTCCGTTTCAAGTTCTGTGGCAGCCGCCGTGATGGGAGCAGCCGCTCAGCTGATGGGCAGCCGGCCAAACCCGCAGCCTCCCATGCATGAGGCCCTGGGTTGTCTCGGGCAACGTGACTCGTCTCACGCCCGGTGAAGAGGAACGATGCGTTCGCTGTGAATGAGTGCCGCGTTCGCCCGGCCTCTTTCTGTGAGTGTTGCATGCACCCGAACGGCTTTGAGACATGGTCGGCAATACAGCTAAATCAAAGGTTAACTACGCAAAACCAAGACTCAACCGGACTAAGCCAAGGGTTTGCTTTGCATATCCAAGGTTAGTTGAGCTAAGCTGCAACCGTTTTTGTAGTTTCCGGGTGCTGAATTCTACTGCGCATTACAATCGGGAGCACATTAGAATTGTGCAAATGCGGTGCTGATATTTTTTTGCGACATTTTACAAATTTTGCATTAGGGAGTATAGCAATCGTCAGCGCATTTTTACTTATTTTCTGAATAAGCAGGTAAGTACCATCGTTGTTCCCAGTGTCAAACAAAATAGACAATGCAACCTTCATGCAAAGTTTGAGCCTGAACGGAGCAGCAATTCACTCAGGAAAAATTCTTAAGACTTCCATTTGTCAATGTAACACTCTGTATAATCATGCAAGGGCCAAGCTAGTGTAAGGGCTCCACTTGGAGAAAAAAAAATTTGGAAAGTAATTTAAAAGATCCTACTAAAAAGTGATGTTAGGTCTGTTGCCACTAGGTGATGCTAGCTGCTTCTCCGCTAACCATACTGTCAGCGCCAATCAGGCCGGCACCACTATTTCTTTGTGAGATGCACAACCACAGCCGTGCTGACAGTGTTTTAAGTTAGATCGGTGGCATTTCACCTCCAAAGAACCGAGCCCTATTGGGACTCAGACCTCAATATCTGTCATCACGGCCGCAGGAGCAGGGGAGACATCCCGTGCGACCGATCAGAGCAGAATCTCTCAGCAGAGTCCCCGCAGAACGCTCTCACGGGCTGCACGTCAGCTCGGGTAGAAGAGAGGAGGTCTCCTCCGGCGATCGGGAAGAGGGCAGCGAGGGAGGAGGCGACGAACCGGTCCTCTTTCCCCCTCGCCCTCCGCACACGTTCGCGGCGAGTCGGTTCGGCGCGTCGCGCGGGGTCACGAAGGGGACACGACCTACGTGACGCGCCGGCTACCCGAAATGGCGGCTACCAGCTCGCCCAAAACGTGTGCGGACAAGGCATAGGGACACTAGGTTCCCCACAATTTGCACGATTGTAAGTCGACTCAAATGTAGGTCAACCGCAGCCTGTTTGAACGCTGCTGTGAAAGAGAGCCGAGAGAGTTCTTCGGCTCCAGGGCACTCATGACAGATGGGACGATTCAGCACATTACAGAAGTGACACAAGCACGTGGCAACGCGGCCGCCTAGAAAATCGTATCACAAAGAGAAGCTCTTCCGTCAACTAACAATACCCCCCATACGGCAGCTCTTCCATCAATGATCGATGCTCCCACAAGAGCAGTACACTCGTGGTGCGCGCAGTAGATGTTTAAAAAAGAAAAACTTTTGTATAAGCACGCGGAATAACCATGCATTGTGGGTTGAGCGGGAAACTTTATTCCAAATCATGAGAACACATTCACTGCGAGACGACAACCACCAAAACTACCGGCACCGGCCACTGCTGCGCGATTTCCTTTGATTCGTGAGTATGTTACTCGCATTTAAGAAGCGTTTTGTTTGTCTCTAATAAACAGAATGAGTATTACCGAATCCCTTGAATCAATGCATGGCGCTGACGTAGGCAGAATCATATCACGTTCAGTACACTTCCAAACGCACTGGTGGAAGGTTAGCCGCTCTAGGTACGGTGGACAAACGGCACAGATCAGGAACGCCAACTTTCAAAATCGGCATCACCTTTATTGATGCCGGAATGTATGCGATGGTAAACGCTACGCTTCGACCGTAACCGTAGAAACGAGGGTGTTCGCTTTCACCAGCTCATAGCCCCCTCCCCTGATTTCTCATTTCTCTTTCTGTTACAAGCGGCACTAAGTTCGATTTCGGTTCTAAGTTGACTAAAATTAAATTGTCAAACGGAAAAAAAAAAAAAAAAAAAAAGGTCGACTTACAATCGTGTAAGTACGGTAATCAGATACGCCAAAGAGTACAGTAAACAAGTAGCTGGATAAAAGTTTGATGTGGATGAAAACCGCATAGAAGCAGAAAGGCATTCCGCGGCAAGGAATGCAAGTGCTCAACACTGGAAAAGGAACTCGTCTCATGTATGTCGTCAACGGCTAGAAGCACGACCCGAGACAGCCATCCAGGGAAATGAGAACGGAACAGTGCCCCCACAGAGCCGGAGCGCACACGCACCTGTAGCGGCCATGGACTAGCAGCAGCTGGGCAATGTGGTGGAACTGGGTGACGGAGAAGTCGGCTGCAAGCGAGGCCTGGTTGCCCTCTCGGCCGACAATGCCAATGCCTGCATCGGCCTCCTGGATCATGCTCACATCGTTGCCACCGTCCCCTGTGATTGGAGTGCCCACACAAAGCCAGTCAAGCTCTCGCCGCAATATACGCCAATGTAGACAAAAATAGAGGCAAACGATGCACGAAACAAGGCAGACGGTGGGATTTGGAATGCGGACTAAACTAGACGGTGCTTGAATTAAAGCGAACGCTGTTCAGCCTGCTGTTCAGCAACTACAACTTACTAAACAACAAAAATTACTTGTAATTTTATTTGCAACAGATTAAATTTAAAATTTTGAATCATTCAATCTGCAGGTATCTGGAAATTTCCCCTTCCCTGCTGCAACATTTTTTTTTCCCCTATTGGGGAGAGGAGTTGTGGCAGAGCCTCTGTCAGGATGTGATTAGGGCTGTCCCATCTGCTGAGCTGTGATAAGGTATGAACCTACACAACTCGCCCTACTCACAACCAACTAGAGGGAAGCCAACTAGAACGAATTCCCAAATTTTGTCCACACATTCACCATGAATCTTTTTGGAAGCTTTGCAACTCGTCTAGGCCTTCCAGACTGGGCAGCTGGACGGGTGGTGCCACCACTAGGAGCTCCCCTCGTTGCTGGAATGGGCCAGCGCATCGAACTACGCAGCGTTCCGTTATTTTCGTCATGCTTGCTTTGGTGCTTTTAATGTTTAGGTGGTATTGTGAGCAGATACGTGCGGTGAAACAGTCTAGGCATATGTGTCGGGTTTTTAAGCACTAAAAGCTACATAAACTCATCGAACGCTTCTTAGGCCGGGTATGGGCCTCTTTGATATGGGCGCTTTTTGCGGTGCTGTACTCATGGCTTAATCGGATTTGAATACGAATAGAATTATTAGTGTTAGTATTCATTTCCACCAGTGTAAATTATTTCCACTGGTTTCAATCACTATGGTTTCCACACCAGCCTTAATGTTAAGGTGGGATACCTGGATACATGTGCCTTCAAGAGAAACGCACTCATGTGCGTGTCCGATTACCGTGTGGCCGTGGAAACGTTAGGGCGGTTTACAATTTTATTTTTCTGTTACCGTAAGCTTTGGGCCTTCTGTTTCCATAAGTGACAGCATGGGAGCCGGAGAGCTGAAGCGGAACTCCCGCGTTTGTAGCGGTCATTTTATCGAGAGTCAAAGTAATTCAACCACCCCAATACCCAAGCTACAAACCCTCCCCCCCCTCCCCTCCCCTCCCCTCCCCTCCCCTCCCCTCCCCTCCCCTCCCCTCCCCTCCCCTCCCCATTTTATCCCCTGTGTGAAACAATAGCTGGCAACGATAGACGGCCAAGGCGTTAAAAAATGCGGCAGAGTGTTAACGTCAACCTGTGTTGTCTAATGCATAAGCATTCTTTGTCGAGTATGTCAATGCAAACCTTGTAATGCCTTGTCAATACATTTATCGTTATGAGAGTAAATGTAAAGCATTGAAATAAAAAAATATAACCAAACGAAACAAAAACTGCCCAATTTCGTCAGTGACAGCCGAATCTGGCAATCCCTGTCTGTTACAGGAAACACAACAAATAAAAAATATGTTGAAAATGAATTAATAAATCACAGTTCTATGCAATTGTGTGCTTTCATACGTTTCTAAACACACACAAAAAAGAGAACTGAGAATAAACTGACAAAATCGTGTATTCTGATACCGCACTCTCACGTGATAGGCTGTCTGTGTTTAGGCATTTAATGCCTGAACCTCAAAAGAATTTTTATGCATTAATAGACAATTCTTGAAGTGAAAGTATGGGAGAGTCACAAACCCCTCAGCAACAAATCATTAATCCCTATCAAACAAATGAATACACTAGAGTGTGGGCGATGGAGTCTGCATAAGTTAGGCATGCATGCACACACGATACTACACAAACTATCAGTCCCTTTACACAGCTCGGGGGGTTCACTTTCACAAATTTTGTGCACGCCCATCTTTCACCTTCAACTTCCTCCCAATTGCTGCCCAAATTTTGCATACTTCCATACATATGGACACGCTATGTGCACAGAAGGGTCGTATGCCCTTGTAAGACAGAAACATTATGCTCCCGCTAGTGTCCTAAAGCTGCTCTTTGTGATTGGCTGGCATCTTAAATTGTTTTTGCTTGTAAGCAATTTATTTTTCTCTTTTTTTCCCCCTTCAAGCCACTACTGGCAGAAGAAAAAACAGAAGTAATAATGTTTTTGGCCTAACCCATACACAAATCTTGTTTCTGACTGTCTTCACTTCACAAAGAACCTGCCCTTAAATCTCAAAAACGTCTCAAACTTCCTTCCTTGTACTGTCATCATAACTTTGATCTACTGCGTGCCTAATTTCTAGAGCCCATCCTGGAGGTCACATTTTCCCAAACCAAGCTGCACTAAGAGAAAGGGAAAAGCCTCCAAAGCTAAGGAATGCTATAAAGGCACTAATACTATGCTAGAAGATGCTTTTCCTCTTTTTTTGTTAATTTGATACCCCGTAGAAACTATCATTCTTTTGCAGGTCATAATGGCTGCTCTTGGCATGCAGTTAAGGCAAGGCCAACCCAAGTCAGCCAAAACCTTACCAACAGCACAAGTAGTTTTCTCTGTGTACTGCTTAATCAAGTGGACCACTTCAGCCTTTTGCGTCGGAGAGCAGCGACAGCACACCACAGCTGGGCACTGGCACGCAAGCTCCATAAATTCTCGTGGATAGAACTTGAGACACACCTGCGAGAAATTGGCAAATAAAACACAGTAGGTTATTAATGGAGCAAGGGCATGATGGTACATATTCTTAAGATGTTTTTTCTTGGCATGCGTTAACAGTGAGTTCTGCTTTTGAGGTGAGCATGAATGGAATAATGGCTTTGTTCGAATAGTGTTGAAGTGATACTTTGAAATTGCCAATAAGAAAACTGAAACATAATATTGCGGATAAGCTTCATTAATTGGAACAAAAAATTGAAGGCTGACTTTGTGGCACGTCCATTATAAGTGCATAAGCACAGATCCGTTTTTGGAGTTCTGTTGAGATGTTTTATGACGCTTGTTTGAGTTCTGATAAGACACCTTCATTTGCTTTAGACACTTTGTCTGAGACACTGCTCCATGAAGCAGATGCTTAATTTTATGCCCTTTTACGTTGGCATGAGGAATGCATAACGGCATGCAGCCTCAGAACAACATGCTTCTGTACACGGGTCACTTCTGTTCAGAGGCTCCTGAGCCAGTGCAGCACACCTGCGCCCTGCTGCTGACGCAAGAGCCTTTCGTGCCTAGCATATACTAAATGTACAAAAAGGCATTAGCTGCACCGTGAACCCTGCCGAAGATGCACATGCACGACATTACCAGCCAGGAGAGAGAGAGGTCATGTCCTCTATCTGCCCCTCAAACCCTGCCAAGGACCGCCACTATTTGTGCAGCTTGTATAAACCATCCTCCAGGATCCCATGCAACCACCACTGTTGCTGCTGCCACTTGTCCTGATAACATGCAGTTGTTTGACAGGCGGCACCGAGGGGGAGGGTAGTGGTTTTCTCCTCCATGTTAAGGCCACTTTAAAGGGACATTGAAGTGTGAAAACAAGTTGTCCTGTGTCAGCAGATGGCAGTGTCATGAACACAAACACACCACTCGCCGCCGCCTAAATGATGCAGGAAATGCCAAAAACTTGACAACCGGTGCCGTCGCCCCATACATTTCTTTGCACTATGATTGGCAACATGAATCGTGAATGGCGAAATCGGACCAGTTGAGCTTGCTTAGGTGTTTTTTCAAAGGTTAAAAAAATACGGTAACATAGGACAATGTATAGACAATGTACCTGGCAGCTTAGCTTTAGATGAACATAGTTCTAAAAACCTCAACTTAGAAAGGAAAGGCTTTGTTTCAGTTTCAGTCAAATACTTTTCAAGCGAGAAATTTAGGAAGCTAGAAGTGAACACAACCATTCGTTTCCACATCCAGCGTACATATATAGTAGTAGACACAGTGGTCAAAACGGGCTATTATTAACGGAAGTTCCGAGGCAAAGAAGCCGGTTGTCAGCTTGCTCTTCATACTTTCTACTTCTTCTGCTAGGCGGTAGCAGCTCATAGCCTGATCAGTGTGTGGGCTCTGCCTGGTCTTTTCCGTTTATGCTGCGAAAAAATAACGGGGATAGATAAATGCCAGCTTTCACAATTTATTTAAAGAAAAAGAAACGGAGCACCATTTATCATCAATAACCTCTAACAGAGCTATGAATCTGTAATCTTTAAATTTAAGCAAAAAAAAATATATATTTTTCCTCCAGTGTCCAGTGCACGCATTCAGCAAGCTAGCATCGCCAGTTTAAGGCAAGCTTTTCAGCACTGATCTGCTCTAATGGTATTTTCAGCAAACAAAATGCCATGTTTTGTACTATTGCTGTTACGCTGTTAAAAAAATGTGGGGAAGGGGCAAGAAAAAAAGTCTAAAGGCCCTATTCTGAGTCCCTTTTCCACTCCATTTACTCCCTTCCACTCAACTGAGGGGAGGATTCTGCAATGCTTATGCATGGGGAAATCGATTTCTTCCACTGGAGTATCGGGAGGAGGAGGGACTCAAAATACCAGGGTAAGGGCACAAAGATAGACATGCCATTCTTCGTATGTCCGAGGCGTAAAAAACGGAACATAACAGATTTGTTACAAAAGGACCAACTGGAGAAAAACGGCGACTATGAAACAGTGTGCAGGTAAGGTTTCTCATTCAGAAAGTGTTGAGAGAACCTGCTTGTGCACAATTACGCTATCAGGGCACAAAAACAGAAGCATGAGGGTGGTGGTGGCCTATAGTAAAGCCAAGTAGACAATAAGCACTTCAAAAGCCCCTTCTTCTTGTCTTCTAGTCGCACTTTGATGGTGCATTATGGCTAAGCATGATGCAATACTAAAGGACGCCGGGGCACCGGGAAACAGTCACAAGCGCTCAAAGCACAATATATATCTGATGCCTGACATGTTCCAAAAGACGCAAGTTTGCTTAACTTTTTCTTTATGGCAGAAAAATGGCCGATTATGAGTGCCTCCACAAAACATTTTATTTCTCTTGAGCTACTGGACACATTTAGCATTGCTATGCATGAAATTGAAGCTTACAGATTGCTCTTTCAAACACAGAGCAACAGTTGTGTGAAAGATACAATTATTTAGTTTACTGGTCAAATAAACAGAAAAAAAAATGCACAAAGAAGTACACACACAATACATATAGGCGTTTGTACTGAGCCTAAAAATTATTTTAGGAATTCTAAGATATAAAAGTTGTTTCTACGTTCCTAAGCCATGATTCAACATATATATCAATGCTGTACACCAAGCTGTGGATTTTTTCGGGCCTGCCAACCTAGTGGCCCTGATGGCTGTGCCACTCTGTGAAGCCACTCAAGAGTAGGTCGGTCTCTCTAAAAATATACTTGTTTGTGTTCTCACACAAAAATCCTTATCACTTCAGTGGTAAAAAACAAGAAAAAAATCCAGCGCTCTTGAGAAGCAGCACCCTAGGTTGTCCAGACCCTACACATGAAAGTAAAACCGCATTCATCAGATAAGAAGCACGCTTTGTCCATTGAATGGGAGCGTCTTTATCAGAACTAACATATGGCGAATCCACATCATTGCTGGAATCATCACTGCTGCTGGGGTAAGAAATATCAGCAGCTGCAGCTGCCGAAGTCCCTGCCACAGCTGTCCGCTTTTGCGAAGCGTGCCGTGAGGTGGACGCCGTTTTTACGTGACTCGCCGCTACAGCGGGTCAAAATTTCTCTCTCGATGCCGTCTCCGCACGTGAAATGTAAACAAACGATAATGAAATCAAAAAATGAGTTGCCAATAAATATTCCACATGGCGTTAGCTGCCCGCAAGGCGCTGTTTTTAGCTTTCGCGGGACGTTTGAAACCATTAGAACTCCGTGTCCGATGGCCTATGGCGCCGTAAGGAAATGGTTAAGAAAGCATTCATTTTTCAAACTTTGAAATGTACTTTGAAAACAGTGTTCCTATACGGCTATTAAATTTGAAAGAAAATCAAATATGGTTATTAACTTTAATTATTCACATAGACCCCCCCCCCCCCTCTTCCCTCCTTGTTTCTATGCAGTGTAGCAGCAACAAAAACATGGCATGTGGCTGTTGAAAATCCCATTAGGACAGAAAAATGCTCCTGAAAAACTGGCGTAAAAAAACAATCCAGGATACTATGCTAATCGTGTTTTAATCTGCCCAAGTACCGTAGGTTATAAGTTCCAAACGACACAAAAAAAAAACTTTTACAAAGAACAAAGTGTAAAAAACATTCGACTTTTCACTTTGACAGATTGTAAAAAATAGTCACCTCAAGAGCATCACCACGAATGATAAGGGCATAGTCGTTACGACGCCTGAACTTGTTCAGTTCGCATCGTGCTTCCGTTCGATTCACAACGGATTCGAAGACATGCAGTTCCTGGGATCTCGAAACAAGACGCGACGATTTTGCAATGCTCGTTGCAGTTTCCAGTTTGTCCCCTGTGAGCATCCACACCTAAAGGTGAGAAAGAAAAAAAAGAAGAAAAGAACCATGACAAGCAGAAATGCAAAATAGCCAAACTGTCAAACTAATAAATAAAGGACAAAAAAAGAACATGACAAACGTTGACAAGACAACAAATACCCCAATGTGTGCCATATTATCACTGTCTTCAGATTAGAAGACGAAAACCCATTTCTATTTTGTTGCATTCTCCCTGAGTAAACTTAAAAAAATTAAAGTACTTAAAAAAATTAAAAATCGGCAAATTGCTGTAACGTGACAAAGTGAAAAACCAGACATGAACAGTTGCGAACTGCATAAAATCATGAATGTGACTAACTGGAATACAACCTAGTTGCCCTCCATAAGGCTGACAGGTAACTATTGCAACCCTTCATGCGCGACAGCTGAACAATTTTGAAAACAGGTCGCGGGAAACGAAAGTGGGCAGACGCTATCAACTGTGATTTTCTGCATTACCGTTGTACCCATGCAGAGAGGGCACACCAATAGCACTTTATAGAAATAAAATAAAAATGCAGCAGCGACAGTTCTTGAATGTAATATAAATAGCCTTGAATGAGAACTGGCTTGAGCATGAATAAAACAACACAACGCAGTGCCACGCTTACTTAATACAAGCTACTGTCACAATCAGTTTGTTGTGCCCTTCACATTTTGTTCATGCTCAAACAAAAGCTACATGCCTGCGTGCGCACACAGTAGGGCACGGCTTTTATTTGCACTGAATTCCTGCGTCGAAATATAACGCGAACCATTTATAAAGTCACCGCTTACAGTAAGGGGCCAGGCATATGCCGTTCACCTCCCAAAAAACTCTACACATAAGCACATGCAACTTCAAACACGGCCGCCAGAAGCCCAATACCAGAAAAGAGGAATAGGCCATCGGACTCGGCATATGTTCCCCTCTTTCTTGATACCACAACAGGAAAAAAATAAAACGCGCTTTTGCTTGTGCATTACGTTTGGAGTCACATGATAACTAGCCGCCCTTTCCCCTTGCACAACACGGGTGACTGTCAACTGCCATGTCACAATCTCTGCACCAGAACACCCTGCTCAATCCACAACGACTCTTTCCTTTTTCGCCCCTTGGGAGTAGCTAGCCGCTGCTACAATGAACGCTAAGCAGCAAGTTATCTCTACTGGAACAGTGTGCCAATAAGACACCACCTTTCGCATTTCCAGCAAACAAGGTAGCATGCAAAAAAAGTAACAAAGGCTTGTGTCCTGATCACACTTCACCGGCGTTAAATATCACCAGGGCTTCCGCTACTATGGCATCTGTTCTTCCAAGCGCCACGACATGGCAAACACGCTCTTTTAAAAAATTAAAAAATAAAGTTAACGCTGTGTCCGTGATTTTGAAAAAATGTGCAGCAGCAGCTGATGCGAAAAAAAAAAAAAGTTAAATTAACACCATGCCTGAATATATATATATATATGGCCATTGTTCGAGTAGACAAGTAAAGAATGCTCAAAAGGTAGGTTGTACATATATATATAGCTTAGTGCCTGTTTTGGTTATGGTGTGGTGCTGCTTATAATGCAGATTTTCACAGCTGCATTACTTTAAAGCGGTATAAAATTAAGCTACATATTTTTCCTTTGAAAATGACATCTGTTTTCAATGGTTCTTTATTAGTTACCAGTAGTTAACCATTTACAACCATAATAAAAATCCAAGCATTATTGATTTGGTTGTATAGCAAATTGAACAGGTATTCACTCTATTTTAAGCCTGCTAATTTTTTACCCTTGCACCACCCAGTGTGACACGTCACACATTGGTGTCAAGAAAGTGGGCACAACCTTGATTCCAGCATTGCGAAGGAGCTCAAGGGTGGGTCTGACTTTGTCCTGCAGTTTGTCTTCGACTCCAGTGAGGCAAAGCAGTTCAAGGTCTCGCTCCAGTGTCTCGATGACAGCGGTTGTCCGGGCAGTCCTGTCTTGAATGGACACCTTGGCCTGGTTGTAACGAGCCTGAAACACAAGCGAAGGAAGTGTACATGAATCTCATCACAGCAAGCAAGCGGTTTGACCTTTAGGATCAATCTACCATACCAGGCAACGTAGTGAGCAAATTATTACACATTAAAGACACAGTAAAGGCTGAACGGCTGAACAACTTTTTGTTTAACATCTTTCATGGCTCTTTCAAGCTTTTGTTCGGCAAAAAAGTTTACGTCTCAATCATGAAACGATGCTTTGTTTAGCTAGAAATAACAATCACAGCTCCACCCCGTTTCAATTCCTTCATTTGTGTCATAAAAGACCACGGCACAAACAAAGCCAAGCAACCACCTACTAGTCCGACCAAGCCACTGCAGTGATGCCGCTTCGAAGAAGGTGTAGAAAACACCTTCTAGGTGCAGAAAAAATTGTAGAAAGCACAATTGCCCACAGTGGTCATCAGTGAAGCTGACTGCCAGATTGGCTGCACAAATGACTGTCCTAACACTATTCTCACTTTTGCCACCAATGTAGATTGTTTGTATGTCAGTGGATCAGTGGACACCATGTAAAGGCACACTTCTTCAAACACAGTCTCTTCAAGCATGACACCAGTTATAGTGCAGTTCCTTGGGATGCCCACTGACCAACTGGAACAGCTGAGGCGTTGTTTCAAGGTCAGAAAAAAAAGGGGGGGGGGGGGGGGATCAGCCATTCAACAGGCATGGTGCTCCCCTCTAACTTGGCCACAGGACAGAAAAAAATAAGGTGATTTTTTGTTCATGCATTTGTGTTAAGCCATATGAAGTAATGAGATAACCACAACCACCTCTTCCCTTGCCACACACACCTCTGGATAGTCCCAACCAGAACATTGTGCTGAACAGCTATTTGCATCACCAATGGATAAGGCTGTTCGTGATGCATAAGGCCACGCCATTTAGGATGGGTTGACTGACTCATCAAAACACCAACCAAAAACCATTAACTGCATCGACAATACCCACCTGTCATACATCTCAGCCAGAGCAAATTAGAAGGGATGTGCGTCCGAAAAAAATTTTGAGAGCATCTAATACGCCAAAATTATAAGAGAAAAAAAAAGTACATTCCCAGTGCAGTTATTGCACAAACAAGAGGAGTGCGAAATAATGGTTGTAAGTGCCCTGTTGTGATTTCCCCCTTTCAAGTCACACCCTCCCTGAGCACTCATAAAGGAAAGCAGCTGTTTACCGTCAAAGCTTGCTTAGAAGCACGCTTGGGTAGCAGTGCGCAAGTGTGCATCCATTTATATTCTGCGGGCTTTCCTTTTTTCTCCCCCAAAAAAACCACCATGCAAACAAAATTACCATAAAAATGCCTGATTTGTGGGTTTTTCGAAGTGCTCTACAACTTTATATTCACACTGTAGCAAATAAATAAAAGGCTGACTAATTAAAAATAATACGGTGACTAATTTTTAGCAATGCAAAAAGTACTGGCTGTAACTACATGTGACAACCTGTAATATGCAGGAGGTCAGACTTTGCTGGAGCACTTGGCCTCTTAAAAGATCTTGGTCCAGGTTAACAACAGCATATTACACATACATGCACCCCCACCCCCTTACACACACACGCAAGCATGCACGCATGGGCAGTAAGAGGGGACTATAGCTCTCATGCAAAAAGCACTGGCAGTACAAAAAGACTATTGGTCTCACATAAATTTTTTTGGCTGCACTCGTTACTAACAGCAGAGTATTTAACCTAAATCAAAACTAAAATAAAGCCTTACAGTAGTGAGACAGCCCGTTTGATAACGTTTACTGGCTGAAGTTTGGCTCTCGCTGATGGCATTAGTTCAGCAAAAGCTGCCAGACATTTTCTTTACATTAAAATGTTCCTACATACCTCTTCTTTTCAGAAAAATGCCTCACAAGCTCTGCCAATCCCACTTCACCCCTTGCAATTTCTAATGTAACAAACTGTAGTGTCCAAAAATGTATGAGGCAATTACAAATGTTTTCAGGCTTTGGCATTTTCTTCATTATGTACTAAGCAACTACTAGCGCCGCTATGAATGATGTTATTTGCATACTCAGCACTGCAATCTACTGGCTTGGGTAAGCTTGCTCTTGCTCTTTGGGGCCTCTTTAAAGTGTCCAGCCTCCCCAACGCGCAGTAAGGCAATGATGCTGCATCTCAGGTAAAACAAACTGCGGCAGAGATCATACAAGAAAGAGCATCAGAGGGACACATGGAGGGCTTCATGGTCAAAGCAAATAAAGTGCATTGGCAAGCACTTATTTATTCTCCTACATGCATCAGCAGGAGACTTGATCACACGTGTCGCTACCAGCGAAGGGAAGGCACTGCGCAGTGAGGTCACGCAAAACAAAGACACGTTGCTCTGGCCACCCATTCCTTGCTTCTGTGCTGGTCATGCAGGCACGGCTATGTGTGAGGGTGCTTTATTCTTAGCATGGCAGGTGTGTACACCATTGCATCACATCCATGTCGTAACTGTGGTTGCGGAACCCGATTTTACATGGCACACAGCACAGCTTGCTTGGAGTGAGATTGGTGTCAGCCCATACCTCAAATTCGAGATACTGTTCTTCGGTGAGATTCTTTTTCGCCACGACAAGGGTCCGCAGTCCTTCTCGTGCCATGTTCCCACACTGAAAACAATCAGACAAGTGTCGGGCAATTTGACAGCACGGGCACTTGTTAGATGGTGCATATACAGTAAAACCTCATCACAAGAGACACTTAAGGGACCCGGGAAACGTGTTTCTTGTAACCAATATCTCTTGTATGCAATGTTGATAACATGGCAAACATAGAAAAACCAACCAAACCACTTTCATTCAAATAACTATAATATTCAAGTGTCTTTTGTAACAGTGTTTCTTGTAATGAGGTTTTACTGCACCACTTAATTAGGGCACCTAAACTGCTCACCTCTTCATCCAGCCAGTCATTATACTGGACGATTCCACTCATAACGGCATCGGCTCCTTTCATGAAAAATAAAATCTCCCCAGTGCCTTCATCCTGAAAATAATATCAGTTCTAAAATAAACCCCAAGTCTCGTGACACTATTCACATGTGTTACTTAAAAATGCTTCTGCAGTGGTTAATAAAACAGTGGCCAAGGAGAAATATTGCTCCCAATAAAAACAGGATTTGTTGTTTCCCATAAAAGTTTCCAACATTTAGGCATTTGGTACTATCCAACTATTAAACAATTAACGTAGCATAACATCAATAAACATCAATGGTATTGGACATGAGAGGACGTGACGGCCTCAACATGTAGGTGATGAAAAATGTCATCAAGACACAAAACAAAAGTTACATCAATGCATGCATCAGCACGTGATTTAATGAATCAGGGTGGGAATGTTGATTTCCACCATTACCGTCAGGCCATTACTCCTTGTTTTTGTTTTTTCTAGGTACCTCAATACCTGAATATGTAACATTTTCATTTGACACCTAAGCCCAACTCTGACAGCGATGGCAGCACCATATGTTGTGGGGTGCATTCTGCGTGGGTGCAACGCAAATGTTACCTGCTCCTTGTCTCGGTGGAACAGTGAGCAAGTGAAACAGAATACGGAATATCACTGACCACAGAATTCTGTCTACTGCCTAATGATTTGTCAGATAACTTTGGCAAGCTTAATGTTAAAAAGATCTAACAATAAAACGTAATCATGGTGCGCTACACAGGCTCAACTGTGTGATGGCCTGGTCCATGGTCCAGCTAGTGCATGTAAAGGCTCCACACTCCGGGTAACCGCGGGACAGACCAATTTCCTCGGAAGTTAACAACTGCATCTGAGAGCGCAGCCTATTTTTTCAATTATTAGTTTTTGTTTGCGGAAGCACAATTATTTTCTTCTTCCTTCATTTGCCTCCACAGGAGACAGAAGCTGCTTTACAGCGTCAGCTGCATCAGTCTGAACACAATGCAGAACTACGCTTTCCAGAGAGAACTATGCCGACACTTCATTCATGGTATTAGATACTCGCATGAAGAAAACATCACACAGCATTTGCAAGACAAAGGCGAGAAAAAAATTCACAGTTTCTAATCCATCCATAATGGACATGACTGCAAGCACTTCAGGCAAGGCTGTGGTTTGTACTTGGAGACACACAGCCTTCTTCTTAGGAATTTTTGGAAGCCAGTGCTATGCCGCCTAACAATCCTTTTTCAAGCACACTGAATTGCCCTGCACCTGCAAAAAGCTAGCCCCTCCTTTAACAAAAAATTAGTATCTTGAAGCAAAATCAACCTTTACAGTGGAGCTGTTAAGTTATTGTTAGTGTTGATGGTGAAGGTGTGTCCAAAAACTTGTCGCACCTATTCTCGCAGTTGCCCCTTCGAGTAGAATGTGAAAGTGCTCTTTCCCGTCTCCTCACTAGGGCGCCTCCCCAAGAGATGCGATTCCAATGGTGCACTTCCGGTGACAATTGGTGTTCAGTCAAGTAACACTGCTTGGCTGCACCACCATACCTTTTCCTTATGCCCCCACCCAGCTGCCTCCAGGAAAGCATACTTGCATTATGGCAGGTGCTCATCCAAGGAATCCTTCGTTTAAACTGCACCACGTATTTCTTATTGTGGCAACAAAATTTGGCGACTGAAGAGGATGTCCAAGCAAGAAAAGACATACCAGAAGCACTGACGTGTTAATGATCATAAAAAGCACCGAGAGAGAAGAGAGAACTGAACATTACAAGGATTGTCTCATGGGATCCGGACCGAACTCTCGTGGGATCCGGACCGAACAAAAGCACCGAAAAATCTGCGAGAATGGACTGACAGTATGCCATGGGGAAACGCCATTACCGTGAAGGACCAGTGGCATGTCGTGAAACTGCTTTAGCTCGAGAACATCACGGCGCACACATGCCAAAACTAGTGGCACCATGAAGAGGTTCATGCATTGTGTGTTTGAGAATATATTTGGTTCTTTCGGCCTGTGCCCTGTTTGACCATTTCTGGTTTCAAAATTTCACCCTCCCCATAACTGCACCATCATTTCACGTAACATCACGTGATTGCCTCACTCGCCCTGCCCAGTTTTCATTGTTATTCACAATTTTTCAAACAGTCCAAAATAACCGAATACTTTAAACGATGAAAATGAGCAGTGCACCACATGGAACACCAAACCCCATTTGTCAAGTATTCGAAGTTTCAAATATCAACACACCTATAATTCAAACACCTAGATATACACTGCCATCCCATAGACAACAGAAAAGCAGAGAGCAAATGCAATGCACCTTGACCACTATGCCCATGCGCTTTCTCTCCGACGTGAAGGGAAATGTTTGCAGTATGGTGTAATGCAGGATGCTGCCATTTGGAGTGCGCAATTTCATTGTACTGAGATCTCTGTAGACAAGCTCCAGGCCAACGTCCTCAGTCCAGGTCACTAATGCCACCTGAAAAAAGTGCCATAAAAGCAGACTGTTATTTGTTTAATATGGGGAACTGCAATAATTTCCTACTACTTGTGTGCCATTAAAGCGGCATTTCAGATACTGTTGTGTCAGAAAATAGACCTGCAATATAAGCAGTAAAACCACCCCCCACAAAATCCTTCTGGTGATTGCACAAGTGATGCGAAACACAGATTGGCTCAAATGCATAGACAGTACTCACCGCGAGCAATCATCGTTAATTTGTCTCATTTCAAATAAAGGGAGTCAGCATAGTGTGATTAACAATAATTACACCCATAAGTATCCCATGCATGCACCACTGCTTTGTATATCTAACCAACGAATCTTTGCTTACCTATGTTGAGCACCCATGTTCTGCCTCAAATGTGCATAAGGTTTGTTTTGAAATAAAGAATTAGCAGACTTTCAGCTCTGATTGTGCAGAGAAGTCATAACAGAGATCTGAATCACAGCCACACTATACAGGTGAAATGCCCATGGGCGTGCCCTACTGTAATCGTAACCAAATGTAAAGGGGGAGATCAACACAGACTGAACTGTGATTCAGTGAAATTTCAAATTGGTGTGCAGGTAGCCTTGACATCATTGCTCAAGCATTTAGGTTTGCTGGGAGAACCTGTTTTGCAGTGCAGATAATACTAGTTTGTCATTGAATTCACCAACATGCAATTTTTCAAATGTCACTGTAATACATGCACTAATGCACTACTCAAAAACTTGAATTCCTTTTCTTTGAAAGGAATGGGGTGAAACACTGAATGTGAAGCTAGGGTGTTTGAAAGCTGGAAGCACTGGGCCACCTCAATTATGAGTCCCGAGCTTTCCGTGGCCGGTCCAAGACGCAATGCTGCACATGATTTTCCCATGCATCTTCTACACGAATTCCTGCCTAAGACGAGTCCTTAGACTGCTCGCGGAGAATTGAAGACTGGTACATTGAGAAGGGCCGCTGTTATAGTAGCACTTGTCAAAGAACGTGAATCGTCTGCCCATGAGCATGCATGGCCCACTGTCTGTTGAGAGGAGTGAGATGCCAATCCCGCTACTTTTGTTTCTCATGCTCGTGAGGGGTTGGGTGAACTCAAAGCTGCCTCAGAATGACCCACCACTGTGTCGTCAGGGGTGGGATGACCTCACAACTGTCATGAGGATCGAGATGATCCACAAGTATGCCATGAGGAGTGGGATGTGTCATGAGGGGAGGGATGACCCACCACTGCCTCACATGAGGTGCAAGGTCATGAATCAATGTGTCAATGTGGATTTCTTCATAGGATTGATTTGATTGATTGATTGTAGGTTTAACGCGCCGACGCAACGCAGGCGATGAGGCGCGCCGTAGTGGAGGGCTCCGGATTAATTTTGACCACCTGGGGATCTTTAACGTGCGCCGAAATCTCGTGCACACGGGCGTTTTTGCTTTTCGCCTCCATCAGAAAAGCGGCCGCCGCGGCCGGGAATCGAACCCGCGACCTCGTGCTCAGCAGCGCAATGCCTTAGCCACTGAGCCACCGCGGCGGGTTTTCTTCATAGGATGGTCATTACAGTGACATGGGTTCGCGAGTAGGACAGCCCCTTTATTATGTGGCCCCACAGCACAGTGAACGGTGAATATTATATTCTTCTTGTGGCTAGGGCATCCACGTCGAGATCATGTGCGATGAGTGATCGCATTGATGGGGTGCTGACATGATGCCACTACAGGGCTCCCCTCACAGCACGCAGCTAATAAATTAGGTGAGCGCTGTGTGAAGGGCACATAACAATAAAGAAAGGCATGGAGATGGAGCTATGTGATGTGCAAGGAAAACGTGCAAAAAGAACTATGCAAGATTTTCAAAAGGCACAATATGGGGCCATACACACATATCTACAGTTATGTACAACAGGTGTGTACACACTGATGCAGGGTCTGTTGAGCAGTCTGTGGTCACGCCATAAATGAGTGAAAGAGGAACAGTCCAGCTCAACGCATACACTTCCAGTACAGCAAGAAGCCTCAAGTGGGTGACACTGCAAGCGGCGTAAGGGCATATGGCTGACCGGGGTAGATAGCAGTGTGGCAACTGAGAAGAAGTGAACAGGAATGGCACAGTAATTTGTAGGGCATGGACGTAGGGTTGCCACCTTTCCCCAAAGAAAAAACCGGCCTTTCGGGGGTGGGGGGCATGGTATAAAGAAGGCTGAATTTCTGTTGAAAAAAAAGGAGCCATGTTTTTTTTTTTTTTGCCATGCAATGCCATTTACTGTAGTGTTTTCCTACAGAGAAATCAACATAACCTTTGTACTAAAAGTGGTTGAGATTTTGGCTATTGCTCTGAATGTGCTTCACTAAACCACACTTGCGGACCATGCCGACCGCATTTCGTTGCGTTGTTCCTTCCTTTGGGCCACTTCTATCTTGGGAATCACGCTCGCCCACCTATTTTCTCTGCTCGCGTGTCTTTGCATTATCGTCATGGCTGCTGTATTGACGCTTACAAAAGGCCAAAAAAGAAATAACTGCGGCACCATGGCCAAAAAACCGGCCAAGGTCGGCCGGTTTTAGGAACAGACCGGCAACCGGCCCACTGCCTAAAAACCGGTCGGGCCGGTCCAAAACTGGTCAGGTGGCAACCCTACATGGACGTCTGGTATGTAGGATGCTGCTGCTTCATCCCCATATGACGCACATTCACAAATCTTACAAACTTCGCTAGTCAAGTAGACAAAGTCAAAGGTCAGACACTCTAGGCTCACTAATGCTTGAAAGTCTTCCCCCTCCCCTACTCTGATGCCCCTGGTTGAGTCTGCTCATCACTAAATGCACCAGCGCAGTGAATGTGAAATATGTGAGATATAAAAGAACAATGTCCTTGCCTTTTGCAAGGCTGGAGGCCTGATATGTAGGCAGCTGCTGCTCCATCCCCCTACAACATGCATTCATGCAGCTTGTCATGTTACCCAGACAAGATCGCAAGCTCAAAGGTGAGCCACTTTAAGCTCACTTATGCTTTTAGGCCATCTACCCAACACCCTCTCAGGTCCTGCTCCCCCTGATATAATGCGGATGGCCTTTGCTTACTTAAGTGCACTACCAGAGTAAACATTTGCATTCCGAACAAAAAACCTGTGAGATATAACGGAGCAACGCATCTACACTTTGTCAAGGCTGGCAGACTGCTACATAGGCTTCTACTGCTTCAATCCTGTACAACATGCATTCACACAGCTTGCTAAGTTAGCAGCCAGCCAAGGCGGTCAGCTCAAGGTCAGACACTTTGAGCTCACCGTGAAGCCCTTCCTCGGCACCCCCTTTCCTGTTCTGCTCCCCTGATAATGCGGATGTCCCTTGCTTACTTAAGTGCACTGCCAGAGTGAACGTGTGCATCCTGAACACAAAACCTGTGAGATATAACGGAGCAACGCTCTTGGACTTCATCGGGGCTGGCAGACTGCTACACAGGCTTGTGCTGCTCCAATCCTGTACAACATGCATTCACACAGCTTGCCAAGTTAGCAGCCAGC
Source organism: Haemaphysalis longicornis (assembly GCF_048455015.1). Taxonomy (NCBI): domain Eukaryota; kingdom Metazoa; phylum Arthropoda; class Arachnida; order Ixodida; family Ixodidae; genus Haemaphysalis; species Haemaphysalis longicornis. Next base: position 368,208,950 of record NW_027526203.1, on the reverse strand, counting down.
CAAGGTGGTCAGCTCAAGGTCAGACACTTTGAGCTCACCGTGAAGCCCTTCCTCGGCACCCCCTTTCCGGTTCTGCTCCCCTGATAATGCGGATGTCCCTTGCTTACTTAAGTGCACTGCCAGAGTGAACGTGTGCATCCTGAACACAAAACCTGTGAGATATAAAGGAGCAACGCTCTTGGACTTCATCGGGGCTGGCAGACTGCTACACAGGCTTGTGCTGCTCCAATCCTGTACAACATGCATTCACACAGCTTGCCAAGTTAGCCGCCAGCCAAGGTGGTCAGCTCAAGGTCAGACACTTTGAGCTCACCGTGAAGCCCTTCCTCGGCACCCCCTTTCCTGTTCTGCTCCCCTGATAATGCGGATGTCCCTTGCTTACTTAAGTGCACTGCCAGAGTGAACGTGTGCATCCTGAACACAAAACCTGTGAGATATAACGGAGCAACGCTCTTGGACTTCATCGGGGCTGGCAGACTGCTACACAGGCTTGTGCTGCTCCAATCCTGTACAACATGCATTCACACAGCTTGCCAAGTTAGCAGCCAGCCAAGGTGGTCAGCTCAAGGTCAGACACTTTGAGCTCACCGTGAAGCCCTTCCTCGGCACCCCCTTTCCTGTTCTGCTCCCCTGATAATGCGGATGTCCCTTGCTTACTTAAGTGCACTGCCAGAGTGAACGTGTGCATCCTGAACACAAAACCTGTGAGATATAACGGAGCAACGCTCTTGGACTTCATCGGGGCTGGCAGACTGCTACACAGGCTTGTGCTGCTCCAATCCTGTACAACATGCATTCACACAGCTTGCCAAGTTAGCAGCCAGCCAAGGTGGTCAGCTCAAGGTCAGACACTTTGAGCTCACCGTGAAGCCCTTCCTCGGCACCCCCTTTCCTGTTCTGCTCCCCTGATAATGCGGATGTCCCTTGCTTACTTAAGTGCACTGCCAGAGTGAACGTGTGCATCCTGAACACAAAACCTGTGAGATATAAAGGAGCAACGCTCTTGGACTTCATCGGGGCTGGCAGACTGCTACACAGGCTTGTGCTGCTCCAATCCTGTACAACATGCATTCACACAGCTTGCCAAGTTAGCAGCCAGCCAAGGTGGTCAGCTCAAGGTCAGACACTTTGAGCTCACCGTGAAGCCCTTCCTCGGCACCCCCTTTCCTGTTCTGCTCCCCTGATAATGCGGATGTCCCTTGCTTACTTAAGTGCACTGCCAGAGTGAACGTGTGCATCCTGAACACAAAACCTGTGAGATATAACGGAGCAACGCTCTTGGACTTCATCGGGGCTGGCAGACTGCTACACAGGCTTGTGCTGCTCCAATCCTGTACAACATGCATTCACACAGCTTGCCAAGTTAGCAGCCAGCCAAGGTGGTCAGCTCAAGGTCAGACACTTTGAGCTCACCATGAAGCCCTTCCTCGGCACCCCCTTTCCTGTTCTGCTCCCCTGATAATGCGGATGTCCCTTGCTTACTTAAGTGCACTGCCAGAGTGAACGTGTGCATCCTGAACACAAAACCTGCGAGATATAACGGAGCAACGTGCTTGGACTTCATCGGGGCTGGCAGACTGCTACACAGGCTTGTGCTGCTCCAATCCTGTACAACATGCATTCACACAGCTTGCCAAGTTAGCAGCCAGCCAAGGCGGTCAGCTCAAGGTCAGACACTTTGAGCTCACCGTGAAGCCCTTCCTCGGCACCCCCTTTCCTGTTCTGCTCCCCTGATAATGCGGATGTCCCTTGCTTACTTAAGTGCACTGCCAGAGTGAACGTGTGCATCCTGAACACAAAACCTGTGAGATATAACGGAGCAACGTGCTTGGACTTCATCGGGGCTGGCAGACTGCTACACAGGCTTGTGCTGCTCCAATCCTGTACAACATGCATTCACACAGCTTGCCAAGTTAGCAGCCAGCCAAGGCGGTCAGCTCAAGGTCAGACACTTTGAGCTCACCGTGAAGCCCTTCCTCGGCACCCCCTTTCCTGTTCTGCTCCCCTGATAATGCGGATGTCCCTTGCTTACTTAAGTGCACTGCCAGAGTGAACGTGTGCATCCTGAACACAAAACCTGTGAGATATAACGGAGCAACGTGCTTGGACTTCATCGGGGCTGGCAGACTGCTACACAGGCTTGTGCTGCTCCAATCCTGTACAACATGCATTCACACAGCTTGCCAAGTTAGCAGCCAGCCAAGGCGGTCAGCTCAAGGTCAGACACTTTGAGCTCACCGTGAAGCCCTTCCTCGGCACCCCCTTTCCTGTTCTGCTCCCCTGATAATGCGGATGTCCCTTGCTTACTTAAGTGCACTGCCAGAGTGAACGTGTGCATCCTGAACACAAAACCTGTGAGATATAACGGAGCAACGTGCTTGGACTTCATCGGGGCTGGCAGACTGCTACACAGGCTTGTGCTGCTCCAATCCTGTACAACATGCATTCACACAGCTTGCCAAGTTAGCAGCCAGCCAAGGCGGTCAGCTCAAGGTCAGACACTTTGAGCTCACCGTGAAGCCCTTCCTCGGCACCCCCTTTCCTGTTCTGCTCCCCTGATAATGCGGATGTCCCTTGCTTACTTAAGTGCACTGCCAGAGTGAACGTGTGCATCCTGAACACAAAACCTGTGAGATATAACGGAGCAACGTGCTTGGACTTCATCGGGGCTGGCAGACTGCTACACAGGCTTGTGCTGCTCCAATCCTGTACAACATGCATTCACACAGCTTGCCAAGTTAGCAGCCAGCCAAGGCGGTCAGCTCAAGGTCAGACACTTTGAGCTCACCGTGAAGCCCTTCCTCGGCACCCCCTTTCCTGTTCTGCTCCCCTGATAATGCGGATGTCCCTTGCTTACTTAAGTGCACTGCCAGAGTGAACGTGTGCATCCTGAACACAAAACCTGTGAGATATAACGGAGCAATGCACTTGGACTTCATCGGGGCTGGCAGACTGCTACACAGGCTTCTGCTGCTCCAACCTTGTACAACGTGCATTCACACAGCCTGCCATGTTAGTCATCCAAGGTGGTAAGCTCAAAGGTCAGACACTTTTAGCTCACCGTGAAGCCCTTTCTCGGCCCCCCCCCCCCTTTGCTGTTGTGCTCCCCTGATAATGTGGATGTCCCTTGCTTACTTTAAGTGCACTGCCAAAGTGAACGTCTGCATCCTGAACACAAAATTTGTGAGATATAAAGGAGCAACGCGCTTGGACTTCACCAGGGCTAGCAGACAGCTACACAGGCTTCTGCTGCTCCAACCCTGTACAACGTGCATTTACACGGTCTGCCAAGTTGGCAGCCAGCCAAGGTGGTAAGTCAAAGGTCAGACACTTTGAGCTCACCGTGAAGCTTTTCCCCAGCCCCCCTTACCTGTCTTGCTCCCCCTGATATTGTGGATGTCACTTGCTTACTTAACTGCAGTGTCAAAGTGAATGCGTGCCTCCTGAACACAAAAATCGGAACAATGAGCCTGCACTTCGTCAGGGCTGGAAAACTGCTACATAGGCTTCTGCTGCTCCAACCTTGTACAACGTACATTCACACAGCCTGCCATGTTAGTCATCCAAGGTGGTAAGCTCAAAGGTCAGACACTTTGTCACTAACACTTTAAAGTCTTCCACCTTCACTAACAAGTGTTCTGCCAAGACACTCTGCCAAGGGACTCTCCTCTTTTTATGAAGAGCTCCGGTACAGTAAACATGCATAACTCGTATGTAGGATGGTTAGATAAAAAATTTCACGATAACTTCCCTTATGAAGTAATTCCTATTTGGAGGAAACCTATTCACTACACCATTAATAACGAGAACAGGTGGTGACATGCTATTGTTTCAATTCTGTTAGATGATACATCCCTGTCCCTCGAGATCAAGAAGGATCATGTGCGCAAGACCAACTCGCACAAGACTGGCTAAGCACTTGAATAAAAGCAACAGGTGTGACAGTTTTTGATCTAGTCTAGTCCACTTATAAGAATATCCAAGTGCCAAGGAAATCCCATCGTTATAACCGATAACTGTTATAAACAGGTTGCAAAATAAAAAGAGAAAACAGAGCTTGAAACATTTATGTCCATGCAACCAAGGTTGTACTACTACTCATTTGCAGAAAAGAAGCCACAGTCGGTGAGCTTTGCTTGCAGCACGCGAATCTGTTACTGGCGCACATCTTTTTCAAGAGCATCTATAGGTGCTCCACCTAGCTGAGTGAAGGTTCCTTGGTGGAAATTAAGCCCTTGAGGGCCTGTATCATGCATTGGGCCTCCTGTGAAGATGATACCCGAGTAGGCTGCTCAAACATGCCATTAGAGTCGCCATGTCACTGCTGTCCGCAGCACGTATCTGCTCAACGAGCGCCTCTTCAGTGAGGCACTCTGACGTTTCCAAAACGTCGGCCCTGACGTTCTTCCGCGGAAAAATGGAGGCAGTTAAAGGGGCACCCAGTCAAATTCAAAGCGGCGTGCTTGTGACACAACAAACAAGCCAGCGTGCAAGTGAGCGGGCGCGGGGGACACGGCTAAAGCGGCGGCACCATGAGGGGGGTTCGGAAAGAACACTGCTCTCCTCATCCCTCCACTTCCTCGTAAGCGGCGCAGTCGACTCATTTTCTGAGGTGTGGACGAAATGCGAGGCGCATCGCGGTGCATGCTGTCGGCACGGAGATCCAGCGGCAGCTCACATTTTCGGTGCACGCTGTTACCGGATTCAATCGTTAAATTCGATATCACAGCACTGGAGCATTGTAATAAGTGGTTTATTTTGCCATAGAAAGCACACAAAAGTGGACGGTGCCATAGCTGTTCATCGTTATATCAGATATATTGTTGTAAATGGTATCATTATAAGTGGACTCGACTGCAGATCAATAACTGTAAGAAAAGCTATAAAAAGTAGGGGTGTGCGAATATCAATTTTTTAATTTCGAAGCGAATTCGAATAATAAAAACAAAGTTCGAATCGAATCGAATATTTTTCGAATATTTTTCGAATACGAATACTTATAGTTTTTTGTAAAATTAAAGTTTTCACCATCTAGAGACACAAAAACAGCAACTTTAGTGCTCAACAAATCACACAAAGTATAATTAGGAATTACACAATACCTTTGCACTCAACAGGTTAAGGTCTGCACTCACTTAAATGTTAACATGGAGAGAGGTTAACTGCTCGACATGTTCGGGGAGCAGTGACAACCTCCTGCTCGTCACCACTTTACCAGATATCGAAAACAGCCGCGCACTTGAGACACTAGTAGCTGGCATGCCCGAGCCCGTGCACATTGCCGCGCGCTGATACAGTAAAATCTTGATTATACTAATCTCGCGGGACTGTGAAAAATATTCGTATCATCCGAAATTCGTATGAACCAACACAGACCAAAAAATTTAGCGCTGAAAAAAGTTTTCGTTTATTTCTTTTCCTACTTTCGCGTGAAGAAATTCGTGATTTTTCTGCTTTCTTTTAACCCCCGTGTCGCAAAGCAGTCCTTTCTGGAGCACGTAAAGCTTCGCGCTCGTCTCCTCACTCGGTGTGCCCAAGCCCAAGCTCGCTACACGCCGCAACCACGGTTTAAGAAGGAGCCAAGCGTGAACCGCATGGTGCGGTTTTACACGCGATTCGCTCGCCTCGGCTCTGCGAGCGCTGTATTTTCACGCCCACATCGACGATTTCGCGCCCGCGGTAGCGCGTACCTCGGTCAGAAAATGACGCGTACCACAGAACGCCGCCGCAGAATGGAGGAGCCTCACTACTTGCGATGAGATCGAGACAGCCGGCTTGGCTCCGCCAGAGACGGTTAGGCTTAGCACCCCGGCAAATATTTTATGGGCGCTTTCACTAGCGGCGCGGATGATGTTTTATAGTACAGTTATCGCATGAATTATCAGCTCCGTTACCGCACAAGCAACTTCGTGTCTCCCTTGAGCCGCATTTTAAAGAGCGGTTAGAAGCGGTCGCTCGAGCGCCCGCGCCACTTCGCGGCTGGAGCCGACGCCATGTTGACGTCGCCGGCCGCGCCGCGCGCAGCGTGGGGGTGGTTTCGCGGCGGTGTCAGCGCGTTGGGCGTGCTCAAAGCGTTTTCGCGAGCAGAAAACAACAGCCCGGCCGTTTCTGGAGAAAGAGTGATAAACAGGGGAGCGAGAGCCGTCACTTGCTCGTTCAGCAGTCGGGTGCCTCGCCGGCTCGTTCGTACCTTCCGCCGGGCCGCGCAGGTCCGTTCGTAACAGCCTAAATTTTTCCCATTGCAAACGATGCAATTTCGCCGGGACTTTTCGGAAATTCGTATCATCCCGAAATTCGCACCCCCAGAATCGTATCAACGAGAGTCCACTGTAAATAAACACCGATACAGACACGCTCTGAATTTTTTTTTTTTTTAGTTTTGGGTGGTTGGAATATTCCGAACAATAAAAGTGTCGTTCGAATCGAATCGAATACCAAAAAATTCGAATCGAATATTCGAAGTTTCGAATATTCGCACACCCCTAATAAAAAGCACTAAAACACTGCATGACTGGTACCTGTTGTCCTCGTGTGCCAGTACAATATACTGCCAGCAGCAAAGTACCCATCTTTTTTAATGCTTTTAACAACATTTTTGCAAGAAATTATTTTTCACGAAATTTCACGATTCGAAAAACCATAAAACAAGTGTTGGCCAGGCAACCAGTAACGAGGCAAGTGTGGTCACTGATGTTGTTGTGAGACAGAACAGACCATAAAATGAGACCTTCAGCAACAATTGGGTGCAAATGAGAAATAGGTTTATATTAAAAAATGTGACGAACATCTACAGCAATGTAGAGACACAACGAAATTGACGGTAAAAATCAACATGCCCGTACCTCGTCAGGGCTGGAGGCCTGGTACGTTGGCTGCCTCTGCTGCATGGCTGCCAGGGCCTGGTCATCGGCACCAGGAGTGTCGTCCTCGCCCTCGTAGACGGGCGTCACATTGTGGCACAGGGCCACCGCCCGGACAGCCTCCTGCACCTTGGCAGCCATGCTGCGGCGCACCCTGGCCCCCTGGGAAGCTCCATTCGTAGGTACCGGTGGCGTGGGGGCTCCAGCGGCATACACCGACTTCAGGTGGTTCCGCACTTCCTCAAAGGACTCGGAGCTGTAGGAGACCGATCCAAGGTGCAGCTTCTTCAGCACCTGGGGAGGAGGGGAACAAGGCGCGGCCCAGAGTCATCACTGCACCACATTCTCGCCAGGGCAGGCATTGAAGTAAATGGGTTGAGCCTTTAACTGGGGCCATGCTGAGCGAATGAACCCACAAAAATCCTTCATTTTACTATTTCGTTGAAGCACAGAGCCTGAGTTCCCTCAAAAACCTTGAACAGAGAAAACTGAGGGCCCATCTCAGCCCCCTCAAGAACAACCACAATGACATTCCATGGATTTCTCCATGCAGTTTCATGCTACAGTGAAAACCATTTATAGCGTAACTGCTTATAGTGCGGGACCAGATGTAAAGCGGGTTTTTGTGACCACCAGTTTGCCTCCCCCAAAACTCAATGCATAAGCACACCGCTTAAAACGTAGTTGGCCGAAGCACAATAGCATTTATAGTGCGGTTTTTGGTGGGTCCGCTGATCAACAGGCGCAGCTGGGACATCGTTTTAGAATCGTGAGAAAGAAAAAGGATGGAATCAGCCATCTCACGCAGCACACACGCTCCCTGCTCTCCTCTAATTTCGACATGCAAAAGGAAAAAAATAGGCACCCTTTAGTTTGCGCGTTTCGTTTGCACTCACATCATAAACACAACTGCCCTTGCCCCTGCGCTCGGTAAGTTGTTTCTATTAGAACATTGTGCAGATAAGCAACCGCCCCTTTCCCTTCTCAAACATCTGGAGATAGTGAGCTGCGACACTGTGTTTCCACTACCTGTACGCTGTGCTGATAAGCAACCGCCTTTGGCACCGCGAACGCACAGCGGAACAAAAAAAAAATCCGCTTGCATTCTTATACCGTTGTCCCGCGGCATCCGTTCAGTTCATAGATGCTAAGAAACGCAGCCATGCTCCTTCAAAACACACGCCGTTTGTAAGACCATGCAACAGTGTCTGATGTGAAAAAAAGACTTAATATAGACCGTGCCTCAATTTTTAAATGCCACGTGTTTGAGTGATGATAAGCAAAGAATTACTTGAGAGTTAGGTTGCGATGTGGTTAGATTCACGCATGTTTTGCTTATAGTGCTGTACCGCTTACAGTGTGGATTTTCACAGCTCCCACGACGTATCTTATAAGTGGCCTACACTGTATCTTGATCCTGAAAATTTGAATTTTGACACACTAATTTCTTGTTTTGTGTATTCACAATTTACATAGGTAAGTTAAGGGCTCTTGCAATCTGTAACCTTCGACTTACAGGTGTTGTCACAGCCCACATCAGCGAATTGGCGAGGATAATAGGGCAAAAAAATGGCACTTTTCTTGTGAATTCGTGTTATGTTGCTGTGTGTTGTCTGCATTTGTCTGAAGTGGACACATTGAAGTGGACAAAACTTGGAATTTCACCCAAGGTAACAACATCTTGTTTTTTCAATCTGTGCCTAGATGTGCTCGCCAGTGTCACACCCATGCACATCTAGGCACAGATTATAAAGTACTGACAGCCTGCAATAAAGTACGGACAGATGTCACTGAAAAACGCATCCAGCCCCCAGCAGGTACTGACCATCTCATTCTGAGTCAGTGTGCCTGTCTTGTCCGTGAACAAGTAGACTACACGACCCATTTCCTCGGGAATTGTTGTGGAACGGACAACAGTCCCAGGAATCTCCTTGTCCTGTTGAATCATCCAGGAGTACACCATTTTCCCCATGTCCAGGGTCACACGAAGGCTGCGAGCAAGACAGTTGCATAGGCAGTTAGATGACCCAGCTTGGTTTCAAAGCCACCTGTGTCTACAGTTAAAACAGAACAAAAAATAAACATACCTTATGGGTACAATGTAAGAAAACAGGAGGACGAAGCGCAGAAAGTAGCGGTACCAGGGTCCATCAAATCCCTACAAAAAGAGCATGCCACAACAATTTAATGCCTCATCCATAAGGGGAAACAAAGAAAGGAGATTTGCTTAAAAAATAGCCACAATATTTTTTGCATAGTAACTCAGGCACACACACAACCCAGTGAAAGAGAGAGCAAAATTTTGCATAGTAACTCAGGCACACACACAACCCAGTGAAAGAGAGAGCAAAACAGATGACTTGATACAAGGTGGGTTCATATATAAATAAAAAAAAAAAAAAACGAAAGGCCAAAATGACAGCAGCCAGAGAAAAAGGACACTGGGGTGCGCTCACTACTTTATAGGGCAGCCTCTCGGCAATACATAACAAACACCACCAAAGCTTTCTTGGATAGATGAGGGCAGTGTAGCATCCCATACGCCGATTTTTAGTGTTGCGAAAATATTCTGAGCTTTGAATACCGAAGCCAATACGAGATTTTTTATTTTCAAAGTTTTTCGAAATGCAATCAGGTACTTGTTTAAATAAACTCAGATAAATAAAATTATGGTTATTTCAGATACACCCTGATGGCAATAATACTTAAACATTTGCAGCTGAAGTTACAAATGATAAGAAAGTTGCTTTTCCATAAAATACACTAAAAATCTCCAGAATCAGAAGCTTTTTTATTTTTTCAGCACTAAAACTCGACCTCAACCAAAAAGCTGCTCACTGATTGACTTGGTGGAGCCTGGGGCCCAATGAAGCTAAGCAGCAGGTTACCTTCTTTTTGTTTTACGCTACAGAAATTCTTTAGGGAAGCTTAATAAGAGCTGCTCTTTTTCTTTACCAGTTCTGAAACTTACCCAAAAAATCATGAATTTCGTTTTTCATCCCAGCAATCAGAAAATATTCACTCCAAGTCTGCTCGAAACTATTCAACAAAGCCATTACCTACTTTACATTCACTTTGAGAGCAAAGAACCACTATTCACACATGCCTAGCAATTTTGTGTCTCTGTTTTCAAACAATTCCGATATTCCTGTTAGTCCCACATGATCCAAATTAGCATGATGCAAGTTTGTTTTGAAGAGCCTAGTATATCAAAGTAAAGGTGACAGTAGGTCACATTTGTAAAACTCTCATCAGATGTGCCTGTCTCATGCCACCTGCTGAACCTGGCCTACCTGGAGGAAAGTTGCCAGTCAAAAAGCCACAAACAACCACAACAAACACAGGCCAGATAATGTAATGAACCCATGGTTTCACAAGTGAGCTGACCTTGACACTGGCCTTCCGAACTGACCTTGACAGACGTATGAATTGTCTCTAGAACCATACTTCCAACACTCTTTGTTTGCTCAAAAGTCACAGAAAGAAATGAAGTTTAAAGCGAACAACTGAAAGATAAGGCCTTTCGTGGGTTTTGCAGCTTCCATTTGTTAGCAAAGTGTGCCTAGTTTGTTTAGCAATAAATTTTAAAGAGACCTCATTCTAAGCTCTCTAGAATGCGACAATCGCTACACTGAATTCGAGTAAATATGAATGGCAAACACTGTGATGACCTCCATTCCTGTTGGTTAGATGCACTCACTCACTTTCACAAGGATCATGACCAGGGCCAGGCCAATGACTGCAGCCACACACACCTTAGTGAGCTGGTTGATCTCCAAGTCAAGAAGCCCCACCTGAGAACCAAATAGCAGCAAATGAGGAAACAGCAATTTCACTTATCAGTAGAAGTGTGCAAATGTCAAATTTGGGACTGAAAATTCAATCTGACCAGTACAAACTGACTGCAAATTGAATTGAATATTTTTGAAAAGCTTGATAGGTCACATGTCGTGCAGTAGAGTCAACTTTTATTGCTCTGTTATTTGTAAATTTCAAATATTTGAAACCTTCAAATATTCCAAGTGGTAAAGCTACACTGCAAATCGAATATAATAGCAAACACTATTCACACAGTATTTAAAGTCTTGAGTATTTGCATATTTCTACTTATTAGCACTCAAAAGACGCAAACCTAAAAATGGTGGCCTAACGCATGCACCAGTTGCATTCCCATAAACACATTCACAAATACACCTCTAACCTTGCTCCGTGCTTCAGAGTTATTCATGACACTCCTAGTTTCACGGCCGGTGTAGATAACAATGCCAATAGCTGTTCCAGAAGCCACAACTGTGTTGGCCCACAGTGTGTTTTCAATGTTGAGAGCATCTTCACCACTGTCGCCATCGTGCTAAATGAAACAAAAAAATACCCATAAAAATGCATTCTTCAGGTCTCTCACCACACACACGCACGTGCCTGCATGTACGCATACACGAGCCCACACATGTATGCATGCACACATGCGTGCACACACAAACTACCAGACACTTTTTCCAACAAGCGACATAAGCACACTACAGAACATTTCCAAAACGCTGGGGAAGCAATCACATACCCTGGTAAATTTTCCTATAAACGAATGAATATCCTTCTTTGGCTCCTCTGCATATATGCATGCGTCAATTTCCAGCATCTCCTGTAAAATTACAGCTTAGTCAATAAAACAATCACAGTGCAATGCACATGTGCACGATCTGTAAAATCCGCCTACCTCCGTGCTCGGGAGACGTTGTGTGGTGTCCACAGCTACTCTCAGCTTCCAATCAGTTTCCCCATCAAGCTGGTCCGTTCGGATGAAACAGGACCCACTTTTTTCAGTGGTCCGCAGCAACACCATATCAGCAGGCACTCTTTGGTTCTGTGCGACGGTGAAAAATTGAGCAAACTTAAAAGTAGTCGATAGAATACAAGCATGTCAGGAGCCGACGAATGTTAATTAAGAAAACTATCCAGCCTGTTAGATAGCAAAACAAAGCCCTTATGACAAGGCAGTCAGTCAAAGCAGTAAATTCTTCACTTTGTAAGATGACTTACGATTAGTCAGTCTACTTCTTCACTAACATATGCACATTTAATGCAGTACACATGGCAAAATACAAATGTTCACCCATATGGTTGAACATTTGTCCTTGTCAAATTCAAAGTGACAAAACAACGCGCCCGACAGTAGGGCCGACACCCTCTCCAAAGCCCTAAAACTTGAATTCCAGAACTTGCATGGACATTGTTTTGATGGAGCTGCTAATATGTCCAGCCGTTTCTCCGAATTTAAAATTAAACTTTGCGATGCTGAGCCCAGATCACTTTATGTTCACTGGAGGAATCATTCCTTAGACTTAGTTTTGCAGGAAGCCAGCAAAGTTGCGACGTAATAAACGACTCACTGAGCATCATGAAAGACATATCCAGTTTAATCTTGATTCCCATTAGAGGCAGAGCGTGTTCGCTAGTGTAGTCAGCCCTCCGTGTCACGAAATACCTTAATTAAGGCATTGGCTTGAGCCAGAGTACTCTGCTGCCTTTGTGCCTGACCAGGGTACAGTCGCTCAAGAGGTTTCGAGTTCAAGAAACTCTGAATGAGAAACTCTGAGTTCAAGAAACTCTGAATGAGTTAATAGAGACACCTCGCTCAACGGCGGAAAGTTGCAAGGCTGTCTTACAAGGATATGCAAAAGCCATGAAAAAATTCGAAACGCTATTAGGAATTAACATTTCAATAGCGCTGTTTGGCCCATGCGAAGAAGTTGCGAAGGCGCTCCAACAGCCAACTCTCTGCGCCGCTGACGCACAGCAAGCTGTGGAGGCATTGGGTGAAGCCATCTCCCGCCTACACTCCGAGGTGGCGTTTGATGAACTTTGGCTGAAAACTTTGTCAACTGCCAGGCAGATAGGATTGAAAGAGCCTAAGGTGACAAGGCCTACAAGGCCACAGAGTCCTTCTGAACCTGCTGCACTTGTGTCCAAGACAACAATGAGGAAGGAGTTTTTCACGGCCATAGACCGTATGATGAGCAAAATCCAGTGCCAGTTTAAGCAGCCCGGTATAGACAAGCTGGTTAATCTAGAGCGCACGCTGACAAATGCTGCCAGGGGGCAGGCGTATGCACCAGATGAGTTGCAAAAGAATTTAGGTACACATGGTGATGATTTTATGCTACCGCGACTTTCAGTTGAGCTTACGCTTTTGCCATCTCTTCTGTCCAAGGTGGACACAGCAACAGTAGAAAGCATTATACATGTCCCACAGAAGAAGTCGGAGGGTGTGCTGGAAATATTTGATCAAGTTATGAAGCATCTCCAGCTTTTACTGAGCACTCCCGCAACCGCAGCGTCAGGCGAGTGCTCCTTCAGCGCATTACGTCAGATTAAAACATACCTCCGCAGCCGAATGACACAAAGCACTCACGCACCTTTTACTTTTACGTGTCCACATGGGCAGGACCGCAGAACTGGTGTTCGACGAGATAGAAAACAAGTTCGTCAACAGGACAGCTGAACAGGCAGCTACGTTTGGTTTCATGTAATGGCACACCCTCCAGTATACAAGATAAATTTTCTTGTGTATGAGCCGAAGTAGTAGGAAAAGCATGGTCCTTTAATTGTGTACATAGTGTCTAATATGGTGTGTGTATGTGTGCGTGCGTGTGTGTCAGTAGTTGGCAACATGTACTCTTTCTTAGGAAGCCCTGTTAAACCGTTCATTTGACGCTGTAATTCACTGTTTGTCCAAAGTGTGCATCTAGTGATTTTTCAGCCCGAATTCTGCATTATCTCTCTTGGTCTTAAGTTTGGTATTGCTTGAATTTGCACTATTGTTGAACATGCTTTATTTGCTATCTTTACGAGTTCTGTACTTCTCTCATTTGCTTTATTGTGTGTATTTAGCCCCTCCTGCTTGGGCCAAAACATTGGCTCGCAGTATCTTTAAATAAATAAATAAATAAACCTCCGAATATTCTACCAGACAGGAGTCATCATTTCTCAATTTCTCAGCACTGGGCTTTTTCAGTCGTCTTTGAAAAAGCTTAACATGAGAGTGCGCGAGAAGTTCAATGTCCTTGAAATGCTCTTTCCTGAAAGAGGCGCATGTTTGGAGAATTAACAGACCCTGCGAACATCTCACCTGCATGCCCAGTTCTAGCCTCAAAATAAGAATGAGGCGAGTTTATTATCATTTAAATAACGTATGAAATTTGTTAAATAGATCGTACGCAAACTCACCTGCAATCTGCAGGTTTTCCAAACAAGGGGAACACCAGAATTAACAGCGGTATAAATTATCGTGGCAGACAGTACAAGACCAACAGAAAAACCTCACGTTAAAAATTTTTCACGCCAAAACCGGCATTGAGCAAGAAAGATATATTAAGTTATCTACCCATATGCCAACAAGATGCGACCATGCACTGAAAGCGTGCAAGCTTCCTTGCAGGGGTGACGTCTTCAGATATTATTTTTGTCTTTTTTTTTTTGGTACTAGCCATAGGAGAATGGGGTATCTATCGCCTGACATACTGTTAACATTTTGGACAACGATGTGTTTTACCGTGCTTTGTGTGTTGTGGGCTAACGTACGGGATAGCAGAGGACCCCGGCTAGCTTTGCTAGAGAACGCTACGCGCCGTACACTAGCCCTGCGGAATCCGAAGACTCACGCACGGGTTCGAGTACTCACATGCGGTAGACAGGCTCCGGCAATCCAAAGTGAGGCTTTATTGCCTGGCAGATACAGTGCATACACCAGACAACACGACTATCGCTCGCGGGGAGACAGTGGCTCCTGTCGCTCGCTCAAGCCGCTGGGCTCAGACCTCGATATCCGTCATCACGGCCGCGGGAGCAGGGGAGGCATCCCGAGGCGACCGATCAGGGCAGAATCTCTCGGCAGAGTCCGTGGAGCCAACTGGGTTCACCGTCATCGGGGCATTCGGCGTAGGCACAGCCGAGCCAACCGACTCCGACCAAATCGCCCAGTCGACTCCCCGGCGGAGCGCCCGTTCGTCCCGCAGATCAGCTCGGAGGGGAGAGGAGATCTTCCCCAGGTCGGGGAGAGGGTGGCGCGAAGGAAGGTGGCAAACTGGTCCTCCTTCCCCCGCGCCCTCGCGCACACGTTCGCGGCGAGCCGGTTCGGCGCGCGCACGGGGTCACGAAGAGGTCATGACTGACGTGACGCGCCGGCTGCCCAAAATGGCGGCTCCCAGCTCGCGAAAACATGTGCAGGCGAGGCGTAGGGGAACACGGGCCCCCACAGTGTGCAATCACTTTGTCTGTTCCTTCTGGCTGTAACCCCCCCCCCGCTTGCTGGGGTAATGCAGGTATGTAATAAATAAATATACTATATATACATAAATAAATACATCAGACTTTTTGTGATTCATTGATAGTCTGCTTCCCTAAAAACACACTAAAATCTTGAAATACCAAACTTATATATACATATGATATGGCGAGCGAGGTGAACTGAACTATACACGACATGAGCCCCCTTAGACGTCACCCCCACACATCAGTTACCGTATTTACTTAAATCTAGGCCGATACTTTTTTTTTAAAAAAGTCGTTTACAAAAGTTGGGGGTCTGCTTAGATTCAAGGATGCGGCTTTCCTGTCAACACTAGCCACTCAACGCCATCTCGCGGCCATAAGCTTGCAGCTTGCAGATTTGCAGGCACCATTTTGCTTGCTTGAACGTTGCGAACACGGCTCTGAGCGTTCCGTGCTTGCTTGCGTTCGTCGCTGCGTGACCTCGAGAAGCGCCCGTGTTCGCAGCACAATGGCGCTCACCAAGCGGTGCCACTACACCGCGGCTTTTAAGCAGAAGGTAGTCTTGGAGGCCGAGAAAACTTCAAACCTTCAAGCACAGCGCGAATTCGGCGTCGATGAGAAGAACGCGCGCCGATGGCGGAAGCAGCGGAACGAACTTTTCAGCCGCTCTGAACCCAAGAAAGGTCGACACCATGAGGTGGAAAAGGAAGTCGCTGGTGGAATGCCTGTGACGATGAAGACGATACAGGCGAAGGCGAGGGAGATCGCAAACGTTTGAGCCGTCGCACGGACTCAGTTCACCTGCCGCGGTGGCTCAGTGGCTAAGGCGTTGCGCTGCACTACGGAGCACGAGGTCGCGGGTTCTATTACCGGCCGCGGCGGCCGCTTTTCTGATGGAGGCGAAAAGCAAAACGCCTGTGTGTACGAGATTTTGATTTGATTGATTGATTGTAGGGTTTTACGCGCCGACGCAATGCAGGCGATGAGGCGCGGCGGTGTGAAGGACTCCAGATAAATTTTGACCACGTGGGGATCTTTAACGTGCGCCGAAATCTCGTACACACGGGCGTTTTTGCTTTTCGCCTCCATCAGAAAAGCGGCCGCCGCGGCCGGGAATCGAACCCGCGACCTCGTGTGTGTACGAGATTTTAGCGCACGTTAAAGATCCCCAGGTGGTCGAAATTAATCCAGAGCCCTCCACTACGGCGCGCCTCATCGTCTGCGTTGCTTCAACCCTAAAATCAAGCAATTAATCAATGGACTCAGTTCAAGCCCAACAGGGGCTGGGTCACTCGCTTTATGAAGCGGTTCGAGTTCAGCTTGCGATGGCGGACGTCTGTGAGCCAAAAGCTGCCCCCTGACTTCGAGGAGAAGCTGGTCGCATTCCAGTGCTTTGTCATCAAGAAGCGGGTGGAAAAGGAGTACCGACTGGGCCAGATTGGTAACGCCGACCAGACCCCGGTGTATTACGACATGCCTGTGGCCTATACCATGCATTACAAGGGCGCGAAAGAAGTCCAGGTCAAAACTGCAGGCTATGAGAAGCAGCGCACCACCATGATGTTGTGTTGCACGGCCGAGGGCAAAAGCTGCCGCCGTACATTATTTGTAAGAGGAAGACTCTTCCAGACGGGAGAAGTTTTCCCTAAGAACGTCGTTGTGCGAGCCCACGAGAATGGTTGGATTAGTGGTGCCCTCGCCAAAGATTGGGTCAAGACTGTTTGGCAGCGACGTGCCGGTGCCTTGCGGTATTCCTACCGAGGCCACTTGATAGATGCCGTTAAGTCTGTGCTTTTGGAAGGTGGTACGGACATTGCGGTAATACCCGGAGGTATGACAAGCCAGCTACAACCACTTGACGTGGTTGTAGCCATTCAAGGACAGGCTGTGGAAGCATTACGACGACAGGCTGACGCTGCAAGATGACCAACTGACATCCCGACCGGGTGCATCAAGCGCGCTTCACTCAGCCAACTGGCGAACTGGGTCACCGCGGCATGGGCCGAAATTCCGGCCAAAGTAATTGTGCCGGCCTTCCGTAAGTGCAGCATTTCGGACGCACTGAACAGAAGTGAGGACAGTGCGCTGTGGGAAAAGGACAGTGACAAAGAGGACAGCGACAATGAGGGCACCAATGTCGACGACTAGGACGAGTGAGCATTGAACATTCTACGACAAACGCTGCAAGTGTAATATAAAGTGCATGTTCTACTCTCAGTCCAGTGCCTTTTTTTCATTCGGCTTACATTCGAGGTAAGTTTTTTTTATTTTCTGACCTTCTGAATTTCGGAGTTTGGCCTAGAAAATGAGGCCGGCCTAGATTTGAGTAAACACGGTACTATACTTCCAGAGCCCCTGAATGCAAAGCTAGCATTTTGCCGACAGATATCTCACCACCCAGAGCAGGTATGGCTGTAATTTTCTTTTGCTTCTGATACCTAAATGTGTGGAGAATACGATGTTGGAAACAAATTTTTAAGTGCAGGCTTTGGAAAATTATTATTGCGTTCAACTGACACCCCCTGTGAGCCATTTCTGGCAGAACGTAGGAGGAGTGAAGTTCAGTGTGTCGTAAAATGACCAAAAATAGCTAAATCAAAAAAGTTCTTCCAACATTGTATTCTTTAGTCATTTGTCTGCCTAGCCACGTGGTAATCGCCATTCTGTATGGAGTGGTTACTTTGTAATTGTGACCCAAAATATAGACAATTAATCATTAATTAGCTGAATAAATAATCAACTTGCAAAAAATCTAATTGCATATTTGAAATCAGAACAAAAAACTCCGTAACGCTGTGCAGGGTCATTAAAATTGGTTAGTAAATAAAAAAATAGTTTTAAGACCAGTCTGCCCCCTTCACTTACCGTCAATATTTTACGTTTAATGTAAAACATACTAATCTGCATGAGCTTGACACATGCTCTTACTAAAATTAGAGTAAGCTCAAATGGAGTTATTTGCACAGTATTCTAATGTAAAGATATTTTATGACAAGCAAGGCTCTACTGTCAACAGTGGGAAGCATAAATTCCTGAATTTTTTTAACAGAAACTTGCCTGATGTATTTTTGCGGGGAAAAAGAGAAAGCCCTTTTCCTACTAAAACTAATACAGGTTTCGAGAGCCACTCTATATCTTCTATTACATACACAGGTTTCAAGAATAGGTCGACATTTTGAAGTCCAGCTCAGATTAGTTTAGAGACAGGCCACTGCTGGCGGACACCAGTATCCCGCTCTCCGCAGAAAAAAAACCTGCATGCACGCGCAGGAGTACACAGCACCTACCCAATGTTTTTCTCTTTACATACTAGTAACATCTGCACAGTTATGTAAATGCGATTTTCCAGTAGAAAGAAACAATGTACAATGTACCTTTTCTATTATGATGAGGTCAGAGACACGAATTTCCGAACTTGGGATGCAGGTGACCCCATTGGCTGTCAGCTTTTGGAACTTTTGAGAGTTCACTTCCCTGTCCCTCGCATACCTCCGGCAGTCATCAATGGCCTCTCGAATAAGGGTGACAGCTAGCACAAAGCCCTAGGGGGAAAACACAGTAGAATAAGCACACACTTTCATTGCATTAACTGACACATCATGCCCTCCAACAGTGCAAAGCATTACAAAGGCAGTATGCGCACATAGCCATGTTGACAGTACCTATGTCTTAAGGGGGTTCTGAAGTACCCTCCCCAGGCGTTAGGGAGCACGGGTGGTCCCACAGAACACAGTTTTGAGTTACCTTTTCCATTACAAATTTTGTTAATATACAGTAAAATCTCGATAAACCGAAATCATTTAAAGGACTGAAGTGATTTGTAAACATTACGTGATTACTAGCACAAATTGTATTCCGAAGTCCATAGGCAATGTTTCGACCACTCTGAGTGCATTTACGTGAATTTATTTAGTAGAAAAATCAATTTTAAAATGCTGCCCTCCTCTCTGCATCCTTGCCCATTTTCTGTGTCATTTTCGTGTGACGTCAGGAGGAAATGACTTGGCTTGACTGCCCTACTGCGCGGCTCGCTGACCTTCCGACAGAGTCAGTCGGCCCAGCGCTTGGTCCGCCGGTCGCCGACGCGTGTTGTCGCAATTCGTTCGCTCAGTTGAAACTAAGCCATGACACATTTGTGAATGGAAGAATGCACCTCTGTTTACTTTGTAAGTTTGTACACTGTATCAAGCTCCAAGTCCAGGTTGCTCCACACAAGCGCTGCACAAGCGCACATGCGACGCTTCACTGACTGGTACGCTGGAACGCTAGTAGGAAAATCTAAGGCCACTTGAAGGCGGGAGAAGAGTCAGCGAAGTCAATAGAGGCACTAAGGAAATAAAATCAACTGAAACTTTTACCGTACAGCGTAAAACTAGGGAGCAGGAAGCACTTTTTTGCGCTGGGCGAACAAGCACAGCGGTCAGCACCACGACTACGCATCTGGGAACATGTTTCCGTCGTAAAAAATGCAATTGCTAGACTTGAGATATCGTGGAAATTTGGGGGACGCTTACAGCACGAGCGCTATACAACAAATAGTCACCTAAGCTGCTTGAAATGCTAAAACTAAATAAAAGTGTAAACTGGTTGTACACCTCATATTTCTAGCCCGAGCAGCGCTGGCTCGTGGCCGAGTGGTCTGGAGCGCTAGGTATGAATTTCGCAAGTCGCAAGTTCGAATCCCCGAGGGTATATCTTTTTTTTTTTTTTAAGTTGATTTTTTCGTTTTTGGCCGATGTTTTCTATAGTGAGTTCACCATTTTTGGGCCGTAACGTTCACTGCTCCACAAACGAGTTCGCAGAACGCGCGCAGACTAACAATAACGCGCTAGCAAGTTCTCGTTTGCGTGCTGTTGCCGTAAGCACTGACAGCTTGCGGGCAGTGGGCACAGGCCAGAATCAGCAGACCCTTGGCCTGGTGCGAAAACGCTTTTTGTTATACAAACATGAATGAGGCAAGCTCCAAATATGGGGGAAAAGCACATGCCATTTGAGTGTCTGCTGTGACACGGAGGGCATTCATCCACTGCAGGCCTCGGCTAGTGATTGCTATGATTCCAAGCCGTCCTGGGAGGCTTATCTTAGGCATTTTACGGCCGGCAACATGGCAGAAGCGCAGTATGGCCATTATTGATATGTATAGAATGCCCATCCAACGATAACGTCGGATGTCAAGCATGTTGTTTGACAGAACCAAAACCGAAACTTGTTTGAATGCTAATCTTGGACATCGTCCAATCACGGTGTACCTCCTCCCGACGTCACAGCCTTTAGTTGGTGCGGCCGCCACAGACAGCGCACGGTAGTTTTTATTCTTTCGAGCTTTATAAAATAATTACCGACTTATCAACCGAATAAACGATGAAAAGTGTGTTAATTTGAGCCAGTTTATGCAGTGCAAGCAAAAACGGGAGCTTGACAAATTCACTTCAGTGTCCCTTTAAATGGAATTCCCGCGTAAACGGAACACTAGCCTGTAAGTTTGTTGGTTTTGTATCCAGATAACTTTTGGTAATTGGAACTAAAATTTTCCGCATAACATTGTAAACAGAACCGAAAATGGAACTTTTTGTCAGACCCATTGCCATCAGCCTCAGCATTTTCCGGTTCCGGCTTCTTCGTTTTTGGTTGGTTTTTTTTCCTCGTTGACCTCATAAGCCTCATCTCGTTAGTAGTCAGCCGTGTTAGCGCGACGAATGCAACATCACAGTTCTTGTTCCAGTCGTTCGGTCTCGATTCAAGGCCCCAAGGTTACAGGGCTCAGCTCCTGCCGCATCGTTTGTGCCATCATGGTGCTATTCGCGCTTCATTACCCAGTTGCTGTCTTCTAAATTCGGTGGCGCGTAAGTACTCGTGAAGTTAAGGCCTCTAGCCTCCATGAAGATGCAGTTGCAAGGACTCAAACAAAAATAACAGATGCACATTTTTAGTGCACAGCGACTCATTGTTGCCAAATAAACTGTGAATGCTGTGCCTAAACCTCTTGTAGTTTTCTTGCTTTCTGAAAACCTATCAGCTACATTCACCTTCTGGTGCTTAGAGTTCCATGAAATGGTATTAAGGGTGTGTATGCACATAAATTTGACTTCCGCATATCTATCTCAGTAAACGGAACTCCTGTTAAACGAAACAAATTTTTTCGGTCCCTTGAAGTTCCGTTTAGAGAGAGTCTACTACATCACAATATTAAAATACAGCCGGCTCCTTTTCCTCTCTCCCACATCATTTATAATGCTACAAGAGTTACAGCGCAGTAAATAGGGACAACGAATGGCCTAATCTTGTGCATGTCATTACAAGCCTTTGTCGTTTCACAATGTTTCACTAAACCTCCTCAGTACGGTGGCACTACCTGCTGAGCACTCAACGAAGTTCTAATGTTATTGAGGCCAACACTCGCGAGTTGCAGTTATCATGGCCTATCATATGAGCCACTTTGGCAGAACTTTTTTTAACACAAACGAAAACCACCATATGTTCAGAACTTGGGTTGAATTTTGGTATACCGTGCTTCACCACAGTGCTGTTTGAAGTGTTTCAGTGGCTTTGGCAATCGATGCGTCTAACAGCGAAGCCGACGCTTCCTAGTTTCTGAAATGTGTTGTGGACATGCAGAGTGACGACTCCTGCCACTAGCAAGTGGTTTGTATTTTTGTAAATCTTTATGTGTAATTCAGTCCCTTTGCACCAACAGCTTTGATAATCGCACTATCCAATGAGCTGCTTGGTCACGCATCGCTGTAAACAGTAAGAAGCTCCCACAATTCTGCTCCACAAGGTGCATGCACGGTCTCGCCACAAGATGAAGATAGACCCTTCAAGATAAACCATCCTTCAAGAAATGGGCAATTAAAGATGAACATAATTGTGTGGAAGCGTGCTGCGAGCAGCATTAATTAATAAAAAGTGTCACCATTGATGTGGAGCAGACCTTCAAATGTACAAAAAGAGCTGACTAGCGGCAGGGAGTTCTGCTTCGTGCCATGTAATATGGCAATGATGCATAATTGCCCCAAAAGACAGTGGGGCTGCCTCAAAAGATAGTGGGGATTTGAAATAAATGGCAGAAAGGGGTGGAAAATTTCGCAGCATTATTGTGAGCTTTCTGCTTTTCGCCAAAAAGTGATATTTTGCTGTGTGCTTGAGTGCGCAAGTTTGTTTATCAAGTTTATCAAACTGTACTTCACAACCCCTTTAAAGGAGTACTGACACGAAATTTCAAAGCTGAGATAACTATGTAAAACGCTTCCTTTTTATCAGGAAATATCTCCCAGCAAGTTTCAACAGCAACCGTTCAGCGAAACATATTTAAAATCCATTTTAATCTTCGCCCGCACGAGAAAGCCCAGAGCGGGCCGACGTGACATCATCTGCTACGTGCCCCAAACTGCCGACGTCGGGGCTCCCGTGACGAAGCCGACGCGCTGGCTGTGGTTGGCGCGCGCTGCTCGGGCGTGTGTACACGTCATGGTTTTGGGACTGACGTCATGCTGCCCAGGCCTGTGGGGACGGCGAAGACCTCGGCCGGTCTGGGCGCGCGCTCGCTCGCGCGCGCTTCCAGAGAGGCAGCGATACGGCAAGAATGGTGACGTCATGTTATACATGCTGTCATGGCGGCCGCTCGGCGCTTTTCAGTCGAAACCGAAACTGGCACGAATAAACGACGCCGTAAATGAATGTTTACGCTGCGCTCGACCGTCTAATCTGTCATTCTATGATTAGTGGGCTGGTAGGCACGCATAGCAGCGAAAAAAACGTAACATAAAAATTTCGTGTCAGTACTCCTTTAACAATTGATAACTACAGTAAAACCTCGTTACAAGAGACACTTGGTTATAAGAGACATTTGAATGAAGACGGCTTGGTTGGTTTTCCTATGTTCGCCATGTTAGCAACATTGCACACAAGAAGCCTTGGTTACAAGAGACACGTTTTCTAGGTCCCTTGAGTGTCTCTTGTAACGAAGTTTTACTGTACATCTATACAAGAAGTGTACATTTTGTTAGAGTAAAGTTCTTGTCCACTCCTTTTTCCCTTGTCTCTTATCAAAAGAACAGGACCGGTTTGGTTTTGGAAGCAATACAATCTGTCATTTGAGTAAATCAGCATGAGGAAATCCTACAGCAAGAACAGAATAAGTGACAATACATGTACTCACAAGGGGACCCCAGTAGGTGTAGAGATATCCAATCCTGATGTCAGGAATGAATTGGGACAAGCACACAACCAGGAAATACAGGTTCAAAAAGAACTTGAATTGATTAAATAAAACCTGGAACACAAAAAGGAGAAAAGCAAAGTAACAAATGTGTCCCCACTAGAATGGAATGGACAAAAGGGATTTAGGCACAGAGGGGTAAGGTGGGTAAGCAGCTCCTACACTAGCGCTCTTGGTCAAAGAAATTTTTCTAATATTTGTCCCAAGAATGTACTAAATTGCAGCAATTACCAAGCCTTCTGCTGTAATTCCACCCTTTGTGCCTCATAGCTAATTCCTCCATACCCCTATTCAAAAAAAAAAAAAAAAAAAAAAAAAAGGACAAGTTGCTCCTAAAAGTCTTTCCACCATTTTTAGCTACAGCCTGACAACAGTCATGAACAGCCCAAAACAGTTCCTTCAGACAAAGGTCAAACACTGTTACCACATCTTATAATGCTTAAGGTGGAAATTAGATTACAACTGTATCGGCTACAAACAGGTGTACCCAACCTGTCAATAACACTAATGTCATTTATTATGTGGTCCCGCCAACAACTGCCACTGAAAATTTTATACGATAGCGGCACTACTACCAGTGAGCATTTGCAAACATTCAGGTGCGTTTACTTGTGATGATGATAGTACCCAATGATGATAGTAACTGGTAGTGACAAGAATTAGCTATGACCCCTTACACACTGACATGCCTTCCGCTTCCGCCTAACCTGTAGTGAACATAACCAGAGATGTTTTTCCACTATACATACCTTGTATTTTTTCAAAAATGCCATAACTGAATTTCATTTGCCCTGCATTCCATAAATTTCATCTTGCAGTTCAAGTAACTGTGGTAAGCCTTAGCCTATGCTATTAAAAAATGTTACCTTTATCTCTTGTTCCTACTAAAATTAGGTTAATGAAACTGACTGCACCAATGCTGAAGTGATTAGGGTGTTCTGGAAGCTTAGGAAACAACAACCTGTTTTCTTAAGTGAAACAGTTTAGAAAACGCTCTGCTAACAATTTTATCTAGGCTCCTCTGAAATTTCCTCAGCTACAAAACTGTTCTGTTGCTTGTAATAACTGAAATGCATGCTGAGGAAAAATTATACTGATTGATAACAGTTGGTTTTATGAAGATTACTGTCCTGCACGAGCAAGACAGCTTGCTGCACCTACTCGCCACAGTTTTGGTTGGTTGAATTCTACCATGGCAGTGACTTTCTCCGCACGAAAGCCGGGTGCTGTTGTCTAGCAAAACACTTTTTAAAAACGTACGGGAACAGATGACACGAGAACAAATGCTAGGGATTAATTTAGGGCACTCACCAAAGGAATAAATGTGAATACATTGTACTTTTGGTTGCATATCTTGTTTGGGGGAAACTTCTCTGAAGGCGGCCTTCCAAGAAACACCGTTCTCGGCCGGTACTCATGAGCACCACAGCACCCCATGCTAAGCTGTTTGCAGCAGCTGTAGTGTTGTGGGAAAAAGTGCATCAGCTTAATAACAAAGCAGAAAAACAACACTTAGTGAAATCGATGTCTACGCTAAATGCTAGCAAAATGCCTTGTTATGTACCTCCCTTCCTTTCCAAG
Organism: Haemaphysalis longicornis; assembly: GCF_048455015.1. Taxonomy (NCBI): domain Eukaryota; kingdom Metazoa; phylum Arthropoda; class Arachnida; order Ixodida; family Ixodidae; genus Haemaphysalis; species Haemaphysalis longicornis. The sequence goes on along the minus strand of NW_027526203.1, from coordinate 368,184,023 downwards.
ACAACAAAAAATCTGATGATGTGGTACACTACGTAAACTACACCTAAAGGAACACTAAAGAGCAAAAGCAAGTTTGCCTTTATCAGTAGAGTAGGTATAGTGCTGTGAATACAAGCATACCTCTCTCAGCAGCCGCAGTGGTTTATTAACGTAGAAAACACAAAAAGCGTAAAAACAGGTATCAGTGCCCCATACACTTTCCCACACTACAATTTGTGACATTACAAACCACAAATGCATGTCAAAATGAGATTGGTGAAGCATGTCGAAGCCTTTTTCTGAAACAGACACTGAGGCAGGGGCATGTGAATGTAAATTAAATGTATATGAAAACTTCTGCAGAGCCTGTGCTTTTTAAACATCACAAACCTTAGCTGGAAACCATAATAAAACAACCTGCCTCACTACAGGGGGAAGGTTTTTTTTTGTCAGTTTCAATTTTGTTGAAATGTTTTGCCTTGTGGTACAAGCCTAGTCAAAAGGTGAATGCGGGTGAAGTCGAGAGAAGACTTAAAGAAAAGGCTTCGCACGAGATTCTACACACGATTCTACACATTCAAGCGCGGCTTGTGGGTCAGGTGGCAAATATGGCCAGGCATTATGCTGCGTTGGAAAGCCTTTATCACCTCTCACATCAACCGCACAAGCTAGGGTCACCCCTTCCTACTAGCGAAATGCGGGAAATGCTCACGCTGAAATGGGGGGAAAGAAGGGGATTTATACAGTACGATAACTTGAAGAATTTCTGCTGCATTTTTTGGTGAGAAATTTTCGCTTGCAATATTTTGTCATTCATGTGATGGGGAAATAGGGTAACTGATACAAGTTAAAGATACACGTAAGCCCGTGCCTGCTCAAGCAGCTTTGAATAATAGTCAACCAGCAGCAATGAATTGTTGCACCTTGCCAGCAACAATGCTAGGTGGCCTGCAGAGCGTGCGCCAGCTTTGAGAAAGGGAGTAAAAATCTCCCCACTGGCGATGCAGTCAACAACAAAGGAGGGACCGCTCGGTAACAAGCGGTCTGCATGACATTCTGAGTATCGCTGTAAGTGGTGCGGCAGCCGGTGCGACTCAAGAGACCAGACTGAGCTTTCTCCTAGACTTGCAGGCGTCTGCATACCATGACGACCAATCGAACGCATCGCTCCTTAGTTCTGGCAACGTGCACTCCTCCAGACACAATGTCGGTACCTCCCCATTTGCCTGCGAAGCATGGGATTCTACAGGCTGACCCCCAAGAGTGACCTTAGTATTATGCGGGACATTTTTGAAGATTTTCGCAACTGTCGTGGGACGGGTGGTCACCCTGGTACAAACAGAAAGAATATGACAAACACTGCATCGACTATTGCTGTTTGTGAGAAAGAAAATCTTACTCCTGTAACTATGTTGCACTGTTACGAGTTTTCAGAACAAACCAAAGAAAGCACAACTATATCTTATGTTTAAAATATTCAATGAACAGACAGCCTTTATGATGAAGCCATGTAACAATGCAATGCAGAACACCAAGGAAAAACATGTCCCCTTTAAAATGAGAAAAAAAAAGAGAGAGAGAGAGAATTCTGCTCCTTGCACACGCTGTAGCGCTCGAATCAAGAGAGCCATGTTTCCCTTTGAAGCACCAAAAAGAGCAATATAATACCTGGATACCTGGACTGCAAGATCTAAGTGAGTTTTCTTTACCTCTGGAATGCTGATGTCAGGCAATCGCAGCAGGTCATGGCAGTTTTCTTGCAATGTCGGCTGGCAGAATGTTTCTCCAACAGACTATCGCCTTCTCCAACATCAAACCCGTCGTCACTGCTCAGGCTTAGGCTTGAAGAAGACCTTTCCTGTGATCTAAATGCAAGAATCGTGCAATGCCGGCTCTGTGTTAGCATGCAAAAGAACTCAATTTCACCCACGTACTAACCCGCATAGTTTGAAAAGAAAAAGAAGGGTAGACATTCAGCACTGCATGTTAGGAGATTATTGCACACCTATCAGACTTACAAGTGCCAGAAATAGATTCCAAAGACTAAAGCTGGATTATGGAAATTGCGAAAGTGGTACATTATGAAAAACTACAAAACAAATGGGCAAAAGGCTCGAACACAACAGTCCCATTCCGGTACCAACGTCCCATCAGGCACTCATTGGAAATTAAACGTTCACATATCTAACGTAATAGAAAGGGTTCAATTGGCGCAACTACCAGTTGGCAAACAAGTGGCCTTTGAACACAGCAATGCATGAAACGACGTTTAAAAAAGAGAAATGTGTAGAAAACCTCGACTTCTTACTGGCAATTTAAAGCGTCTTCAGTTAAATGCAGATAAAGCTGGCCCAACGGCACCTGTTCTGCATAAAAGCTAAGGGGATAGGTGTGCTTTTCAGTAAATTTTTCACACTGTCACCAGCTCTACAAAAACATTGTAAACTGGCACTGGAAAAGAGGCTTCACTGAAGAACGAAGATTTTGCAAACCTCAAAAATGCCTACACTCACACTACCGGATCTGCGAATCTTCCTCTGAAAGATGCCTCACTATTTTTCCAAATCAAAACTATGTAAATGGCAACAGCAAAATTAGACAGGTAACAAAAACTCGAAAGGCTCGACCAGTTTTCTATGAAGCTTTGTGCCGGCATTACAAATAAGCTCCCACACTGAGTCTTCACCAAGAAGCTCATTGTCATATATATGATATATACTCGCTTCGCTGCATAATGAGACAAGAAAAATAAACGCCAGGAGCAGATTTAGGGCACTACCAACAAACATTTATGCACGAAGCATCTGACTAAGAACTTGGATAAAAAAGAAAAAATCTTTGTATGTCATTTAATTAGAAAGTCTGTACACAAAGACACTTTTAAAAGAAACACAAATACAGTGAAAATCTGCTCTAACAGGCTCAGACATGAGTACCGAAATAGTGTACTTCCTGTATAGTGTATTCCTTCATGTATAGGAATAGTGTATTCCAGAATAGTGTACCGGAACAGTGTTTTTGTTTTTTTTTTTCTTCGACTGGTCAATCTGCTTCGCAAATGCAGACAAATCCTCTTCAACCACCTCGGGTACTACAAAATATTATAATAATTTATGGAGCTTGGTTAGGCTATTCTACTGCGCAAATGCAAAAAAAAAAAGGAAAACATTTCAAAATTCGCATGCATTATCCTGCAATAATTTTTGCCCAGTTCAGTGGTTACAACAGACCCCTCTGACATCAATTAGTTGGCTTGCACTTCCCTTCCATAACAAGCAACCTTGCAATGCTATATTACGAACACCAAGTAAAACTTTATAGCCATTGGAGGCCATGCCTGTTAAGTTGAAAGAACCAAAAAGGAGACGAATGTTGCTTTCCATAACAAACTCAGAAATTTTGAATATGCAAATTTTAGTTCATCGTACAGAGTCATCATGCAATGCATCAGGCCACCTAACATCCCCAGTCTAATCTGTTACCCTCTGATGACTTCTTTTTCTTTCTGTAATGCTCTTTGGGTACCCCCACTTCATGTTTTCTTCCCATATTTTCCATAGCTTAAAATGAATGCGTAGCATAGCAAGCATTTTTCTTGCTAAATCCTTTTAACTTCTGAAAATCAAATGGCTGCAAAGCCCCATTTTTTCTATTTTGACTCGCATACTTTCTATACTTTCATATCAATCCTTTGCACAACCACCTTTCGTTTTTTTGTCCATACTATCTGCACATGTGGACACTTTGCATAGCCAGCCCTTTTTTGGTTCACAGTAGAGCTATTTTTCTTTACTTGCACTGGCTGCACTGGTGCACACAGTGCAGCATATTCTCTTTCTTTTTTTTTACTAGAATATAGCTCCAGTAGCAGTCTGCACTGGTCTGCACAACACTGCACTCACCTGCACCAATTCAGGTAAAGAAAAATGTATCCACTGTTTCACCATTTTAAACTGAATAATTTCCAGGACCACAAAGCTTTGTTACCATTGACGTTCACATCCTTTTCCCATTCTAAAACCAATATGGTACACCGACTTCCAGCTGTGTTGTCAAATTTGGATACTCCTCAATCGGCGAGATGACCAACGTCAGCATTGTTTAATTTGTAGGAGACATAAAAGACAAAACCAGGCCACACATATACTGCCCGTGATCTTTGCACGCACAGCTAGAAGACAAAAATAATACTCCACTTAGATCGTGTCCGTCTCATCCCGCATAGGAGTGACAGAGATCAAGGTTTGACAGCTTAAAGCTTCTTGAAAGTACCACTTATTGGAATATCTGAACTTTACCTTGCTTGGTAGAGTACCTGGCAATAGTACCTCGAGTTGAATTTGAAGATCGTTTTGAAACAGTAGCTATGCAAGTTATGTTCTCTTCCTTTCATGTGTGTTGGGGGGAGGGAAAATAGGGGATGGTGAAGTGGGTGACACACAAGGGAACACAAAATGCCAAAAGGTTTTCATTTTGTTTTTTTAACTAACAGGATACGTATTAATGGAATCATTTTTTGCAAGACTAAACTCTTGACAAGTCCCTGCACTTGAAGACGACACCCATGAAGTCAACTCGGATTCCAAAGAGTCAAAGATGAACTCACAGTGAAGGTAATTATTTACGAGCCGTCGACGGCCACTAAAAACATAATAAAAGGTTCCAGTTAAGTTACACATGCACATCAAAAACTGCAGCTTGCCTTGTACTATTAGTCTCCTGCCTCTGTGTCCTAAGCTAGGAATGCCAAAGGTCTAGTCGGTATAAAATTTAGCGAACTTTTCTCAACATATGGGCACATCAAAATGAACCAATAATGAATTAAAGGAGTGCTCGGTAACTGCAGGCATCGTAGCCTGTAGTTTAGACCAAAAGATAACATCTTCCATAGCCCTATTGGAATCTGTTTGGCAATAATGAAATCTGACATTTACCTCCCATTGCTCCGAAATTTTTTTTACCACAAAAAGAAAATGCCACAAATTGCATCCAAGTCAGCTGTGCAATAGTCTCATCTAACACAAGACTATAACCACGGTACGTCTGGTTAGAATGTTCAACACTAAAGTCGACGGACACTCTTGTTGCTTAGTCACTATATCAATGATCTCACACTTATGCCGCCGGCTGTTGAAGATGCTGCTAGTCGTAAGAAGTGACACTAGAAGGTGCGGTCACTCTTGCAAATCTCAGCACACCAAGGAAAAACCCATGGCCGATATCAGAACCTAAATAACGGTGACCACCTGTGGTGTCCGAGTGAGGCAGCCTCTTTGGTAATGGGTAAATACATGCTTTCCTACAGACACAATCCACATACACAAGCAAAAAGAGCCAATGCCAGACAGGACCATGCACAAGCTTCGAGGTCGACATTTGGGCACCGTCTTTTCTGGTGTCAGTTCATCTCACTTTGCATCTGTGGACTGAACTCATAGCAAATCCTGGATTTACTCGTAATGAAGTACCAACTGCCCAGGTCCCAGCTATGCTGACTGTCTAGAAAACTTTACATGCTGCAGTCTCTGTCTTCTTAAAAAAAAGAATACATCCAACAGGAGTTGTCAGATGTGCTTAATTATCCACATTCAGGAGCTCTGTATTACCATTTTTCTTGGGAGAATCTTTAATGACCTTTGCCAACTGGCCTTTACCTTCAACAATTTGTCACAATTTCATGCGTTGTAATGCAAAAAAAATGTACGAGGCAACGATACCTGCTTTCAGGTCTTTGACATTCTCTGTGCAGCCAAGAGCAGTACATTTGTAAGCCCAGCCCTATAACCTATTGATACAGGCCATAACACTTTAGTGTACTTTTATAAAGTTTATGATTAACGAAGGAATCGCAAAAAAAAATGCTTGTTCCTAAGGCTTAGATTAAGGTAGAGATACATCAAAGAGAATTTGAATTACTAGACACCCTTAACAACTGGCCATAACCAAATTTATTCCTCTCCCACTAAGAGAAATATCAATCAAAACGACATCTTTTAAAATCTTTGCCTGCAAATCACAACTCAGGCAACAACTTTACCATGATTTTCCAGGAAAAGGAGCAAAAAGGGATATTTTTTTGCCAATGAAACTGGGTCAAACTCCACAATAAAAACTTAAGGCTTACAGTGAAATGCCTTTTACGTGCAAGCAAAGCACATTATGAGAATAAAACGTGTTATTGGGCTAGTTGGTACATACTTAATGAGGGCCTTAGTGCAAATAAGGCGAGGACGGTGGCAGACGAGACAAGACAGGCACCTGTCTCGTCTGCCCCCGTCCTATGTTATTTGTGCTAAGACTCCCATTAATTATTGATTGATTGTAGGGTTTAACGCACCGACGCAACGCAGGCGATGAGGCGCGCCATAGTGGAGGGCTCCGGATTAATTTTGACCACCTGGGGAGCTTTAACGTGCGCCAAAATCTCATACACATGGGCGTTTTTGCTTTTCGCCTCTATCAGAAAAGCGGCCACCACGGCCGGGAATCGAACTCCCATTAATTATAACATATGTGAAATTTTCCTTGTTTCTGGGACACCCAAACATGGCTCATAATTAAAGAACAATTTGCACAAGCCAGCCATCAAGAGGTGGCGTTATTGATACACTAACTAGCTGAACACATAATAAAGTGAACAACCAAACAGTACCTCCCAACTTTGAGAGCAAACAAACGACAACGCACAACCAGGAAGAGTAACTTCGCTACCACAACGCAAGTAATATAGTGACGCAGGTACGGTACCACGGAACAATGGGGGCACACAGCTGTGATTAGTTGCCGTTTTCAATTTTTTCTTTGTGCGACAGGGAGAAAAAAAGAGGTAGGTTTCTGCGATTTTCGGCACCTTTGCTTCAAGCTGCAAATATTCTTTTAAGCAAGCTGCAACACATGACTGCTAAAAAATGCCCCTCTTAAACATTACAAAGATTTTAAAAGAAATCATTAAACACTAAATTATGTTACGGATTAAATGTTTTTTCCAGGACCCATTTTCACAGTTTTTTGCGTTTCCTTTTTTCATCCACTTCATGGTTTACCATTGCAGGTGCATGCAAAACAAAAATTAGATGCCATTCATCTTGCTTGCAAGGTGCCACATTCATGAGCGGCCAAGGAAAACAAGCTTTTCTCTTTCTACCAATTCAAGTTTGACATAAGGAAAGCAAGAGGTGGACACAAATGTTCCCAGTGAAGAAATTAAAGCTCTGTACATGTGCAACAAGACAGGTGTGTATCAGTCGATCCACAACCCCGCGCAATACACTCTCCATACCTTGAACTTTACATAGAACATGCGAAGCCTACACAGCAGCCCACCTAGAACTTCGTGCATGGCAAAAAAGCAGCCTCAAATGTTGCATCACTAATGATGGGGCCAGATACTGCCCAGATAATAAGCAAAAAATCATTACTTCCTCGGTTGCAGTTCTACTTATAAAACCTTTTTCACATCTACCACTCAACTAAGGAAATGTTCAAGATAAACATTCACCGAATTTATTTTAATATGTGTACCACCTTTTTTAAAGTTGGTGTCTATGCAGGATAGTGCATAATCATTTTTTTCTTTTCCCGCCAAGCAAATGCAAATGTTTGAACCTTTAGGAACCAGTTTTTAATGCTAAGGCTGGTAAAAATGACCTACTATTTGTAGTTTCTTGCGGTGTTCTATCACTACAGCCGTGTGATAGACAGCCACGATTCCATATCATGCCTTAAAATAAAACACGGTACTGATTAAATTCTAGAGCAATACAAGTATTAAAAACTTGAGAATATCGAATCAAGTTTCTTTTCATTCAGTTCAATCATCCAATCAATTAGCCATTACTTGAAATTCCAGACATTCCACATTAGCAGAAAGAAGGCTTTCAAAGCAAAGCTGCCACAAGTGCGCCAGTTTTTGTGACCAACAAGATCAGCAGTGAGGAGGAAAAAAAAACGAAATATAATTTGCAACTGCCACTGCTACAAGGGATGCTTTTGCTCAGTACGAACGTAAGGCAGTTAAGAGCAGGGTCCAAGGGGCACTATATTTCATTACTGAACTACTTTAATTTGACCAAACTCAACATCCTGTGTGTGTGTTTCATCCCTTTTTTTTGGCGTATTTTTGTTCTATTCTTTGTGCGTTGTTTGTAGCGCTAGGAGCTCTCACATAGCTTAGGTCACCACTATGCCTCATTATCAGCACCAAAATGATATCCAACTTAGTTTGCAAGTTTGTGTACCTGAATTGAGCATGAACACAACAATTTTTGACACTCCCCTGCTGTTTTTATGTTGCTCTTTTGCTATTCAGAGTAGAAAGAAGAAACTGTGGACACAATTCCAACCCAGCCTATTTAAATATCCATAAATTATAAAATTAGATTGGATTCGTATTAGATTCAATATAGAAAGTTACTACCTCCCCATTCCTAATAAAGTTTGACCCAACTGTTTGTATCTGCTGCATCTGCTGCACCACAGCATCTGCTGCATTAGCCTAGCACATAAAGTAAGTGCCTCTAAACAGACCTGCGCCCTTGTTCGATGGGTGCATTTCCCACCACTTGATGCTGTCTACTCTTCAAGACCAATGGAGGTAATACCCCTGACCCCTACACGATTACTCTTCCCATGCTGCAATGACTAAATCTCAGTACTACCGTTTGCTCAGCACGAGCCGAGTGATGCAGCAGCACTCAAACACTGTAACGAGTAATGACACTAAAGCATTTCTGATTGTGACCTTAGGATTCACGCACATATTTAAGAATACTGACTTCTTATAAATTTTTCGCCACTGTGCTGCTCTCACAGCACTTATGACGCAAAGCAATGCAAAACGTCAAAGGACAATGGCTTCTTTCCCACAGCCGACAGAGAGCTGACTGCACATTTACCCATAATACACTCTCACACAAATTCAATGAGAAGTAATAATTTGTTCCGATATATTAAATGCGAGTAGTTTTTAGCATTGTACTGTCTGCCATAAGTAGTTTACGCATCGTAACCATTCCAGCGAGAATGAAGAATTTCTGTTGCCAGATGGGGAGATTGTTCCCAACCCAGCAAGAGGGCAACAGCTGCTGGATTGACTACCGCACAGGTAATAAACGGCAAACAGGCATGATGAGCCGTGCTAGTAACACGTAACAAGAAAGTGTGCTCATTATATTTCAAGATCGCACTGCCTTGGCCTACATTTATAAACCATCCTTGGCAAAAGAAAGTGCAGCAGTTGCGGACCGAAACTGCGTACCAGCTTTTCCCATTTATGAAACTAACTCTTGGAGCTTGAAATCAACAGAATGTCAAACAAGTACAGACTATGCAGCCAGAAATCAGCGCGGCACAACACAGCGTGGCTACAGAAGTAAAAAAACAAAATTAAAGAAAGAAAAGAAAGTTTCTATACACGCTCAATGTGGCACAGGCACACGAGACGTCAAACATATTACAGAAATCGTACAGCATACGGACGTTACCGCTCATTTTTTCTTAGAAGTGGGATATACTGAACTTTCCTTCGCTGCATTGCAAGTTTCTGCAACAAAAGCAGAGTGGAGCAACAACACATGTAAACTAATGTCTCTTAATTTATTCAAAATACTCCTAAAGGCCCTCACGCACGAGGGCATTACGTACTGGGCAAACAGAACAGCACAAACATTGATTCAGGCGTTATCAGACTATTAAATGGTTACAGCACATGGCCTACGAAAAGCATACTTAGTTGTTTAGATGGTATGTTAGAGAGTTAGCACTGGCGATGTGTCAAGTGGCGTCGCGAGCATTGAACGGTCCAGTTCGGCAACTTAACAGCCCACTTAGCAGGGATCGACCCCTCAATCATTTTGTTTGGTCGCTTCGATCGACCGCAAGTAGAAATGCAAGGGCAATTATTACGCACGCGTGGAGTCATACATGCCACGCCCTTCCTTTACTGCAGCCAGTCGACTGTTCTGCAACATAACTCCGCCACTTAAGAATATTGCGCAACAAGAACTACAAAACCGCTTCGGTATTACAAATTTAAACTGCGTTTGGGAGACGTCATGCTTCGGCAACACTTCACCGCTTGAAAATACACCCACCACCTGAAAGGCACGACATCAACCGATTCTGACCTGTTCATGGTTACAATACAACGACGTCCAGTGCGCTAGCACGAAGCCATCCTGAAATAGAAGAAATACACGCTGAGTGTCCCAACCCAACCAAGGGGCCCAGTCATTTCTCGCTAGCAGTGCGCGCAATGATGCAAGTATGAGCCAACAACATCCGTGCTAATGGATAAAACAGGTAGCAAGAAAGGGCACATAATCGCATTTACCTTCCTCGAATTGGCATCGAAAGTGATGCTGGTGCTTACGACGAGCACGCGCTGAACAAAAATACCACAGAGTCATCAGCACTGGCTGCAGTTAGGTAGGTTCCTACGCCTGCCATATGTAAACCGAAGTCGAAAGAAAAGCGTCAACAATGCGCCATTTTAGTTGGCCCGCGCAGCAAAATAAAACTCTCTTTTTATATGTAATAAAATTATTTATTGGTTTCAACTAATTCATCAGTAATAAAGTAATGTTATAGCAAAGCGGGCGTAAAATACACACATCCATCGCTATAGATGACGAAACCGAAACAGACTATTGGCGGGTGGTTTAAAAAGACATGGTGTTGGTAGCAACTAACAACCGTAAGAGTTTTGTGTATTATACACTTTGGCGAGAGGGTTCTTAACAGTAAGAACTGTGTTGCAGACCTCAAGCGGACCTCAACTTTTTAGCACTGCAAGTTTTTAGCTTCGGCCTACCGATGCAGAATCGCTGGGGCACCCTGTGTCGGTGTTGCACGTCTTGTAGGGTCCTTGAAAGAGTAATCTCTTCCGTACCAGTGGCATATACAGCCAAATTTACCGACTGATTACGATAGATGATGATTGATAGTGGTATCCCATTTGTAGAGGGGTGATGGCGCGTCATCTTACCAAAAAAAAAAACTACTAGCTGCTTTTAGGGCAGGCACAAAAAAACTTATTAGGCACAAAATACTATTTTTCCTGTTACAGGTGTAGCTGTCCTAGGAAATATTCCCCTCTCTGCTTTTCGTCCCTTAGCATTCTAATCTTCTTTTCGTCGCCTCGACAGCCTTGAAGTTAACTCCCTCTGTGCTACCCTTAAATCCTATAGCTTTTGGAAGCCGAATATTTCCCTTTAGATATGGATGGATACCCTCGCATTTTAACACTATGTGCCACATAGTTTCTGTTTCTTTTCTGCACACCACGCATACCCCATCATTTTGTGTATACTTCCCTACAAAGCTCTTAGTTCGCTAGTAACCTGCTCTAGCCTCAAAAAGCAAAGCACTGCCCTTGGAAATGTAGTGGAAATTTTCCTTTCTGATGTATAATTTCTCAGCCCTGTACATCTCTATCGAAGTTTTAGCTTGCATTGTTTTCTCTCCATTTATTCGTTTCTATCTGCCTTGCTTCTTTTTCGGTTACTTTAGCTGTCTTGGATTCTCCACTGTTCTTTCCGAGTTTCATCGATCGTTAGCCTTCTTGTCTTCCTTAGCCACTGCGTGTCCCCGCTTTTCATGTATAGGTACCTAAAAACTTTAGCTGTCCACCTACGTTGATCCATTGCTCTCAACCTCGTCTCAAAGCATATTTTACTCTGCGCTTCTCGAACTTCAAACGACGGCCAGCCCATATCTCCCTGCACTGCTTCGTAAGTTGTTTTCCCATGCGCTCCTAAGGCTAAACCAACGTTTGGCTAAACGGCATACCGTTCTCTGGTTCACTTCAAGGCCTGCTATTGCGCCTGATTTCAAGCAGAGAACTGCATTCGCAAATGTGAGAACCGGAACCGTTACTCCTTTCCCCATTCCTCTCACTACTTCATATTTGTTATACCCCTCCACACACACACTCTATGCTTCATTGTAGCTGTGCTTCGCTTTCCCTTACCTTCAAGTTACTCCTCGTGAGTTCTTAAGCAGTTAACCCCTTCGTTTATCCACACTCCGAAATATTTATATTCCTTGACTCTGGGTAATTCGACATGCTGGATTGACACTGCGCCAGCGCTAGTGTCCTTGAAAGCTATTATTCACGATTTTTCTGCACTAAAACTTAACCGAAGGTCGGTGGCTTCCTGACCACTAATATTTATGAGCCGTTGCATATCGGTTTGGCTATCACCTAAAAGAGCAATGTCGTCTTCGTATAACATTCCCGGCAACATATGCGTTAGATCGAACCCTGATTGACTTTCTCTAGTTTCTTCTAACCCTGCCATGTAAAGAATATGGGTTCAAAGGGCATCCTTGTTTCAGTCCCCGATGGGTGTTGACCTGCTGTGCGCATTTCTGCCCTTCCGATGTCGGCTGCACTCTATTATCTTTGTAGATTGCCATAAGAAACTGTATTAACTCATCATCTAATCCCTGGAGTTTCAGCCTTCTCCGCAGCAGTTCTCTGTTTACGTTGTCATATGCCGCTTCAATGCCCAAGAACGTAATCCATAATGGTCTATTCTGCGCTTTCGCAATTTCGATGCATTGTTATCACGAACAAATTATCATCCAATCGCCTGTCTTGCCTAAATCCATTTTGCAGTTCCCCAAGGATTTCATTTTCTTCCACCCATGCTTGAATTTCTGCTTTTATCGCCTGTATTACGAATCTATACACCACTGACGTTACTGTGAGTGGTCTGTATGAATCAATACTGCCTTTGTTGCCTCTGCCTTTATATATTAAATTCATCCTACTTTCTAGCCGATCCTCCGGTATTTGTTTGGTTTGTATCACCTTATCATTGCACTCATAAACGATGCCTTACTTTTCGGTCCAAGCAGGTTTATCAGCTGCATTTTTATTCCTTCCGGGCCTAGTGCTTTTTTGGGGGAAACCTTTTGCTCTACTTTTTTTTTTAATCAAGGTGGCTCAAATTTATTCCCCTTTCCGCAGTCTTCTGTGGCGCTGATGTTATCGGTGCAGGCTTCCCTACCTCTATTTCCCTAAACTTCTCACTAATCACTCGATGAAGCAAGCCGCTGACGCAGTCCAGCAGTACACCAGTGTGCGCGGTCTTCACAGTGTGCGCGTGCTCCCCGGAGAAGTCCGAGCTCATCATTTTGAGGCGCAAGCCACGTGGCAAGCCCCTGGAACCCACCACAATACAAATAAAGCTCAAGGGTAGCGACATCACCGTAGTCCCAACCATCTGCATACTGGGAATTTACATCCAGCAATACGGAGGAGGAACGGTAACCATCCAGCGCCTCAACCACACTACCTCTCAAATCATGCGTATGGTAAGTCGAGTCACAAATCGGCACCAGGGTATGAAAGAGGATGATGTCATCAAGTTGGTGCAAGCACTGGTTGTCAGCCGCGTGGTGTACTCTACGCCTTACCTCCCGCTGAAACCGAGGGAAATGGACCAACTTGACATACTCCTGCGGAAGGCGTACAAAAAAGCGCTAGGCCTCCCTCCTCACACCGCCACTAGCAAGATGGAAGCGCTCGGGGTGCACAACAAGGTGCGGGAGATCATTGACGCCCACCTTGTCAGCCAACTAGAGCGGCTCAGGCAAACTTCGAAGGTCGCACGGTGCTGAGGCAGCTATAGGCTACCAGATAACGGACGCCAGCCAACCTCGTCCGGAAACTGCGCCCCAGGACATCCGCACGCTCATCAGGGTTGCTCCGCATCCGCGAAACATGCACCCTGAGCATCACGCACAGCCCAGACAAGCACGGGTACAATTCCTGCCAGAGAGGTACACTGACCACCCGCATGTGCGATTCACGGACGCGGCCCACTACGCATCCCGTCCAGCCTTAGCAGTAAGCGTCATTGACGGCTCAGGCGATGTCGTTCGCACTGCGACTGTAAAAACCAAAAACATCGTTGAAGCCGAAGAAACGGCCATCGCAGGCGATGACGCCTCAACCTTCGAATAATTCAGATAATTACAGACTGCCAACAGGCATGCAGAAACTATATATACGGCAACGGCCACATCTCGACATCCGCCTTCCGACTACTAAAAAGGCACAACGATACCCTAAACCCTACTGTACTAATATGGAAGCGAGCTCCACGGAAGCTCCACAGGGCTCCACGGAAGCGAGCGAGCACATACAGCCCGAGCACGCACCCTGCGGGCACCGCACCAGTCGCTCCGTGACCCAGAGCCTGTCCAGCAGCCGTACCGTGCACTTCTGCAACACCACCGCCTTGCCAGATGTACCTACACACCACCGCACCAGAAGCTCACCCGAGAGGAAGCTGTAGCATTGCGGTAGCTACAGACAAACACATACCCTCACCTTAGCTTCCTGCACATCATACACCCCACAATATATCCACCAACACGCCTACACTGCAACGAACATCCAACACTACCACACCACGTGGGCTTGCCAAAACACACCAGCAGCCCCCATTATTCACACCCCCACCCTCGAGCAGTGGGAGGCCGCGCTGTGCAGTTCGGACCCTGAGGACCAGCGACAGTTGGTGGACCGGGCACGCAGGACCACAGCCGCCGCAGGGGCCCTGGACTGAGGGCTTCTCCCGCTTTCAAGCGCGAACCTCTTTCACTTGAATAAATGTTTCCCCACCACCACGCGTCAACGCGTGCTCTCTTTGTAAATGTTTTCCCTCATCATCAATCAAGAATTTTTAATGGATATCGTTTCTTGAGCTTAGTAATTTTGCATGGTTCCAAAACTTCTTGAATGAGCTTTTGTCCTTCTTCCGAATTTCTGCCGTCCATTGTTCGCTTTTCTGCTTGACCTTTGCTTGCACCATTTTCTGCACTTCTAGTTTCTTTTCCCGGTAGATATCCATTTTTCCTTCACTACCTCCGGTTCTATACCAGTACTTTTCGCCTCTCTACGTTCTCTGGACGTCTTTTTTCGCTGGTGAATAGCCTCTTTTATTTCCTTATTCCACCAGCTTCTCGGCTTTCTCTTCCCTTTCCACCGGTTTCGTTGCTTGGATTCATTCATCTTACGCTTTATGAACGCGATCATGGGAATGATCATGGGAATGATAATGGGAATGATTCCTAGTCTTTGTCTGGGTACTTATTAATTTCGTCTTCCATCCTATCAGCGATAATCTTTAACTGTTCATCATTCAAATTAGTTCCCCAGAGTGTACCGATTTCCGGGTTGCGCCTCCAAAGTGCAAGGTAAGCCGCTTGTGGTCGCTGCCTAAGCTGTCTGTTCCGCTTTTATCTATCCTCGTTTCCCGCAACCTTTCGTATACTGTTTCGGAGACTTGACTGTAGTCTATGCTGGACTGTCTGTTACCGCTTTCCCACGTTATTTGTCCGTCACACTGATTTTCTGTGTTTACTATCACAAGCCTATAAAGTGGGCATTCTATACTATAAAGTGGGCACCTGTATCCGCCCCTGTTTCTCGCATAACACAGCTAAGACTGAACCACGGCCAAAGTTTCTTTCAAGCAGCGACATGACCTCTCGGGACAATTATATTCGATGTGCGTGAACGAGGCATTAGCTACGACAGTTGTCAAGCCTGCGCTGTTTCAGCGCATACCGGTTTAGGATGGGCTCAACACCCGGTTGCACCAGCACACCAGAACATGCGCAGTTTCAGCAAGACCTTTCAGCAGCCTTGCCATCAGGTGTGCTGAGTTTAGTGGTACGCAACGACGGCTTCCCGTTCATTAGCTTCAACGGTATTGGGCAAGGCAGCTTCCATTAATGCCTGACGAGCCCGCCATGAGCGGCGTGATTGGTGTACTCACCCTTGTGCCTGATCGGCGCAAGGAGCTGACATGCCATATACATAGGGTTGTTCGTTTTCGGGTAAAACCCGATTTTACCCGATTCTTGCACCCCGAACAAGTTTCAGGAGAATCGGGTTAAACCCGATTTCTCCCCGAATAAACCTCCCTGTAGCGATCTGCACAATCGTGAGTTGACGGTCTGCCGTTCTCTCCTGGCGCCCCGCTCACAAACAAACGGGTGCATTTCACCCTGCTGCTTGGAGAGTAGCGCTGCAGTTTTTATCCACGCTTTCTAGACAGGTCGCCGTGAGGGCGTACATGCACCCCCCCCCCCCCCCCTAAAAAAATGCTTGCAGAAGAAAGTGGGAAACACGTTTGAGGCCGGCCACGCTTCGAGTACATTGTGAACAAATTTAGGGTGAAAGAAAAGCAAAGAAATCTGCCCCTTTGCCCACTGCAGATTAGTCTCGGGTATGTGCACCTGCTTCCAAGAATTTCAAACCCAGCTGTCGAACTAATCGAGTATTGGCATGACTCTACTTCTCGCTACCCAAGGCTTGCAAAAGCTGCACTGACATTGTTGTGCCTAGCTAATGGTAGCTGTGATGTGGAGAGAACTTTCTCCCAGCTGAGATATGTTCAACGACCGGACAGATCTCGAATGGAGACTGACATGTTGCGCATGCAGATGATAATGTATGTCAACAAGGACGTGTAAAAAATCGATGACCAGATTTTCGAGAATAAAATGTATAATTTCTAAGAGTCAATGTTTACTGATTCATTCATTTTCAAACACCACTGATTCATTTTCAAACAAACACAAAATTTCGGGTAGTATACTGTATTTGCTATAATACTCTGGTGTCTGTCCCAATTACCAGCTTGAAACCAAATTTAACGTGTTATACTTAAAAAGCCCGTGATACGTTTTGATGAGCTCAGTGTAAGTTCTGATAAGTACAACCGTATATTTAACCCGAAAAAACCCGAAGTAAGGAATGGTTTCGCAAAAAAACCGATTTTTCCCCGAATATCAGTTTGAAAAATACCGCCCGATTTTTACCCCCCGAATTTGAAAAAATATAAAACCCGAAAACGAACAACCCTACATATACAGAGACAAAATACTGTTCCTCCCTGTTCAGCTTGGGACTTCGTGGGGCGACAAACGGGGGCTGAAGGGGGGGGGGGGGGGTAGGGGAGAGAGAGAGCTGTTCTCAGAGAGAGAGAGAGAGAGAGAGAGAGAGAGAGAGAGAGAGAGACTTTGTTGGGCATACTGTGGTCGAAGGGGCTCTAATAGCCCCCAGCTTGTGCCGCGTGGCGACTTCGGTAGTTCTGTTGACCAGGGCGGTTTACACTCTATAGGTCTGAGCTCGCCAACACCTCGTTCCCACTGCTCTTCACAAGAAATTTGAGGAGGAGGGAAATGGACCTGCTGGTACGGTGGAGCTTGGTGCGTGACTCGCAATGTCAAAGCTGCCCGAAAGTAATGCGAATATCGTGACTAAGTTTCCTATGGAACGCATTTTCTGCAGCAGGATTTCACGTGGTTTTACAGGTTTCGGTATCCATCAACGGCGTAGCCTGGAGCTTCGTTCGGGAGAGGGGGGCTGACCAGGTCACTTGTGCATTATACATATGTTGTGCGCCCAGGGAAATCGATTATGAGGCTTAACGCGCCGACGCTGCACAGGCGATGAGTCACGCCGTAGTGGAGGGCTCCGGCTTAATTTTGACCACCCGGGGATAATTAAGGTGCACCGAAATCTCGAACATACTGGCGTTAGCCCCGTTTACATTGACCCGACGAGGGCGCGTTGAGTCGAAATAAACAGGTTTTTTGGACTCGACACCCCCATATATAAGCGGACGGGGTGGGTCAGAGAGCCGTCGCGGCGAGTCCAGTCAACTCGGAGGCCGGGGGTGGGTTAGCTCGCTCGTCGGGCTGAGTCGGCGGGCCGCGGGGAGCAGAATACCGTATTTGCGCGGTTCTAACGCGCCCCCAATCGTAATGCGCGGGTAACTTCGCGCAGGAAAATACGAACAAAAAATGTGACACTGACGGTACTGCGCAGATGGAAAAGACATGACACCACGTACCTGGAAGAGGGATATTTTATTTGGCGTATGCAGCAGCAAGCACCAAATTACCGGTCAACGAAACTTATATGGACTCCTGCACACGAAGGGTTACAGGGCAACGAACGGGCCCACACAGCTGCTTGCGAGATCGTCACCCGAGCAGCAGTTAACCCCCCTGCAGTGGCAACAGATCCCTCAGAGAAATTCGACAGCGTCAACTCGTACAAAGAGATAACAAATTACTACAAACACAGCAGGTGCGAATTTCCAGCCGCCCACCACACACTCAACGCTGCGCAGGCCAAAGCATGGAGGCAACTTCAAACCAATACCTACCCGAACCCGCTGGCCTATAGTCACTTTCATCCAGAGATCTTCTCGGATAAGTGCAAGCACTGCGGCCACCGCGCAGACCTCACGCACATTATGTGGAAGTGCCAAAAAAAACCACGGAGCAAGACCCCTCTACCCCGCATAGATATCAACCACCTAGAGCACTGGGAAACCCTGCTGCGCAGCTCTGATCCTCTAACGCAGCTACACCTTGTCCAGATGGCCGAAGAAGCCGCCAGGGACCAAGATCTTCTGGCTGACTAACGCGGCAAAGAGAGTCCAAGCTCTCTACTTCTGGGCGAATAAAGTTCTTTCTCTCTCTCTCTCTCTCTCTCTGGAAGCCAAAAATGAATTGTGCGTTATAAGGTTGCTTATCCAGCTGCTGCTGGAAATAAAGTTATAGCGGGGAACACTGAAGCTGCTTGCGATTTCAAGTGCCTTGATCTTCATAATACTAAGCGTTAGGGGCTGAGCAGAAGCACACAAAAAAAATGTGCAACAGATGACCAGGGTATGCGGCATGCCATTGAGGAATTAGTGCGCCGAAATTCACTCACGTGGTGTTGACGGATTGTTTTTATTGGATTGAGTTGGATTTTGCGTGTACTTCGTGTCCGTTCCGCATGGCAATGCTGCTGGCCGCTTTAAAGCCTATTTCGGTTTTGAGCCCGATGGTAACGCGCACACAAATATTAAGCTACCTTTTAGCAAAGGAGGGTGCGTGTTAGAATCGTGAAAATACGGTAGCCCCTTTTCCCTGAACCCCGCCGCTCCCCTCACCTCGATTCTGTGGACGGGGTTCATATAAACTCGGACGCGTCGAGGTAAGCTGAACCCTCCACTGAACTCACCCCGCCCCCTTGGCGTCCATGTACACGGGTCTGTTTTCTCTCCTCCCCTCAATCAGCAAAGCGGCCACCACGGCCGGGAACCGAACCCGCGTCCTTGGGCTCAGCAGCACAATACCTTATAGCCACCACGGCGGGTGCGGCCAGGGAAATCGAGGTTGGTCTAAATCAGTCTAAATCGAAACAGGGCTCCTGGCTGCCGGTTGCCGGCCAGCTGGACCCCGAACTCCGTAAAACATGACGTGGTAGCTGTGTACACGTCGGCTAACGCAACCATGCTTTTATTAGCAACTTTTGGTGATCCAGATAGCCACATGGAGACATCACTCGGCTAGAACGCGTATTTTTCCATCCCCGCTTCCCGTAATTCTTACCGGCGACTAAATTTAGCGCACACGCACAGTGTCTGAAACTGCACTTTAGAGACATGAAGCTTTGATGCACAGGTTGTAGCACGACTTTTCGCCGTCAAGTTACCCGGCTGATACACTGGAACCCCTAAACACATCAATATCAACATGCCACGAGCCACGATTTAGCCTGGATTTCAACGTGCCTCAGGCGCGCCGCAATCGTCATACAATTACATTTCCCCTCCTCCTCGAACAAAAAGAATGAAATTCATATGATTCGAGTGCCTTCTGGGAGGCATTCAGGACACTCCATCCCGAGATCCCAACCTTAAACACATAGGCCAAGCTGTTACTGCAGCTGGAAGAATTGTGCTATTCGAACAGCGTGCCCCACACCCGAGCCCTGACACGCACCCCCTACATCATACAGACAGGCAGCCGCAGGCGGTAATACGCTACTGTTCCCGGCAGCAAGGAATAGGTGCCGTGTTGTTCGAACCAACTGTCGTCTAAATGGACGTCTCGCTGTCAACCCCTGTCCGCCTGCTTCCCACCCGCGCATCCCTGGCTAAACGACAATCCGCGGGGTCTGGCGACTCTTTCAGACAAATTCGCATCCGAGCCCGGTTAGCTGTTGCCCAGGCGTCGCCCTCCAGAGGGCCACAGGTGCCAGGAACGAGTAGAGTTCCTCTATATAGCTCCCCGGGAGCTATATAGAGGAACTCTAGGAAGCTATATAGAGGAACTCTAGGAACGAGCGGACTCAGTGCACACGTGGCAATGTCCGCAGGCGGCCGCACTAGGTCGCAGTATTAATTACTGTGAGCAGTGGTATGAGACCGTACACTCCGCAGCTCCAACCCAGCTCGGATCAACTGTAGGGCGCGTATACAACTGGCCGAGGACACCGCCAGAGCCCAGAAGCTCCTGGCCGACGCTTAGTAACTCCAGTTGGCAACTAAGTAAAGTTTTGCCTCTTTCTCTCTCTCTCTCTCTCTCTCTCTCTCTCTCTCTCTCTCTCTCTCTCTCTCTCTCTCTCTCTCTCTCTCTCTCTCTCTCTCTCTCTCTCTCTCTCTCTCTCTCTCTCTCTCTCTCTCGAAGCAACTGGGGGAAAAAGAGAACAATGGCAAACCCACTGAGGCACCTTCAACAGCCGCGGACAACGGCGGTTGAAGGCGTCCTTGTAAAACCATTTTGGGAGAAATTTTTCTGGTGGAGCAGTAATTGAGAATAAATAGCTGCAACCGAAAGTCACACGGGAGTTAGTTCGAATTTTCAATTCCATGCCGGATATTCAGCTTAAGCAAACTTCGCCTTACGCGGCCGCAATTATTTATTCAGCGTTATTAATAAACCATTCGGGTTTAAATGGGTGAGAGCATAATTTTAATTATTCATGGTACCGCCACGGTGGCTCAGTGGCTAAGGCGTAGCTGCTGCTGAGCCCAAGGACGCAGGTTCCATTCCCGGCCGCGGCGGCCGCTTTTCAGATGGAGGCGAAAAGAGAAAACACCCGTGTGTTCGAGATTTCGGTGCACATTAAAGATACCCAGGGGGTCAAAATTAACCCGGAGCCATCCACGACGGCGCGCCTCATCGCCTGTGTAGCGTCGGCGCGTTAAACCTCATAATCAATCCTCGCGCTGCCACCGACCCTCTTGGTTAACGCAGTTGATAGACCAAATGACCTCGACCAGTGGTGGTCCCGGGTTCGAGCCCCGGACCAGGAACAAAATTTCTTAATATTCAAAGGTGTTAGGATCCAAGCTCACTTGTATTGAGCCTTTGTTTCTTTGTGTCGAGGTTGATGGTAACACTTTTATTTAAAATGTGCGTTTTGCGTGCCGGTTTTCTGTAGCCGGCGCGTGCCTCCCGACCTCCTTGCAAGCACGTAGTACGAGGAGACGCGCCCAGGTCGGTGTCCCGATATTCATCGGTGGACACACGGCCCCGTTTACACGAAACTGTCGGAATTCATTTCCGAAACTGGACTATATAGTTTCCTGTAATGCACCAACCCCATTCGTTTTTTTTTTTTGTCTCTCTGGCTCGTACCTCTGTCCTGTCTTATTCATTGTTTCCTTGTTACTTATGCCCTGTGGCAAAATGGCGCAATAAAAAAAAAAAAGACTCGCACCACCCAGTTCATTCCTCGTTTTGCGCCCCAAAGAAGAGAGTCAAACCATCGGCTTAGCGCCATCGTGCATCTATTTCATCGCTCCTGCTTCGGCCAGCTTTATGCCGCAGCCGAAGCCATCGCATACTACCCACTACCCCAGCATCCGTCCTCGGAAAAAAAAGGCACAGCAGACGAGATGCTATCATCGTACGGGAGATGAAAAGAAGGAAGGCCCAGGCGAGCCACTCAGCGACGTTCTTCCGTCATGGGAGGCAAAGCGGGTCGAGAGAAGGGCTTGTCGAAGCGCTTCCCGACACCTGGCTTCGACAAAATACACGCCAGGAGAGCAGCAAGTTGCAAAACGGTGATTTGTCTTTGCGCACAGCGCGCGGCACTTTTCTGATATTAATCAGAGGCCGGTTTTTGGCCGTATTCACTCGATAGGGATCCGGTCACGACGTTATCGGCCGCATTATTTTTAGCATTCCCATTCCAGTGCGCCGCCCTTTCGGCGTCGAGATACGGCTACGACGAGGCACGGAGAGATTCTCGTTCAGTTCACAGTGCAATGCACTGCAACAACCGTCGCCGTATGCATCCACAGTTCACCCCTATCGCCGCTTCCGGTGGGGCGCACGCGGAGCTTTCGAGTAACGCCCGTGCTTCCGACGGTGAGGGGTCTGCGAAATCTATGCCACCGGCGTGAACGGAAACTTAGTGCGCTTACCGCGCTCGTGTCATGGACGCGGAAGCGCCAAGTGGAGTCGTTATTTTGCCACTGGTTACTTCAGAGGTTCAACGGCGTTGCAAAACAAATGGTACTAGAAAAAGAAAAAGAGGGCAGATTACTGCACCACTGCTGCGGTGCTGATGCTGCTATTTTGTGTAAACCCGAACTCGCAGTCTTGCACGCATGCAGGTTCGTTCCGCTGGCAAGCAAGAATTGACGATTATAAATTTTTTTTTCTTATTTTCGCACTACTCCGTACCTAACGCCTCCCAAGTACTTCACTTACGCCTTCCAGGTGAGAACGAAATCCAATTTGTTTTTATAAAGATGTTCAAAAAAAAAAAAAAAAAGTAGCGCTCATTCGTGCACACGCATGTTCTAAGGGCGCACAAGGTATTCATTGCCCATTTAAAGTAGCAAGCCTAGTAAAAAGCATTACCGATCTCCTCAGATTTATTGATTGTGTGGTTTAACGCTCCGAAGCTCCACCTCGGCTATGAGGCGCGCCGAGGGGAGAACTCCGGATTAATGTAGACACGTGCACCTGGGAATCTTAAACGCGCGACGCTCAGCTTTATTGGATGCCTTTTCTGAATAAAGAAGTTTTAAATCCCAATAAAACAGGAATAGCGCGTTTGGGCAGTTTAAAAAAAAGATGGTTTATAAGTCAGACCAGTTGCAAGGCAGACCTATTCATTAAAAAAATGACACCGTGTTGTACCGCTTCAAGCAAATTTATTAAGAATGTAACATATCGGAAAGTGACCAGGTATTGAAGAAGCCGTAGTGGAAAGCAAAATGGGAACTAATATCAGAACATATACCGTTGCCATTGTATTTATGCCGGCACAGGAAAATCTTCGAAAATAAGGCTAATACGAGTATTAGAAAAAGAAAAACACTGCCTTCGTACATCGAATAGGATCACGAATATTTCTTCTTCTGTATTACCGTGTGTATAAAGCAGAAATTTTACTCTCCTGCCCCAATAAATAAATAAATAAACGCGTACTTGAATTTCCACGGTGGTTCATGTCTGACATTCAAGCCCGAACGCTGAGTTTTGAGGTTGCATCGTGTTTAGCACCTGATACAAGCCGAGAATGCTCGGCCGAAACCGAAGATATTCGAAGATATCGAATAAAAAATTCTGAAATCGAATACTATAATAGAATAACAGGAACTATTCGGTTCGTGTATATTCATTTCGCTTCAAAAAATTTGCTCACCCTTAGCTGCAGTAAAAGCTCATTATTTAGAAATTCAATAATTCAAATTCATGGTTAATTCAAACTGTACGATTTGGTCCGGCCAGGCTACATAGAAATCTATGTATTAAAAAAATCCCGGGCCATCTCCACTAACGTGAAACCTGGGTTAGGCGCGAAGCATGCAGTGTATAAGTGTATTCTTGGCGCATTGACGTTTTTTTTCCAACGGAGATGAAACCGTTGGGGGTAGAGGTATACAGCTTTGCTGTAAAATTCATTTGTATTTGAAGCACGAAGCTCTCCAGCGCGAGGCGCGAACGAGTCTCCCGGTGTTTTCTTTCTTTTTTTTTTTTTAGCGCGCGTTACGTTCTAGCGCGAGGCGTAAACGAGTTCCCCGGTGTTTTAGCACCGTGACTACATGAGACGACGATTGCGACGACGACAAAAGATGCCAACAGTCCGAGCTCATTAGGGGCTTCGCTCCTAAAAATTGGCCGCGCATCTTCTCGCGTCGCTGCAAATGTCGTCGAAAGACACCGCCCACCTCTCACTCTGTTTTCCTCCTTTCTCAGGCCACTCATAGTGAAGGTTTGTGGAGTTCAATGCTGGCACGCCATCCGTTGCGACTATTGAGACAGCGCTCGAGTCCCGAGCGCGAGGGTCGGGCGCAGCTTTGTTTGTATTTTGTGGTTAAAACATTGTTTTCAACGCGTTTTTTTTTTAATTCGCTCTCACAAAAATCGAGCACACATATAGATTTAATTAAAAGAACACTGCAAACACTACGTAGGCATTGACGCTCTCCTTGAAATCAGTATAATATTACCTTTCCTCTGATAAATGTTGACGAATATGGATCACCTTTCTCGATTTATCAGATTGAAAATGCTTTGCCTATATAAACGTCCCGCTCGAGAATTCTCCCAACTTTGGCCAGGCGGTTGAACCGAGGGAGGTAAGGACTGACGGATGGACAGACAGACAGACATACACACAGACGAAAATTCCCGCGTTTGAGTAGCCCAAGAAAGACTATCGTCTTTAAAAGTCTGTTAATTCAAACGCCAGTAAGTTCTGCCATGGGTAATTCGAATTACGCGTCGCCGCGTCGACGGGTTGGCGTGTGACAAAAGCCAGAAAACGCACCCGCCACCTACACACGAGGCTGCGTCACCTTCAGAACGGAGAGAGAAAGTAAAATCGGGTGAAACCAATCTGAAACCTCAGTGGCGCACGTTTCGGAAGACTCATTCTTTTCAGTCTACGCCGACGTGGACGCCAGTGCAGTGGCGTGTGGTGCGCTGACAGATGAGCGCATCATTCCTCGGCTCAGAAGCGCAGAACCTGTCGCTGTAAGTGACGAGGAGGAGGAGGAGGAGGAAGACGAAGCACCAGTGCGGCCACCGCTCGGAAGTCGAGGCCGGATGGAATGCCGCCAGTCTCCTCATCAGTTTTGAAGAAGGCGACGAAGAGGCCTTCCGCCACATAGTTACGCCAAAAAAGTGCTGGTTAAGGTCAAAAGGCAGACTGAAATCACGCCTTTTTTCAAGCATGAAATTGTTGGTATGCCAGACTGCTTCCCATTCGCAGTGTAGTAGTTTTATTCTTCCCTTTGATTAGTTCGAACCTCCCTTCATTCGAACTGAGATGACATCACTTTGCAGTTCAAATCGACAAGCTTTTACTGTACTATCCGTGGGTCACCTGCGTAAGCCATATACGGACACAAAACGTGTACCCGGAAGCACCGAAAGCGAAAAATATAATTGAAACCAGGAAAGCACATATGTCATCATCAGCATTAAATCACTTTTGGCCACATCACCCCCGAGGGCATAAAACAAATAAGTTACAAATTACACTTAGCCCAAGACAAGAAAGCGCGTTTAAAAGAGGCGGAGCAAAGTAAACTTGGTCAAGCTGGCATGCCTTACCGAGCACATGTTTAGAATTTACAGAACTGAAAGAAAAAAAGTATTCTAAATTTTGAGTAGTAAATACTACTACAAGCTTGAAACATAGGTCACTTACCAAGACAAAAAATAAAAAAATGACGTTTCGGGAGCGCTTTGGCTCCCTTGTTCACAATATTTTATTTCTTGACTTGGTCAGTGACCTGCGTTTCATCTTTTGTATTATGCTACCCGACCAGACGGTATGCCGTCCAACCATCGACTTCACTCAACACAACTGTTCGTTCACTGGATAGGGGTATATCCGATTCATCATTTAAAAAAAGGACGAACAATCGCACATACGTGTTGTGAGTGAAAAGAACCACGGTCTCGGAGATGCTGAAGCCGAGTCGAAGGAACGGTGCGCTGTACGCTAATTAATTTTGGGGCCGTATGCGGCGGCGAAACTCCCTGTGGCTAAATCGTGGCCATCGTGCCCCGCGTGGCGCTGAATACCGAAACAGCCTGACCTCCCCGCGCGCACGTTGCGAGGCTGCGCCAAGTGAAACGATCGTTGGCACGAGGCGCACAACGCTGCGACTTCCTTCCTGCCTGCGCTTGCTTCCACATTGCTCCTTCCAGTGAAAGGACTGCGGCCAGATATGGGCGATAAAGGAAAGCTAATGCGCTGCGATTGGCTAGTTGCTTGTTGTCGCTACGAAACAAAGCAGGCAGCGCGTCGATATGCGGGACACACAAAAGGAGTGCGCAGGGCAAGCGCTGGGCATCAACTGGCTTTTGCAAGCACAAGGAATATACACGGCGAGGGCGCCGCAGTCTGTCATTTAAATAGTCTGTCGCCGAGTATGTAGTTTAAACAGCGTCCTGCCCGCCCAAGGTAGTTTGTTTTTTTTCCCACAGGGCAGGGGAATCTGGTGCACCGCACCTGTTTTACAGTCAAAGCTTCGTGTCACGTTTTTTACCCGGGCGTTTTGGTTTTGGTCACTGTTATGCAATTTCACAGTGCGGCACATTACGGCCCAACAGCCACATGCGGAGTTGGGGTTGGGGCACTGTCTTCTGCCTCAGTCAGTCGGTTGGTCCGTATGTGCCCCATGGTAAATGGCGCGACAGAAAAAAAAAAGTCTGTCTAAAGAAACGTGCCGTGCACGAAGTTCATTGACTGTAACATAGGTTTGGTGCACCAGATTTCCCTGCCCTGTGGGGAAAGAAACAAAAAAAGCACCAGCTAAGATAGGCAAGGCGCTGTTTAAACGACAGACTTAGAGCTGCAGTTGAGACAATATCAGACGAGGGGCAGTTAGCGGATCATTGTCGTCGTTGTCTGTACCATCCAGACTTTAAAAAGCACTTATTTTGTATTTGTAATTTCAGTTTCAGGTATTTTAATAAAAAAAAACTGTCAAACTATACTTCCCCTGCTTTAGCGTGCTGGACTGATGCATCTCTTTCTGTGCGTTTAACGAGCCTCTCACTCCAAAAAATTAGTATGTATGTATGTATGTATGTATGTATGTATGTATGTATGTATGTATGTATGTATGTATGTATGTATGTATGTATGCATGCATGTATGTATGTATGCATGCATGTATGTATGTATGTATGCATGCATGTATGTATGTATGTATGTATGTATGTATGTATGTATGTATGTATGTATGTATGTATGTATGTATGTATGTATGTATGTATGTATGTATGTAATATATTAGCAAACGACACTGCATGGTGACGTAGAACTCTGGAATTTTGGTTTAAATTCTAAAATTTCTGAACCAACCGCCAAGATAAACGCAAAATTTAAGAATTTCGGTCATGAACGGTAACGGTTCTCATTTTTATTCCAAAGTTTAAAGCGTCTAAAAAGAGAGACATTGGCGCCTTTTTTTACGCCTTGCGCCACGCGGTTGTAGAACTTGCTTGTCTTGCGAACGTCTTAACCACAAAACTATCGTGCTACATGATACCCAAATAAAAATATACAATAATTTAAAGGGGTAGTGTTTACGAGGCATGACGTTGTAGAGTTAGCGTTGAAATTTCTGGAAAAGCCGCGATTTTCAGCAGCGACTTTATACAATTTCGAAGCCCTACCTTAACTGTGCGGTCAGCCTCCACCCAACTTGAAAGCATTTTTCTGAACATAAGCAAGAAAATTAATTTAGATGTTTTAAATTTCTAACATGAACCTTTTCTATCTCTCTACAGTGTATTTCCTCTATAGAGTTGCCGGAATCGGCTCACGTGTCCTTGTAATACCAGCCCCCTTCCCTGCGATTGTTTCGCTTTTCGCAGCTCGCGACACACATCTGTCGCTCCAAATGCACGTGCGAATATTTGAGCTCCCCGGTGCACCAGGAAAGGATTGGTAAAAGTTACCATGGAAGGAGCACGCAAAGGTCGGTCCTGGTGCTTGAGAGACAAGTCAAGGTGTGTGCGTAAGAAGTTAGCCGCTTGCGGGGAGACGGGAAGAGAAAATGCGCAATGGGAAACTGGTTGAGGAGGCGAAACCGAGGACACGCCCTAAATAAGAGTCAATGGCAGTGCTCATCTCAAGCCCTTAAGTAATAAAGAAAACGCCAGCGTCGTTATTAATGCGGCATTTTGTCTGGCTCGTGTAGACCACACCTTCTTTGACCCCGAAATGGTTTGCTAGTGCCCACCGCGGGCAGTCTTGTGCGTACTACACTGCCGACCGCGACTCTGTCGGGAGGCGCTGCTGTCAGTATACGTGACGACGAATGTGATAAACATTAAGGCAATGATTATAAGTAAAAGAAAGGTAGGAGGGTGCGGGGGGGAATGGTGCTTATTGATCTCTAATCAAATGACGGTCCTATGTGGCTAACTGACCATGGTTTGATCCCAGAAACACAGAAATGGGTAAATCACGAAAGGCCGCCATGCTCATCCCGCTCCCCAGCAACGCCATTCTCCTTCTCTCCTATGAGGCGGCTAATCGCGACCCCGCTGTACAGAAGACCTGCTCCTCGCTAGACTAGAGAGGGGGAGGGTTAATTAGTGTTTGTGTGTGTGTGTGTGTGTGTGTGTGTGTGTGTGTGTGTGTGTGTGTGTGTGTGTGTGTGTGTGTGTGTGTGTGTGTGTGTGTGTGTGTGTGTGTGTGTGTGTGTGTGTGTCGGCATGGACGACGATGATGACGACGACGAAGACAGGGTCACAAAAGCGTGTAACGAACGTACCACTAATGGCTTCGCTGTCAAACTATTTCAGTAGAAGTGAGGCAACTTTCAGGTTCAAATGTGCACTTGCATGAGCTTTTCATGCAGTGTCCGCCTGAATGAAACTGAGGGCCGAAAGTGCCAGCCTGGCTGGACGAAAAAATCCTTTGTTACTCCGGATGAGAAGGCTGTAAATCAAGACGAATCAAGACAGACAGACAGACAGACAGACAGACAGACAGACAGACAGACAGACAGACAGACAGACAGACAGACAGACAGACAGACAGACAGACAGACAGACAGACAGACAGACAGACAGACAGACAAAGTTGTTATACGCTGACGACATTGTTGCTTTAGCTGATAACCAGACCGATTTGCAACGGCTCATAAATATTAGTGGCCAGGACGCCACAGACCTCGGGTTACATTTTAGCGCTGAAAAATCGGTAATAATGGTTTTAAATCACACTAGAACTGACGCAGTGTCAATCTAGTATGGCAAACTACCCAGAGTCAAGAAATGTGAATATTTGGGACGGTGGATAAACGAAGGGAACAACTACTTGAGAACTCACGAGGAGCACCTTGAATGTAAGGGAAAGCGAAGCACAGCTATAATGACACATAGAGCTGTGTGGGGGTGTAACAGATATGAAGTAGTGAGAGGAATGTGGAAAGGAGTAATGGTTCCGGGCCTCACATTTGGGAATGCAGTACTCTGCTTAAAATCAGACGCTCTATCATGCCTTGAAGTGAACCAGAGAATGGTAGGCCGTTTGGCCTTAGGGGTGCATGGTAAAACAACTAACGAAGCAGTGTAGGGAGATATGAACTAGGCGTTCTTTGGAGTTCCAAAAGCTCAGAGTAAAATTTGTTTTGAGGGGACGTGGAGAGCAATAGATCCACGTAAAGGTGGACAGGTAATGTTTTTGGGTACCTATACATGAAAAGCATGGACACGCAGTGGCTAAGGACGGCTTACGACGAAATACGGAAAGTACAGTGGAGAATCAGACAGTCAAGGAAACCAAAAAGAAGAAAGGCAGAGAGAAACAAAAAAATGGAGAGAAAAAATGGAAGCTAAAATGTCGTTAGAGATGTACAGGGAAGAGAAATTGGACATCAGAAAGGAAAAATTCTACAACTCCAAGTGCAGTGCCTTGCTTTTGGGGGCTAAAGCAGGTTGCTTGAGAACTAAGAGCTTTGTGGGGAAGTATACAAAAATTATGGGGTATGCGTGGTCTGTAGAAAAGAAATTACTCCCACCTCCCCTCGCGGGAACCCCTGTGTAGATGCGACGCATAGGGGGTTCCGTTGTTGTTTCCGTTAGGTTGATTCTCCCATCGCGTGAAACGTGCCGTGAACCCCCTGCCGCGGCTATGACGCAACACAATCCAACACAATCAGCTTTTTTCCAATCCAATCCAATCCAAGCCAAGCCAATCAAATCCAATCCAATGTCCCTCGCGAGAGAGTGTTCACTATCGGAGAGGAGAGGGAGTGAGCGGCGGAGAGCGCAGCTCGCGCGGCGAGGAGAATGGGGGAGGGGTGTGGACGGACAATGACAACGCCGTATGGAGGGACAAGGCGAGTGAATGAGATGCCGTCGCATCTAAAACAGAAACTTTGCGGCACATAGTGTTGGAATCTGAGTGTATACTCATCCAAATCTACATGATGAAATATTTGGCTTCCAGAGGTTAACTTCAAGGCTGTCGAGGCGACTAAAAGGAGATTATAATGCTGGTGGACAAAAAGCAGAGAGGGGAATATTGACTAGGGCAGCTACCACCTGTAACAGAAAAAAAAAGTATTTTGAGCGTGCCCTAAGAGTAGCGTTCGAATTAAACGAAGAGTATAAAACATAGATATAGTAGTTTCTTTGGTAAGATGAGACACGTCATTACCCTGTTACAAAGGAGATACAATTAGCAATCAATCAATCAATCAATCAATCAATCAATCAATCAATCAATCAATCAATCAATCAATCAATCAATCAATCAATCAATCAATCAATCAATCAATCAATTAAACAATCAATCAAGCGAGCTTATCCCAGAAA